>NC_056746.1:69714393-69894393 GCF_019279795.1 Protopterus annectens | reverse complement strand
TATCTATTTCTGATGACATGTCTCATTATCTTCAGGAGACTTTCCCCTACTACAATTCATACACTGTTTCTTGTTTTTACTCCCCCCGGAGTAGTAGACACTGGATCCCAAGCCAAGTGGCTTTACTGTACTGCCTTTCTAGCTTGTCTCCTGGAAACACAGGGTGTTCACTCTCCTCCTAACCATCATGTCGTCCACTTCCAAGATGCATCTTGTCATTGAACCCATATTCCATAAAGCAACCCTTAGTTTGTGTTTGTTTTAATTCAGATTTTACTCAACAGAACTATCCCAGATAACCGAGGCTGAACAGGATTTTGGACTGCCAGCAGCTTATTTACCCAGTGCTGTTGAGCTTTATGGTGAGCTCACACTAGCCAACAGAGGCACATGAACCTCTCTCACCATTAGCATAAGTTCCTGGTGTAGGTCAGAGTAGTCAGGCCTGTTTTTTGGTGACTTAGAGACAATTATTATACTGTCAAGTGGCTAGTCCTGATGAGCTGGGTGTGAACTCAAAGAAGTCAATCTTTTTTAAACTATTGAGCAATGTAAACCATCTTTGAGAGAGTTTGCAGGACAGCTTAGAATAAACACAACCACAAATAAACACAGATGCAGGTCCACCACCGCCCCCAATCCTGACATCTGCAGTACAGCTCTACCTCTGTAGAAGCTTCTTATTAGAAAAATGAATTGAACTACAGATAAGGAGCAGATTTTCCATCTGGTACTGCATGCAGTATTTAGTTCCACATAAAGGAAGAGCTACTGTATCCATACCTCTCAACTGTCCAGATTTTCACAGAAATCCCATATTTTTGGCTCATATTTTTGGTTTGTTCCTCGTAAAATTTATGGTTTTCTGGCAAATCACTGGAATGATCTGAGGATTAAAGTCATTAAGTAATGACATACATTTGAGTTTCAGACTTCAAATCCTACAAAAATGCATGTTAAAACAAACCCTGTTCCTCTATCAACATTATAAGTTTATAAGAGCAATATTTAAAATATGTCCCTATTTTTGGGCCATTCTCCCCCTATTTTGTCAGGCTTTGCCAAATGTCTTGCACTAAGAGGTTGAGAGGTATGTGCATCACTAAAACATTCCTTTCAATTTATTCTGTAACTAGTCAGTCATGTACAATATGCATTCCTGATGGTTATTTTAGCAAGCATGCTTACCTTTTTGGAATGAAATGTAGGACTCTAGCCAACTCTGTTAGCTTACAGTGAATAGGGACTTTCAGAGCCCTTGCTTTTGGCATGGAATAACTGCTCTACATGTTGTATTAATCCACACCCAAGTCATCCTGGAATCAGTCACGTATCTTCCTTTCTCTCTCACTCTCTCTCTTTCTCTCCCTCTCTCTGTCTTTCTCTATATATCTAATATGTGCTAGTCCTTCTTTCAAGACTTTATTCTGAAAATTGTACCTATTTTTCTATCATTTATGTTTTTTTAAGTTATATCTTTATGCCCCATACTTCCCTCAGGCATTGTCAGAAGTTTGATTAGTTACGACTACTTCAAATGTCTTAGACATTTTTGTATTATTTGTGATACTTCTATTGCATGTGTGTATACATTTAAATAATGTCATATTTTCTGCGGAAACTTGTTTTTGTCTGATTTATCATCCTGTAGGCACTCCTTTTTTCATTCTTCTTCTTGCTATTAGTACACTCAGAATGTGCACATCATAAAATATGAAACTTGTAAAAACGTGACGGATTAGCAGATTTTCCTGTTTTGTCTTCTACCTGTTCTCCTGCCAAACGTTATTAGCCTAATTTACTTGTTGTAGACATTTTATGTATCATGTTACATTTTCTTCATTCCTAGGACCTTTTACCTTTTCAATAAGTGTGTTCTAAATTATATATATATATATATATATATATATATATATATATATATATATAGTTCCCATTCAGAAGCCTGAAACATCCATCTGAAAAAAAAAAATCAAAACAAAAAAGCTGAAAAATTCAGAAAGAAAAAATGAAAATCCTGAAAAATAAAAAAAGCCCAAAAAAAAAAATGAAATCCTGAAACTCAAAATCCAAAAAAAAATAAAACACAAAATGTCATTGTGGCTGGCTTTGCTATTGTTGGGCGGTGTATTGTTAGGGTGCTGGGTCAGGGTCGTTGTGTGTTGGTTTTCATGTTAGTTAGGTTTGTTTTAAGTTAGGGGTTAGGGCCAGGCTGGTTGATGCATGGTTGTGTGACAGAAAAATGGTAGGGGGGGTTTAAGTGAGTTAGGGTTAGGGTAGGGTCAGGTGAGGTGGAGTTATAGTGATGGACCCGGTAAGTAGGTTAGTTGGCGTTAGGGGGTTATATAGTAGCTTCTGTGTATTGGAATATTAGCATTATTTGTGTTTGTTTTTTTTTTTTTTATTAATTTTTTGTTTTTTGTTTTTTGACTCCTTTGATTTGAGCTTTTCAGGATTCTGAATTTTCAGGCTTTTCTTTTTTTTTTTTTTTTTTTCAGGGTTTTTGATGTTTCAGGCTTCTGAATGGGAACCATATATATATATATATACATGTATACGGGTCTACTGTCTTTCAATAGAATTACATTTAACTGAATTTTACTTGCCTAATCCCATTTTTATGAAGCTGCATTCCACGAAACACACAGATTGACGAAATCCTTTCCCTGTGAAAGGAACCACTTGGCCACAATGAACTTTGCCCTCTCTTTTGTGTAGTGCAATTTTAGAGTTGGTATACTTAAGTGTGTGTGGGGGGGCAAAGCCCCCCACTTTAGTGGGTTTACTTTTGCTATGTTTAGGTTTATTCCCATGGAGGCCAAGTGGTTCCTTTCACAGGGAAAGGATTTTGGCAGTCTGTGCATTCGGTGGAATGCAGTTTCATAGAAATGGGATAGGGTAAGTAAAACTAGGTTAAAATTTTGTTTAAAAAAGTAGACCCGTGTGTGTGTGTGTGTATATACACATATATATATATATATATATATATATATATATATATATATATATATATATATAAATATATATATATATATATATATATATATATATATATATATATAAATATATATCTATATATATATATATATATATATATATATATATATATATATATATATATATATATATATATATATTATTGAAACTACGAAATTGCATCGGTTGGCCGATCACAATCTCGACCCTAAATACCGAATCTGTACTATCGAAAGAAAAGTCACTGTGAAAATGGATACATCGACATCAATGTATTTGACAGAGTAGGAGGTGATGTAACTCATTCATGCTCTGCACCTGAACATACAGTTACACTCCACAGTCAACGGTACAGTTCTGTCACTATTCTGCAGGGGGGCAAGCCCCCCATACCCCCTGCAAATTATATATATACCAACTCTGAGATTGCACTGCAATGAGAAAAATGGGTTAATTCCCTCTTCTTCACTAAACCGCAATCTCCACTCAGAATGCCGAACTCGGATACTCAAATTACTCAACCCATTCAATGTAGTGTAGTCAATGTGTTCTGGTTTTGCATTCTGCCCATTGGTAAACTGCCTTTCAACAATGTCACATTCGACCGACTGACATTCAGACACATGATAATAAACCATAGATAGATATATAGATAGATCTATAGATAGATAGATTTAGATATATATAAATAGAGATATAGATATTGATATACATTTAGATAGTTTGATATATTCACTTATATTTCCTGAACCATAGTGATACAGTATGCTGTAACCTACAGTATCAATGCGTTTGCAAATCTCACTGAAGTGACATTGCTTGCTTCATTCGCTTTCACAGAATTGCAGTTCTTATGGCAACACTCTTACTCTAAAATTGTAAACACTACTCATCACTAATGATTGCTGTAAGTTGTGGAATTTCAGTTTTCCATTATTTTCAGCATGAATAACAGTTCTACTTTGTTAAAGTCTCCAACATCAGCTGTTTACATAATGAAGGAATACAGATTTGTTAATGCCAAAATGTATTCAACATACAGTACATATTAAATAAATATATGATGTGTGTGTGTGTGTGTGTGTGTGTGTGTGTGTGTGTGTGTGTGTGTGTGTGTATGTATGTACTTATATTTACCAAATCTATACAGATGGCTCACTCTTTTACAACTTGCTACAACTCCTGTGCTGACCTCTAACATCCTTTGATCTATAGTACCAGTACATATGCACTGCACTTTTTGAACTGTTATAATTTGTTACTTCTTATGCTTTATATAGTAACTTAGGCTTATGTATCCCACTATATTCTGCCATATTCTTTAGAATATCTCCTAATAGTTGTATTATACAACCCAGTCTTAGCCTGTAGATGGTCATTACATTGAATGATGCTTTATACCAGTAAACAAACATAAAAAAAAATCAGTGTTGTAGGCACACAAACCCTCTCCATGTGAGGACAACTTCAGTGTGAATTGGCAGGCATATATCTCTTTTTATGCACCAGTTAATTGTCTTATACGTTCTACTAGCAGAAACACATAGAAATTCTCTGTCTAATCACAATGGTACCTGACTACTGAAAACAGTTCTATTTAAATTATACATTTTTACATAATTTTAAGACATCATTCTGGCAAGTAGCATGTTCAATTAGGTATGTAAGCACGTATGATGCCTGTGTATGTGCATATGTATGTGTGTAAGCTTGTGTTTGTTGTATACTGTGTGTGTGTGTGTGTGTGTGTGTGTGTGTGTGTGTGTGTGTGTGTGTGTGTGTGTGTGTGTGTGTGTGTGTGTGTGTGTGTGTGTGTGTGTATGTGTGTGTGTGTGTGTGTGTGTGTGTGTGTGTGTGTGTGTGTGTGTGTGCATGTGGGTATTTGTGCATGTTTGTGTATCTGTCCATCTGTCTCTTGGAAGGACACCATATTACTGCAACCCAGTTTCAGATTGCAAGGCTGCTACAACAATTTTGAAATTTTATACTTCACATCTTCTGCTGTTATATTAGCTGGATTGGTTATTTTAGAACTTTCGAAATTTATGTTATAATACCGTATCGCTGACATTTAAAGCTAGCCATCTGAGAGCCAATCCCATGTTAAAAATATCATTGGCATATAAAGCAAGCCATCTGAGCACTAATCGCAGGTTATAGGTATGTCTGATAAAGGAGGGGCTTGTATATTATCAGAGTGAGTTGTACTACAGAGAAGGAGCAGGCTCATTTCAAAGCATGTGTCATTTAATGAAAGGTCACCACTGGTGAGGCTGCTAATGAATACCAGGAACAAAAGTGACCCCTAAGACTGAACCTTGACAGGGATACTAGTGACACTTTTTCCTTGCTTCTCTGCATTGCATTATCATGTTTTGCCAAGACAGACCAGTAATTTAGGCAATCATTGAACCTGTGAAGTCAGGCATTACCATATCTATTTTGTTTTTAAGTTGCTTGAGGAGACATCTGTGACTGACATTTTTTGGACACAGTTTTCTGTATGTTATAGATATTCTAAATCAGACTAAAACTGTTCATATTGATATTTTGAAAAATGCATAATGAGTTGTCAATTTGTCAGTTTATATATATATATATATATATATATATATATATATATATATATATAGATAGATGTATATATATATATATATATATATATATATATATATATATATATGTATATATATATATATATATATATATATATATATATATATGGTTCTACAGAAGACCGACAGCGGATCGCGAGTGGCAGAACATCGACAATGCAGAAGACCGACCTGACGGATGACAAACACCAAACCCCGGGATGCCGACATGGGAAAGGCTGTGTGGACGTTAAGGTAAGTGTGGAGATTGGTCTGTGGGGATAGGGTGGGTTAAGTGAGTTAGGGTTAGGGTGGGTTAAGTGAGTTAGGGTTAGGGAGCGATAGGGGTGGGTTAAGTGAGTTAGGTTAAGGGTGGGTTAAGTGAGTTAGGGTTGTGACGGACCTTAGGGTTAGGTAAGGTTTAGTGTGGGCTTGTAAGGATTTTGGTGTGCTTGTGTTGTGTGTGTGGTTTGTGGAATGGGGATGTGTTTTGTTTTTAATAATTGTTATTGTGGTGTGTGCAGTGTATGGGGTTTCGTGTTTGTGTACCGTCGGTTATTTCGTTGTCGGTTATGTGTGGTTTCGTGTTTATGGACTGTCGAATATGTGGTGTCGGTGATGTGGTTGTCGGTGTTGTGTGGTTTCGGCTATGTCAGGTAGAACCATATATATATATGCCATTGAACTATTTAATAGTCTCAAAGTAAAATCTCCTCACAAAAACAGAGAGTGGAATTGTTCACCCAGGGCTGGCTCCATCACAAGGTGTCCTAGGCAACTGCCTGGGGCTCACTGCTGGTTGAAGTTCTAGCCATGTAAAATCATGAATTAAAAATTAGGAAAATAAATAAAGAACTTTCTCCTTGGCATGCAACAACTTCAGTCTCTTTCACTGGCTATAGCTGTCACACCTCAGAAGACCATGAAATTGGTATATCATTTAATCCATGCAAACAGGAGATATAAGGTGAATTTCTTTTGCAAGCAAATCAAACCATTGCGTGATTTTTTTTTTATTTTGAAGCTGCCCAAAATGGTTAAATTTATCATTTGTGGAGATATTTTGCAGCAGCAGTAGCTAAGAACAATGCCAAATGGGAAAGCATTGGTAGACATTTTATGGAGCGAACCTTTTCCATTTTGCAGCAATTCAGAACAGGAAATTGATTGAAGCAAACATTTTTGTACAGCAGCAACATAACCTAGGAGCACTGTCTGGTTAAGTTCTCTGTCAGAGTCAGACAATTTGCAAATGGAAATTAAAGAATCAAGCCTAAGATGATGTGATAAAGCTTGTTAGCAGCTTTTAGCCTAAATCCTGTAAACTAAACTGCCAATTAAAAATATTCTGTGTTATCACATCCTATCACATGCTAATCACATGTGAGTTATACAAGTCAGCACCAAAAATTCAACATGTTTGGATCCATTTGCAACTCATCTAGCAGTCGAGTAGGAATATGCATTCCAAGACTTTTAACTGAAATCCCTAACCATCTGATAGGTATATCCTAGAAGTATTTCTTCCATTTCAAAGTTAATTAGAAACACAGAGAGAGATAATGTTAAAAAAATCACCGCAAGCAAGATAAAGTATATAAGATAAATTCCCTTGCTCATCTCACAACCTGTAAATAAATTGGCTTTCCATATTCCATACCTAAGTACATATTAATAAATGCAACATACTATTTAAGAAGAAACAACATCAATAATAATTTTCCTGTAAGTATTTATTGGCCTAAGAGAAACACCCTTATAGGCACAATTACTCGCAGCTGAAAATGAAGATAACAATCCAGACTAGACAAAAACACGTAGAAGAAGAAACAGCAATGTCATGGTGGAAGACACTTAAGCACCTAACTTACATTATTTTTAGCACAGTATCCTGAATATTCACTAAACTTTGATTTAACATCTGCCTACTTACTAAGGTCGGTTTAGAAGTCATAACTTATAGCAGAATACGCAGGGCTTACAGGAGCCCATTTGCCATTTAAGTGCTGCTACTGGCTACAGTTGTGAATTTACATTCCCAGTCCCTTTCCTTCCAAATAAGTAACATCAGTGAAGAGCATTGGAGCTGAGAAACAGAAAAGTAAGGAAAACATGTATGATCCTAACATATGAACAGTCATAGGTAAATACTATAATACTCATCTTATGATCAGCAGCTATTTTATGAATTCCATTATAAAACCAAAGCATGTACAGTGAAAAATAATCAAGAATATGTTTTTTTCCCTACAGCCACCCTCTCTTTCCCTCCTGAAGTACTTCTGAAGTGACATCAACAACTCTTAAGTTAGGGCAAATCTTCAACTCCAAATATAAGTTCATGGATTCCTACTAAGGGCATTGCAAGCACATGCTCTGCAGTTTCTGAAGATATTAAAGCTAAACTAAATTATATATCGATTAGATCCATCATCCATTATATTCCTTTTCCAGACTGCCCACTTACAAATGCCCTACAAGGAGGTATGTCATCCCCCAAGTAGGTTAAAGTGGTGCTCACTTGTATCATATAGTAATCCTGCTCTTTTCATAAAACAGCTGCTACTGTTATCATTCCATAAGTCAGCTAGATATATTTTAAAAAGTTATAGTCAAAGTATTTGGAAATTGCCCACTGTTGTTCTACTCTACTGAAGCATGTCTGTTAAGATTAGTAACTATTCACTCTGCTTCCACTGCTCATGCCACAAGGTTATGAAAAAAAAATGAGACTACTAATCTCTGATATGAAGTTGTACAAGCTCTCAAAAGAGAAAAGCTGAGCCATACCACCATGGCTGTAGCAAAGTATGACTTTATTCACAGAAATAAATACAAGGAAGTAAGCGCTTTCA
Source organism: Protopterus annectens (assembly GCF_019279795.1). Lineage (NCBI taxonomy): Eukaryota > Metazoa > Chordata > Ceratodontiformes > Protopteridae > Protopterus > Protopterus annectens. The sequence goes on along the minus strand of NC_056746.1, from coordinate 69,885,968 downwards.
CGATCACCCTGACCGCTTCATCAGACTACTGCTACTAACCATCTCATCTTATTTAAAGTCTCCCGCATCCAATGAATAACTCATTTTAATTAAAATACAATTAAACAATTAAAGAATCTACATTTTTATTATATTTAAAAATATTTTGAAATAATTCTTTAAATATAATACGTGTACACACAAGCACTCTGTATAAAAAAACTAAAACATATTACATTTCACATTGATGAAAATACATAATAAAATGTTGTATACATCTTGAAGTAAAACAAAGCTCCCAGCAGAGTAAACACCTCTCGGCTAGCAAATAAAGGTATATAACAAAGTCTAGTTATATTAGCTGAGAGGTAACCATGGAACAATTCAAAAGCCAGTGTAGTGGCTCCACCAAAAAACTGTAGTAGTCGAATAATCCAAGCATAGAAACTCCGTTGAAAATAAAAGATGATAGTTTAATAGAGCATGCTACCAGTAAGCGCTTTCACATAAGCTTCGTCAGACCGTTAAGTTTTAGAAATGCATTCAATTAAAACTTTTTATATAAAACAGCCACGTGTTAGTCCAACTCATTTAGCTTAAACATTTAAAGGTACATCCTTGTACCTATAAAAAAAGAAAATTTGAGCTTTTTACTTTGCACGATTTGAGATCTACTGATAGAGCGCTATGTCCCAATACAACAAATTTGGAACCTAACAGTATATTAACAATAAAACATCATCACTATTCATTCAAATGCTATTGTATAACAAACCTCGAACAATGCATATAAAAATGTATGCACCAATCTTAGCATCTGACACATATCTGTGATATAATTCTTAACTGAGAACCAGGCACTTTGTTTCAGTACTCAGAGAATATGCCCCATTATATCACAATACCTTGCCATCACTAACTCAAAAGCTTCTACAACATGATTTCAGTAAAATGGGTACATGGAACTCATTCATGACCACTAACCCAATCTTAACAAATCTCTCTCTCTCTCAATGTCCCAGCCTTAGTATATGCATAAGCTGATTTTCACTTCATTGCCCATCTTTTGATTTTAACCTTTTACTGTCTGGCACTTGCTTTATGATTTTCCCAATTCACACTACTTCTAATTTTTAAGTAAACATATCACAGATTCTTTGTTATGTACTTAGCATCTGACATATATTGAATTGTCTTACCAATTAACATTCAATTTAAATTAATTTGATACCCTAATTACTTGTGATAACAGTAAATATATTTTACAGAACACTGTAGCAAGATTATATCCAGAGATATCACATCACATAAGTCTAATAATTGGTTTATCAATTCTGCTTAGGTATCTGGTCATTTTGCTCTTGCATACTATGAACTGTCTTATGAATCCTTCAAATTGTAAGTGAATGTGTGGTTTCCCCATTCATAGCACAGATGTGTCACATAAACACTGGGTTCAGTGCATTAAACCTGTTGTTTGATTAGATAATCTACTATTCCCATATAAACCACACAGAAGAAAACAAATAAATAAATATTACATGACTTTATCGATGAAAGATCACAAGCAATGTATTGCGAGAACATATCAGCATCACTGAGCTCATGTGTTTTTTTTTTTTGTTGAACTGGTTTGGTTACCTCAAACATCCCAAAACATACTGCTAAGCTTATCCTAACTTCTGAGTGATCATCTCCCTACAGACACATAGCCTTAGCACACCTCACCTCCAATATCCACCGACTTAAACCAACCAGGAAATTCACAGAATTTAACAGACTTATTCAGCAGTACCCTGAGTAAACTGGCCTGTACTAAAAACTCCCCCATTAGATGATACAGCACCTTTTTAAACACCCTTAATAAACCTGTCCTTTAATGTATAAAAAGAGTAAAAGTAAAATAATCCCCCTAGCTATCCACCATTATGTGTACCAGAGACAAGGCTCCAAGGAAGTTGCAAGTAAAAAAAAAAAAGTCCAGCATTCCAGCAATATAGAAAACTTTGTAATCAAGCTAGAACACAAATATGCAAAGATAAGAAATAAAACTATGACCAACTGCAACCCAGTCATTAAAAAAATGATACTCTATTCACATACTTTCAGTCCTGGCTCAAGAAAAAAAAAGATACTTATCTATCTCAAACCCACTTCCCCATCATTGTAATTCTCTCCCCTCTCAAAAATCCTAAAAAAATGTATCCATGCTCAACATCTTCTCCATCTCCTCTCAGAAAATTTCTTAACCAGTACTCAACATGGATCCTATCCTCGCCATAGTACAACTACTGCACTCTTATCCTTTTTAGATAATATAAACGAGAAAATGGAGAATGGCAGACATGCTTCTTCCATATTTCTGGATCTGTCCAAAATCTTTGATACCTTCTCACATGGCAAATAACTTCAATAACTGCACCATCTTGGCCTATCTCCTCCTTCACTTCAGTGGTTTATAAACTACATCTCTGACAGACAGCAAACTGTTAGATAGTAACATGCTTTCTCTCCTTACCTCCCCTTTACTGCTGGGATATACCAATACTCAGTTATTGGTTCACTTCTCTAACATTTTCATTAATAACCTGTATACCTTTTCTAGGCAAGCATCACTTACACAGTATGCTGATGACTTAGCACTAATATGCTCATCTGACACTCTGGCGTATCTTCTTGAAATCATACAAGAAGCCTTCTCCTGTTAAAAACTGTCTTCACAGTGCCCAATTATTACTTAATCCACAAAAAACAAAACTACTCCTATTCCTCCCTAAAACATACTGGAAGGACAAATCCAGCTTCAAAATCTTCTCAACTAACAATACAAAGATAGAAATTGTATCCATACAAAATTGTTTGGTGTGACAACTGATGACAACCTCAGATAAGAATTCCACATTCAAAATAAACAAAAATAACAAAAAAAAAAAAAAAACACTCCAGAAACTTAGCATGCTTTATAGACAAAAGAAATTTCTTACTAATTCTGCTAAAACTATCCTAACAACCCCTTACATCCTTCCTTCAATCTTATATGGTACCCCTATCCTTGCAGGTATCTGTTAAAATTAAACTTGAAATATGCTACAACAAAGTTGCTAAATTTGCTGCCACTAAACAATATTACACACATCACTGCAAGGCCCTTAAAAGTTTGAACTGGCTTGAAATACCCCACTACCTGGACTTTGTACAACTAGGTACTGCCCACATCATTTACAGACCTCATGCATTTCCTGCACTAAACTCTATTCTGCCTGCCTACCACCCGAACAGACCCCTTTGTTATAATGATAAGCAACTTCTCACCATTTATAAACCTCAAAAAGAAACTGGAAACAGCTTTACTGCTAGTCTTTTGCCAAAAAAAAAAAAAAAATGAAATTCCATTCCACAGGCTATTAGGATTGTAATTTATCATCCTTCCTACAAGCAACTTCTGAAAGATTACCTATCAAATCATTGGTTTTGCTCATGCTATACCCTCAGATGAACATCATTCTCATCTACTTTTCTACGTTTATCTAACCCTATTTGTACATATTCTCTACCATCACCTCTTTCTCATCTTCACTTGGCTATCCTACCCTTTCTACCACTCTGCATAACCTACTCCTATCACCTCCCCCCATTAATACTAATCCATCCTAATCTCTCCACCTTTATAGTTACAATTAAACTAAACACATAACTTTTGCTAATTACTTGTGTAAATTGCCAGAAAGAAGCTCTTCAGTATTGTATATAGTGTTTTATTTTGCTTTTTCTCAGTTTTCTCTTTGTAACATATTTTTGGCATATCTCTATACGTTACAATATTGTTGATTATTTTTGACATGTATAATTTTCAACTGTTTTTTATGTAACAGCTTTGAAACAAAAACATTTTTCATTGTATCTATCAAATGGAGCTTTTCTCCCTGGGCTTCTACTGAAAATAGATCTTGTGACTCATTCAGACTTTCCTGGTAAACAAATGAATTCATGATCATCTTCAGTTGTCAAATACATACGATTCCGATGGTCTCTATATGTCTTGCAATGTTTCAATACTCCACTCGTGTCACAGAAGCATTTTACTCAAACTGTATTTTAGTATATTTTCTTGCTCTTTAAAATATGAGGTTGGGCTTTGCTGAAAAATTCATGTAATTTTTAGATGACCTTTCTAACCATGCTATATATTATTACTGTTGCCTGATTCTCTGATCTCTACTTTGAAAGAATATGATAAGAATCTGTCATTTGGAACAGTACCACTAAATGATCCATAAGGAACTATTTTAGCAGTTAGAAAAGGAAAATAAAATAACAATTAGGGAAAAAAAAACATTCCATTATAAATTATAAATACCCTGCAATAAAGCAGACATTTTATAATATCAAACTGACACGCAAACTGCCTTATTATTATATAATATGATTGTCTCTGATGTGGAGGAAGCACTTGGCTTTGATTTGTGTCTCACCCCACATCACACCTAATGTTATGACAAAATTATACACCTGCTTCTGTCTTATTTCTACTCATTATTTCATCATGATTTATCTGTTCTTGAACTTTAATGTCCCACGTATCCAATTATTTCAAATCCTTTTCAGGCTCCTTTTTTTGGCATTCTCTTAACCTGGTTTCCTTCCCCCTTCTGTAGCCCCTTTGACATCACTATATGGACTGTATTGGGCTTTTTCTTAGCTGTTGCCTCTGCAGCTCCCTTACCCATCTTCTGTCTTGACGTGTTGTCTCATATTATGATCTTGCAGTTGCCTGTATATGTTCTTATCATTTGCAACCAGCTTTAATTTTATTAGCCTGTTTGGTTTTCCAATTTTTGAAGTGCAAGTTGCATAAATTTGAAACTTTGCTTGTTATTTTCCTCATGTGTTTTAACATTTCATGGTTTTGCCACTTTTTCAGCTTACACTAGACTATTTTTTTGCTATTATTACTGTTTGAGATTTATCATGATGTTGTATCACAAACTTCAGTGCTTTTTCAGGTTAGTTCATCCTGAAAATCACTTTTTACAACTTGCTTTTCTTTACTTAATTATTCTATTGCTTCCATTAGTCTGTATTATGCTATCGGTACTCACGTATTATTGCAACCAGATTTGTAACGTGGTGTAACCTGGACTAATTCATGCTGTTACCTCAAAATGAGTTTACTGTAAACTAAAAAGGGAGTGTGTGAACTCCAAGTCAGTATATTATCATCCTGGTTCTGAAACAGGAACAAGAATAACAGTAAAATTCCTCTTCCTGGGTAGTATTATTTAACGACACAACTTAACGCAAAATAAAAAGGACCGGGAAGAAGAAATAATATAGCAGTTAGTAGTTAAACAAGCAGAGATTGTTCCACAGTGACATGTAATAATGATTCTCTTAACTCTTACTGAATACTCACGTAGGAAAAAACATTACCAGCAATACACAAATCATCCAAAGTCATAAAACAACACGTCTGTCTGTCTTCAGGTGAAGCATCTTACAGAGGCTCGCAGTAGTGTAAATAAAAAAAAAAAATACAGTTTAAAAATAAGGCATTAGTGCACAAAAGAAAAACAGATTGCACACCTTCATTTAGCCATTAATAAACTCAGACCAAAAAAAAGATAAAAAAAAGATACACATGTAAATAAGCACATTACTTTGTACAGGTCAGCATACATTACAGGAGTGAAGGTGAATTTAGGCAGTTATTGTTCTGTTGTGTCTGGTTTCTAGCAATGTAAAATCTGGTCAGTGCAAAGAGAAGTTCCCCATGCTCCACAATGACCTGACATGGGCTGGGGGTTGCGTGCCTCAGTTTCAATGTTAAGATAATGAGGCTGGAAAAAGCACATAAGATGTATTGCCCCTGAAAACACAGAGGATCGCAGTCATTTTTGCAGTACAGATAAACGTGTTCCATTATAACATTTTCAATTACACTACATTACAAATCTGGTTGTGATAATACACAAGTGCCATGTTATATGTTACAACATTTGCAGAGACGGTTTGCTACTGTAATGCAGTTTTTCTCTGAATCTCCATTTGAAATGGAAACTATCCATTTATACTTTTCCAATTTGCTGGCAAAAGTAAATATATAAATGCCTTGCAGCTCCTGTTGTATTGTGTTTTGAAAGAATTCTGCTGCTAAGTTGTCCCCAATTGTAAGTCTATACATTTTCTAGCAGATCTGACTTGAACGAGGTTATACTTATGGAAGTAGTTGTATCCAGTGATACTCAACTGTGTGATATACCTTACTAAATACGGCTGAGTCATTAATATAATTTTATTCACTAATGGGGTTGATAGGTTAGCATTAGGCTAACTGCCCTTAAGGGCCATTTTAAGCCTAGCTAATTATCCCATGTGAGAATCAAACCCTGCACCTTGCATTTGCAAGGTTAACACATTAGCCATTATGCCAACCTCCCTGACAGTTATTGTATTTATCTGTTGAATATCTACACAGTTTCTCTTTTTTTTTCTTTTGGCTTTTGACATTTTATTACCTATGACATTTCTATGATGTTTACTATCTTCCATTCTAACTCCTTTATACATCTTTGGTTCTATATAATATTGTATTGCTTTGTGAAATTGGCACACTGGAGTCACAGGATAGTATGCACTACAGAGTAAGTATTTATTATTGTTTGTAAACTGCAGATGTCAACTGGGCAAAACCAATTTGTAGCGAATTCCTGGAGAGAATGTTCCATTATGGTAACAAACCATCTATGGACACATAGAAATACATTAGCATATAGAAGAGGAAGAAATTTACAAATGAATTACAAAAAGCCAGAGTTGTCTAGCCCTCCATGTAAATTTAAGTTTGAAATTCTTTACCTTTTTAATGCTTTAGAATATATCTTTAAATTCACCTTTAGAGCTGTAAGACATTTTTTGTTTTACATCTATCCAGTATGAAGCATAAAAGTTGTCACTTCCGAACTTGTTCAACTCTTATAACCAAAAAGTGACTTAGGTTCATAAGTAAGTACTAGGCTATCTGCCCTAGGGCATCTATAAGCCTAGCCAAAATGTGTTGGCTTTCGCCACCCCCTTAGATTAGCTCCATGTGCCTCGGTCCAGCAGAACCATTAGTTCCCTGTGCCTCTGTCCAGCACAGCCACTGCAGTGATCCCTGGGGTAAATTTTCTGTTTCCCATCCACTCATCAAGGTTTCTCTTGAAGAGTGTTAGTGAGGGGCTCTGGCTAATGTAGATTGGAATCCTGTTCCAAAGCATGGGGAGTCTCTGTGACAGGAATCTATTCCTCCAGCATGTCCTATGTATCATTTTGGTGAGGTTTAGATCCCTAGAGAGTGTGGCTCTCGGGGATTTTTTTTTTTAGGTGGAGCATGTCCATCAATTCTGGGTTGGACATGGCATTGTATGTCAGGCAGAGATCACCTCCGAGTAAGCGGTATGCAACCGAGTACAGCTGGAGTTTCTTCAGTCGGGTTGCATAGGGCATATGTTTGAGGCCAGTGATCCTCTTGGTGAGGTACTTTTGTGGTCTTTCCAGCTGTTGCAGGTGTCTTGTAAGGTACATCCCAAATGGGGCATTGTACTCTATGATGGGTCTGATGAGTGATGAGTAGAGGGGCACAATAACCTCTTTTGTTCTAGATGCGAACCCTTTTGTGATTAGGTGAGCCACATAGAAGGATTTTCTAACCACCTTGGCAATATGATTTCAAAGGAGAGATTACTATCTATTTGGTCCCCAGATCCCTTATTACATTTTCTGTATTAAGGGGACTACCACATATGTGGTAGTTCGCGGGTACTTTGTTTTTTCCAAAGGGGATGACTATGCACTTTTTGGCATTTAGCTTGAGGCCATGATTTTGACACCAGGTATCTGTCACAGTGAGCCCCTTCTGGAGGATGTCTGTATCAGCTGGAGAGTCAGTTATGGTCCCCAGTTTGCAGTCGTCTGCGAACTTGGTCAGCCATAGTCCTCCTGTGCTTGCCTGTACCTCTGAAAGTATATACCGAACAGGAGGGGTCCCAGGACTGAGCCCTGGGGGATGCCACTTGTAACTGGTTTAGAGTCAGACCTAGAGCCTGCAACTCTCACCATGTGGGTTCTATCTGTGAGCCAATTGGCAACCCATCTCGTGACATAGGGGTTTATGTTCAGGCTGATGAGCTTGTCTATAATACCAGAATGGGGAATGGTATCAAAAGCCTTTGTGAGGTATAGGTAGGCTGTGTGGACCTCCTTTCCCTCATCTAAAGCCTTGGTAACTGTCTCAAAGAAGTCCACCAGGTTTAGGAGGCATGATCTGCCCTTAGCAAAGCCAAACTGGGTAGGGTCCAATGTTTGAAGGTTCCCAGTGCCTCTGTTAATGAATTCCATGTTGATGCGCTTTATAGCCTTGCAGACCAGACTAGTCAGGCTTATAGGGCGATAGTTCCTGGGGTCCATTGTGGCTCCACCTTTGTGGAGCGGGATAGCTGTTGCTGTGCACCACTCTATGGATACATAGCCTGTAGAGAGCCTGAGTTTGAACAGTGTGTTTAGGTGAGGGGTTAGTTCATTTTGGAACTCATGTAAGACACAGCCTGGGACACAGTCTGGTCCTATTGAAGCTGTATTTTTGGCTTTGGATAGGGCTGTTTTAACCTGTGTATTAGTGACTGTTGGGGCACTACATTCTTCTGGTATGGTTATGGGCCCTTTAGGGGGTGAGGGGGTGAAACTTGACATGTTTTGAGAACATAAACGTATAATTTCATTGTTTTTAGAATGGGCTTGTGATAGTGAAAGATTATACTAGTGGATTGTCACTGGTGCACAAAATGATTTTTATTGTCCTGTGTTATATCACTAGTTGAGGTTTGATGTGTACCCTTTAATTTGTCTTTAACTATTGAGGACAATCACGCACTCATTAATGACAGAAATAAGTTTGTGATACTGCATGCACTCGTTAATGATGGAAATAAGTTTGTGATACTGCATGCACTCATTAATGATGGCAAGTGGTGCAGCGATACTGTTGTCACCTTACAGGTACTCCAGTTTGATTCTTGGGCTGGACTGCCTTTTGTGCAGAGTCTACATGTACTGTCTATGTGGGTTTCTTCCCATGTTACAAGGCATGTGTTTGGAGTGTGTCTCCCTGGGTCTACGCTGACAATTGGCTTCCATTCTTCGTCAGACTTTTTTGATAAATAAATAAGTTTGTGATACTGGAATAAGAATATGACACTTGATCTAAAACTTTATGAACTTTCAAGAAGGCCATGACAAAGAAAATTAATATCACTTTTTATCTGGATGGACAGATGGTAAGGTCATAAAATGTAAACATGACTACTTAAAATTTAGTAAAGCACTTAATATAGTATTTCAAAATATGTTATTGGAAAAGTTGGTAAAAACACTATTCTGTGGCTAAAAGTTACCTATAAGCAGTAGAACCTTCCAAGTGCTTGCTAATACTGGCACATCAGACTAAAGTACATCAGCACATTGTATTTCTCAAAGTTCTGTTCCAGGTCTCGTCCTTTTTTCCATTTTTTGTAAATGATCAACCTTATGATCTCCATTTCTTAAGGAATTACTTTTCACAGGTGGCATTCATATGCCATGCACAGAAAAATGCATTTGTGAGCTCCCAGCAGCAGTACAGTAAAACAATGATATACTAGAAATCATGGTCAATAATAATAATAATAATAATAATAATAAACTGTGCATAAATGCCATAAAGTCTTTTTATGCAAATGGAAATTCTGATGTCCCTGAGTGAAAACTGTGATCCTCAGTTTGTATTTTTACTCCAAAGACACAAAACTGATCAAGAAGGGTTTCACTTATATGTTTAAAAATCCTGTTTACATTATTCCCAGCAACCAAATGCTGAATCAGTAACTTGGCATGAAAGATGCTGATTTGATTAATCCGTGTTTGACATCTCAAGGAATTTCCATCTTCCCCGATATGTATGGCAAAATCAAATTTCTGTTTTGGTAGCAGGAAAATGGCAATACTTTGGAAAATAAAAATAATATATAACCATCTAGGCTACCATAGCAAACAGGTATTGCAGATTTTGCTTAAAAACTACAACAACATTTAGAAAATAAACAAATAAGCACATAAGTACACACATACATAACCAATAAGAAAACAAAATGTTACATTATGTAAAAAGGATTAATCTGCAACACGTCTGCATATAACCTATAAAGAAAGTGTGATGATACTTGTTAAAATATCAAAATTATATTATTTATAATATTAATCCAAAAACATAGCAAGGGAAACCAGTTTCATATATCTCTTGCAGACAATCCAGAGTTAGAATGCAAATGATATATGAAACAAAACTATATTAAGTGAAGAGTTGTACACATCTTTTCTGAAAATATGAAAAAAAGAAAGAAAAAAAAAAGAAAAAGCACAGAGCAAAAATATTCCCAAATTAAATAAATTAACACATATTTAAAAACATAGATAAACCTGAGATAGTGTATAGAAAGACATGAAACAGATGTAGCACACCAAAAGCCATGATCACAGAGCAGTGGAGAAAGAGACAGAGAAAGAAAGAAACAGAAAAAGAAAAGCACACAAAATAGGCTGCTGTTTAGATCTTAATCTGGTGTATCGGCCTACATTGGCTTAAGTCCAAATAAATGGGGGATGATCATAGAGAGCAGTGATAATCAGAAAGTCACACTCTAGATGCATAAGTGCTTTTAACAGCATGCACATGTCATGTGCACTGAAATCACTGCTGGTAGAAAAGGCTGTGAAAGCATTGCGGAGCCTGTACACATGCTAAGAATGTGACAATATGACATTATGTGCATTGGTTCTTTGACATCATCTGGCCAGATACATGTAGCAGGGTTAAAATCATCCTTTTCAATGGCATTCCCCACAATAAGTTACATAAGGGGATCGCTCCGCAGAAAAGAGACATTTCTAGTTATATAAGGAAATTGTAATGCATACATTGACCTCCCTTTTGCTGAAAGTTTTCTAACTTCAGAACCTAATTCTGCATTTCATTTAACTGAGCCTTGACATGCAGTCACTCTTAACAAAATTTCTTCTCCACTAGCATATTTGTGAAATCCTTACCACATGCTGCTAGAGTCGGGAATATATTGTGTGGCTCTGGTTTGTATTATTGACAATAAAGCAGTCAGACTGAAGTGTTAAAGGCAAAGGCAATGCTGTATATAAAGCACTTTATGTGAACATACCTGTTGTATCGATGGTAAATCATGAGTGTTGATAAATAAATCTGTTTAGTATTTACCATATCATATTGCTGCACTCCACCTTGCATTTTAATTTTTTACATATCTCGCTCAGACAGGAGACTGTAAAGGAAATTATATTTAGAAATGGTAAAGAACACAATAACAAGAGAACTTTAAAAATCATTCATAACAGAGTTATACATTAGTCAAAAACAATGTAAGCAACAATTATTATGTATAGCGATACTATATAATAAAACTAGTTTAAATTGAGGAGGAACTCATTTTAGGTATGTGTGAAAGAGGAGATGGAACTAATAGGTTTGTAATATGATCCTATAAGTGCATGTGTAAATGAATAAATATATAACTAGATATGCATATAAATATTTACTCAGCTGATTTCAAATGTGCCTGACTACACCTTTGAAGTAGATCATATTTTTCCTGCATATTATGGAGGCGCACAAGCAGGTGTAAGGGAGTATCTAATGACTGGAGTCTCCTATAGGCATTACTGTAATACTCAGAGGGAAGTGCGCATGCAGTGACCAAACCTATGCTGAGCAAAACACAGGTAACAAGAAACATTGTACTATTGCACACTGAGTAACCATTGACCAATGCACCTGGAATGAACATCACTAATTATGATCAGAACATATAATATACTGATCCTGTAATGGTCAGCTAGACTACTAACATATCTGAAGAAGAATGAAAGAAGCAGGTTGTGTTCAATACACTCTAAAACAAATGTTGCTCTTACATTATGCATTATAGTATGCAAAGGCAATGCTATGAAGGCTTTATACATCCATTTCAAAGGTAAAAGGGATGTGTGTAACTGCCATTGTCGTAATGTAAGCTTTTATTACACATCCAGTTAAGCAACATATTTATCAAACACAAACTTTCAACAGAAATATTCATTACTACACTATCTATTAACTGGAACTGATTAAAAATCCTTCCCTTAGACCATGCTATAAATGAATGCAGTTCAACTTTTCTGAATATCCTAAATAGCCTTGCACTTCTTAAAAGGAAGAGACTAAAAACCAAGAATACATTTGGCTATCCAAAAAGAGTGGCATGCTAATGCAAGATAGTGAAGAAGCAGGTAAAGGAAGGCAAAAATATAAAACAGCACAATATTAAAACTTCAGAACTTTTTGCAATCATACTAACAAGCAAATAAATGAAGACAAAAAACTATACCATAATAACTTTCAGAATAATACTAAACACAGCCCCAAGGCCGGCCTTAGGCATAGGTGAACTAAGCGACCGCCTGGGGTACTGTATAGGCCAGCCTCGTAAAAGGTGCAATTTTTATTTATGCATTTATTTTTTAATTAACAAAGTTTACACTCTTCTCAGTGCCCTGTTGAAGTGTAACCAGAAGCCAGAACCATAGGGTGGGGGTGGGGGGGGGGTGAGTGCCCTCCCATTTACAGCTGCAGGTTGGCCAGGAGGCTTTAAAAAAATCTTTACTTTGCGGTACAATAGTCTTCTACTTTAAGGTGAAACATGAACATGCATGAGTCATGACACCAGCATGGATCTAAATACATTCTTCAGTCCTATGTGTAATTTAAGCCAGCAGTTCCTTTAAGAAATGAGTTATATCCGTGTATCCATGTGTGGCCGCTTTGTTTAGAAAGCAGGTAAGTGTATGGGTGCATGTGCTTGTGTGTAATTTAAACCAATTGTTTCTGTGTGAGAGAGAAAGTGTGTGTGTGTGTGTGTGTGTGTGTGTGTGTGTGTGTGTGTGTGTGTGTGTGTGTGTGTATGTGTGTGTGTGTGTTTAACATACCTCTCAACTGTCCACATTTACCATTATAGTTTTTGTTTGTTTCTCATAAAATTTGTGGTTTTCTGGCAAATCAGGGAGGACTGAAGTCACTAAATGACGACATGTATATGAGTTTCAAACTTCACATCTTTCACAAAATACATACTAGTACAAATCTTGTTATTCTAGCAACTTTCTAAGTTAAAAAGAACACTACTTAAAACTGTCTCTTTTTTTGGTTATTGTATCCACATTATTTTAGTCTTGACTAAGTGGTTGAAAGGTAAGCATACCTTTCAACTGTCCAGATTTTTGCCTCATATATTTGGGTTTTCCTCATAAATTTTGTGGTTTTCTGGCAAATCACCGAGGATTGAAATAGCAAAAAATGTCATACATTTGAGTTTCGGTCTTCATTTCCTTCAAAAAATGCCTGCCTCGACAAATGCTGTTATTCTAACAACTTTCTTCTATAACAGCAATATTTATAATCTGTCAGTCTTTTGGGGCCTTTGCCCCCCCCCCCTATTAATTTAGGTTTTGTCCAGCTTTCTTGATAAGATGTTGCGAGGTATGGAGGCATGGTATGTAATGCCATAGCTGTGAATTATTCTGTGCATTTTAAGGTAGGATAGTGGTTCTGCATTCCTGAGTGTGTCCTCCTTTGTGTAAGATGCCTAGTAACTATGAACTTGTTGTCAGTTTCTCAGTCATTCCCTATTGCAGTATTACCAGCTTACCATTTTTTTTTTTAACGTAACATAGGCAATTTATTCTTAAAAGGCAGCAAGCACTGGATTTGTAGATGATACACTGAAATGTAAAGGTGTTTGCCGGTAACAGCCTCTTCATTATTTACAGATCTCTTTAATGTAGAATTATTCGGATGAGTTTTACTTCTGCAGAGATTGTGCTTATTGACTGATACTCGTGGATTGTGATGACAGAAGTTTGAGTGGCCTTTTATGGTTAATATTTACTGAAATGGGCAGTTTTGCCATTACTAGGTCATGCATTTTAATTGCTTACTGGAAAATGTTCAAAACTACAAATGTAAAACACACACTAACAAGTGGTGCCTTATTATACAAGGGGTATAATTCAATACAATCAAGAAGGTGAATCAAACAATCTATACATGTATGCATGGCCATAAAAATGTGTTCAAGGAGCCTAGAGTTTTAAAACAGCCCAAAGGTAAACTTAATTCCCCACTGACCAGATGCATTTTATTTGAATGTGAGTTTTAATGCTGTTTTAATGAATGTGAGTTTCAATGGCAGAGAAGTTAACTGCACATGCTAAGTTTGTTTTCATTGTGAGACTGTACTGTTTAGCAAATGGCTATCGGTATTTGTGCATTTTCTTTTAATATCTAATCATTGTAGAAGTAAATAAGTAACATTATACACACTGATAGGTTTGAATAGGGCTCATGTTAACTGGGGAGAAATAGCCAAGTAATGGAACACTGGTATGGCTGGGAGGGGGCTGCTGCAAGAGCGGCTGCTCGGGAGGGCCCCAATCTATTACCCTGCCTAGGGTCCCATTTAACCACAATCTGTCTCTGCTAATAATTAAAGTATGAGAATAATTTACATGGCCCCTTTAAATCTTGAAAAAGCACTCCATGGTGGCAATGTCTTCTCCTTTAAGGAGGACCATGAGTGCTTCACATGCACACATACTGACGCGAGTAGTGGGTCATGAAAAATTACCATTTTCAAAAGTGGGTCTTGGTCCATAAAGGTTTGAGAACCAGTGGTCTACACCAACTACCAGACTGCTGACAGAAATGAGTCTGAGCTTCAGTACATTTTCAGGGAATTGAGAGTTGTAGAGCATTTTTAAGAGATTATGAGTTTGTTCATTTTCATGGAATTGTGAGCTTCAAAGGAAGAAAATTTACTGCTGTTCATGCTAAGTCTGTTTTCAATGTGCAACTAACTATTTTGTTTATCAAATGGCACACTGTGTTGTAGAATTTGAAAGCAGTATTAGTAGCATAATTGCCTTTAGTGCAGAAAGGTGCGGGTTCTACTCTCACACCATGTAGATGAAGTGCTGATATTGCAGTGCCGTTTTGATTGCAGATTGTTTGGTGTATTTTAAGGGGGGATGGGGTTATACACTCCTGAATGTGTCCTCCTTTGTGTGAGATATCCAATAACTATGAACTTGTTGGTTTTAGTCATTTCTTATTGCAGTATTACTAGTTTACTAATTTTTTAAATGTAATATAGGCAATTAATTCTTCAAGGGCCACAGGCACTGAATTTGTAGAGGAAACATTGTGGTGTAAAGTTGTTTGCCAGCAGCAGCCTCTTCATTAGTTATATATTTCTTTAATGTAGAATTATTCAGATGACTTTACTTCTGCAGAGATTGTGTACTGAGTGATATTGCTGGATTGTAACGACAGAAGTCTGAGTGACCTTTTATGGTTGAAATTTTCTGAAATGAGTAGTTTTGTCGTTATTGGTTTATACATTTTGCTTCATTGCTTTATTAAAATAATATTTAAAACTGCAAATTTAAAACACATTCTAACAAGTAGTGCTGTATTATACAAGGCTCGTTTGCTTACCCCAAAGCAAATTAAAACTGTTTAGATTAACTTAAGCAACTTAACTTAAGCAACCTTTTGAAACAAGGCATATGGGCTTCTGTTTTCTGAGGACATGACTTTTATAGTAAAATATGTGTGAAGGAGTAACAGATAAAGCAGGTTTATTAAAGGAAAATTCCTCCATCCTTCACTTGCAGTTTAACTACATTACAAGGTATATTTTCTTCCTATGCATGTAAATAATTGAAGGAAATGACTGGAGTGACTTTCTTGGGGAATGACCTACCTGTGTGTGTGGCTTATCAGCATGTTTCATGAGTATGGTATGGGTGGGGCTTAAGAGGTGCCAGAGTACTACTTTGCCTAGGGTGCCATTTCAGTTAAGGCCGGCCCTGCACAGCCCTAAAAAATTTTGGACAGCCATTAAAGAAATTTCATAGCCAAAATTTCATCCCAAATCCCTCTCCTGAGTACGTCCGACTCAGAATGGCAATACAGTTCAACTCTTATTTTATAGATAGCATAGTATCTCTAACCAAGGATTCCTCAACATCTAGTCCCAACCCTGCCCAACAGTTACATATCTCCCCATCCACTTCCACCTTCAAACCTGTGCCCACATCCTATATAAAACTACTCTTAAACAAACGTAAACCATGCTTTTCTTCAGCTCATGACATTCTAAGTAAGCACTTAAAAATAGCAGCCAGTAGCATTGCTTATCCCTTCTCAATCTTTATAGGATCATAGGAAGTTACTAGGCTAATAGACCTAGGGCTCTTACAAGCCTAACCAAGTTATTACCCTTATTTCCATGATCAGCACCTATTGCCCCTGTCCAAGAGGGACACAGTGTTAACCCTGGGGTGAATTTATGGTCACACATCCAATTGTTCAGATTGCGTTTGAATAGGGCCAATGAGGTGCTCTGTTTGACATGGAGTAGAAGTCTGTTCCAAAGGTGTGGTAATCTCTGGGAGACAAATCTGTCCCTCCAACAGGTTTTATTAATGTCACATACTAGGTTAAGGTCTTTAGAGTGAGTAACTAGTGTATCATTTGACGTTCGGATATGAAGCATTCCCAATAATGCAGGGTCAGAGATTGCCTTATATGCAAGGCAGAGATCACCTCTGTGTAATATGTATGAAACAGAATAAAGTGACAGTGGTTTCAGATGATCCCCATAGGACAGATGGTAAAGACATTGAATTTTCCTTGGGAGGAACCTATGTGGTTTCTCCAATTAATGCAGGTGGTTAGAAAGGTACATACCAAAAGGTGACCTGTACTAAATTATTGACCTGATGAGGGAAGAGTACAGGGAGGTAATAACTTATTTTTTCTGGAGGCAATCCCCTTACTTATGAGATAAGCAATATAGAATGCCCTTCTTATCACTGTGGAGACATGGTGTCAAAGGTAAGGTTGCTGTCAACCTGTGTGCCCAGGTCTCTCACCACTGAGTGGGTACCTAAGGTGTTGCTATCGATGTGGTAGTTAGCAGGAACATTGCTTTTACTGAAATGAAGGATAATACATTTTTGCATTGAGTTTAAGGCCATGATTTTGTTACCAATCATTTGTTTGTGTATGACCCTGTTGTAGGATCTTGACATCCTTTGGAGATTCTATGACCACTCCTAGTTTGCAGTCATTAGCAACTTTTGTCAGCCACAGACCTTTAGTTTTTGCCTGTGCTTCAGAGAAATAGATTTCAAACAGTAGAGGTCTCAGGACTGGCCCTGTGGAACACCACTGGTTAAGGGTCTGCTGTTGGAAGTGGATTCCTCTATTTTGACTATATGAGTTCTATCATTGAGCCAGTTAGTGACCTGTCTAACAATATAAGGATTTATGCCTAGTTGGATGAGTTTGTCAGTGATGCCTGAGTGGGGGATAGTGTCAAATGCCTTGGCTAAGTCTAGGAATTTTGTATGCACAGATTTCCCCTCATCCAGGACCTTGGTGACTGTCTCAAAGAAATCCACCAGGTTTAACAGGCATGATTTGCCTTTGACAAACAAAACTGAGTAGGGTCAAGTATTTGGAGATTACATATATCTTTGTTGATAAAGTCCATGATGACTCACTCCATGGCCTTGCAGATAAGGCTAGTCAGCCTAATCAGTCTATAGGTCCTGAAGTCAGTGGAAGCACCACCTTAGTGCAAGGGAATAACGGTGGTTTTCCATTCAGCTGGTATGAAGACAGAGCTTAGACTATGATTGTAAGAGTACCCAATGTTGTTGCTAATTCATGTTGGATCCCATGTAGGATGCAGCCTGGGATGTTATCAGGTCCCATAGATGCTGTGTTTTTGGCCTTACAGAGGGCATTTATGACCTGCTCTTTAGAAATACAAAGTAGGGGACAGGTGGTAGGGATGTCATGGGGTACATGTGGTGAGAACAGGGGAGTGAAGATTTCACAGAACTTGTCACCCAACAGGTTAGCTATGTCCACAGGCTCAGTATATGTGGTATCATTAACTACCAGTTCTGCACAAATCTGGGCCTTTCCTTTTAGGTTACGGATGTAACTATAGAATGCTTTGTGGTTATCCTTTGTTGAGGAAGCTAATTTGGACTCGTAGTTTGCTCTGGAGGACTTCACAAGAAGTCTTATTTGCTTATTTAAGCTGAGGAGGGAATGTTTCCAGTTTAGGAGGGCTGCTTCCCTCTTATTCTTAGACAGCAATTTCTTCCTCTTATTTTAAAGCCTGTTAATGGCAGTTGTTCACCAGGAAGATTTGCTGTTCCTTGATGAGCTTGTTTTGGTCCTATCAGGCACAGCCAAGTCAATGCAGTTATACAGGTGTTTGTAAGAAACTTTGGTGTAGAGCTTGGCAGAGGTGCCAGTTCCATCTGAGGGAGGAGGTGCAATGAAGCTATTTATACCATCCCATAAGAGGTTGTAATCTGCTTTGGAGAAGATTTTCGGTTTAGTTACTGCTGGGGGGGGGGGTGGTTAGGTGTGATAGTTACTTCAAATGGACCGATTTGCTGTCAGCTCTCACCAGGGAGGATCTCACAGTGGGGGTGCTACAGCGGTCCCCCATATCGGTGAGCACCAGATCCAGGATGTTGGCACCCCTTGTGGGGGTGTCAATCAGCTGGTCAAGGGCATTGGAGTTAATGAAGTCAAGGAACCTTTGGGCAAATGAGTTTGAGCACAAATAATTTACCCAGTCAATGGATGGGTAGTTAAAGTTGCATATAACCATGGTGTTTGGATGTATCTTGATAGACTCATTTAGATCTAAATTGGAAGAGTGGGTGTCCTGATTCATAGAGGGTGTCTTATAGCTAGCAATGACTTGAATAGGTGTCCTACCAACAGTTAATTGCACCTGAAGTGTCTCCAGGGAGTCATAGTGTTTAACCAATCTCGAGGTGTATTTCTCTTTACTGAATATCAATACACTGCCTCCTTTAGTTTTCACATCCTCAGTTTGAGGTCTGAACATGTGAAAAGAGGTGTAACCCAGTATGGCTGGGGTGCTCTCCACTGCCTTGCACCAGGTCTCCATGACTGCACAAATGTCTGCGTCTTCCAAGGTGAGGACAGCTTCCAGCGAGTGCAGTTTTATGTTGAGACTCCTAACATTTAGCAGCATAGCATTGAGGTTGTTTTCAGATGGAGTTGAATTTTGTTCTTGAGACATTTCCTAAAAAAGACACTATGGCTGTGGAAAGACCTTTAGCCAGTAGCCGAAATCTCAAGGCTGACAGATGAAGTCCATCTCTGGCAAAGCATCAAGGTGTATTTATCATGTCTTCTCAGGCTGACAGATAGTGGATCCCCTTAGAATGACACCAGAAGCTAAGCCAATTATTGAAGTCAATCATTTTCTCTTTGGATTGAGGCATCATCCTAGGTGAAGGTAAAATGCTGCTTAAGGCTAGGGACATACCAGCCTAAGACACATAGTCTGAGAGCTCAGTCATGTCTCTCTTTATATAGTCCAGAGAGGTACATCTCAAGTCATTCATACTAACATGGACTATGACAGAGTCATAACAGTACCTGTCATATGTACCCATATGTCACAAGATGGGTTGCATACTGGCTTAAGGACAGAACCCACAGGGTTAGAGTTGCTGGTGCTATGTCAGACTCCAAGCCGGTCACAAGTGGTGTCCCACAGGGCTCGGTCCTTGGCCCCCTATTGTTCGGCATCTATTTCTCAGAAGTACAGGCCGACATGGGAGGACTTTGTCTGACAAAGTTTGCAGATGACTGCAAACTGGGCGCCATAGTGGAAAGTGCATCGGACATGGATATCATTCAGAAGGGACTCACGGAAAAAGATAGCTGGTGCCAGAGCCATGGCCTGAAGTTAAACGCCAAAAAATGTATAGTCATACCCTTCGGGAAAAACAAGGTAACCCCAAGCTACCATATAGGTGGCAATCCACTAAGCACAGAAGAGGTTATCAGGGACCTGGGGACCCAGATTGACAGTGGCCTTTCTTTTGACATTCACGTTACTAAAGTGGTTAGAAAGACCTTCTACATTGCCCACCTGATCATGAAGGGATTCACATCCAGATCTAGTGAGGTCATTGTTCCCCTGTACTCTTCACTTATCAGACCAATGATCGAGTACAATGCCCCATTCAGGATGTATCTCACCCGACATCTGCAGCAATTGGAGAGACCCCAAAAGTTCCTCACCAAAAGGATAAAGGGACTCCAAAATCTGTCATATGCTGCCAGATTGAAGAAACTCCAGCTCTATTCAGTCGCATACCGTCTGCTCAGAGGTGACATGTGCCTGACATACAAGGCCATGTCCAACCCGGAATTAATGGACATGCTCCACCTCAAAAAATCCAAATCCACCAAAACCACTAGAGCAAGTGACTTAAACCTTAGCACGGATATAAATAGGACGTGCTGGAGGGATAGATTTATCACTCAGAGACTCCCTATGCTGTGGAATAAAATCCCGGTCCATGTGAGGCAGAGCACCTCGCTGGCTCTGTTCAAGAGAAATCTTGACCTGTGGATGGGAGATCGTAGGTTTACCCCGGGAATCATCTCTGTGTCACTGCTGGACAGAGGCACAACAAACTAATGGGCACAGTATTTTTTTATATAAGGGGTGGCGTAAGCCACAAAACTTTGGGCTAGGCTTATAAATGCCTTAGGGCAGATAGCCTAGTATAAACCTATGAACCTATGAACCTATGAACCTATGAACCTATGAACCTATGTTGTTGAGAGACTTGAGTGCATGTGTGATATGGCACATCCTAGCACCTGACAGACAGCTGACCATGACCTTTTCCTTATCCAGCCTGGTAAGAAGGACATCAGTGTGTCTCATGATGGAATCACCTGTAACTAATATGTTTGGTTTTGTGTTTTGCCTTAAGGGTTCGATCAGTGAGACATTGGTGTGTGAGCAATTATGTGTATTGTGTTCTGCAGAGGAAGTATTGTGTAGCGTGTGTGTGTTTATGTTTGAGAGGTCGCTGTTGTTTTGTGATGTGGGTTTGGGTGGAGTAGGGGTTGAGGTGTGCATGCTGGCAACCTGCTCATTGTCATATGTACTGACTGATGTGATAGAAAGCATGGATTCAAGGTTCTTAATATAGTTGCATCTTTCACAGTTGTGTTTGTGTGTACTAGGAGCAGAGGTTGTTGGTGAACATGAGATAGCTGCTAGAGGATAAAGTAGCTGGAGAAACTGTTGGAAATCGACCATCCATAGTGACAGGTAAATTTATATGATCAGGAAAAGATTTTTTAAGTATTTTGGTGAGGAGAAGACAATGCAGGAATCCGACATTACCTCAATCTGAAAAAGGTTGCACATTATCCCTTGGCACAAAGGAGAAAATTCTAATGACATTAATAACTTTAGAACTGTTACAATATTTTCTCCCTTCATGAAAATACTTGAAAAATCTATTCATGAACAATTGCTAGACTATCTCCTGCAGGAAGAACTCCTATCCCCTAAGCAACATGGCTTCCTTCCATCCCATAGTGCAAGCGCTGCCCTTCTAACCTATATAGATACTACCAATAAACTATTAAACTAGCCTCTTCCTTATTTCTAGACTTGTCTTAAGCATTCAGCACAGTTTCTCACAACAAACCTCTACTTCAGATGTCCCCACTAGGTCTCTCTCATCCCACCATTCTGTGGTTCAAAAGACATTATTACTATTAAGCGATACCAACTTCAATATTTTTGGTTAATTAAAACAACACAAATAAAACGCTTTTCGTTTCCAAAGGTTTGAAAACTTTTTCAAATGGTTTGTACTCCACCCCTTTACTTCTATTTATAGTGATCATGACATCACTTCTCCTTAAAGGTATAAGACACCTTAAATACAATGTACTTCTACAATGTCAAAATTATTCTTTGTTGTGCAGCAGGGTCAAGTAAAAGTAAATAAAATAAAACCTTTTCTATCCATCTTTAAATCGTTGTTCATAAAACACTTTTTACACAGATAAAAACTTTGCTTTACAATCTCAAAGCGTAATTTAGTGTATGTGTTCTATAATATTAGTGTGCTCTACACTAGTTGTATTTATATCAGCACATACCTATTAGAATACCAATATAAAGCAATCCAAGTAAATTTACATTTCTTCCAATGCTTTCAATTGCTTCCAATTGATGTATAAAGTTTGTTATCAACAAATAGGTGTATTTATGTGTGTATAGTTGCTTATGAGACTATATTAGATCATATATAACATAGTTAATATTTATTGTACTTATTTATATTACAAGAGTTTTCTTATAGACATTGTCTTAAATAGTTTCTGACTTCTACAACATTGACATCCGTAGACGAGATGTGTTTAACCAATTTATAATGAAGTTGACATGAAGAACAACAAAAACATAGACTTGCACGCTTCTGTTATTGCATGGTTGTAGGATTTATAACATTAAAATGAAGTCTACACATAACTGTTTTAGTAACTAATCAGGGTGGTAAAAATATATAAAATAATTCTAATAGAAAGATTATTTATGTTGCAATGCCCTGAACATAACAGGACAGCAATATGCAAAGATTTTTAAATAAGAAATGTAAATTTACTTGGATTGCTTTATATTAGTGTTCTAATAGGTATGTGCTGGTATAAATACAACTCGTGTAGAGCACACTAATATTATAGAACACATACACTAAATTACGCTTTGAGATTGTAAAACAAAGTTTTTATCTGTTTAAAAAGTGTTTTATGAATGACGATTTAAAGATGGATAGAAAAAGTTTTATTTTATTTACTTTTACTTGACCCTGCTGCACAACAAAGAATAATTTTGACATTGTAGAAGTACATTGTATTTAAGGTGTCTTATACCTTTAAGGTGAAGTGATGTCATGATCACTATAAATAGAAGGAAAAGGGCAGAGTACAAACCATTTCAAAAAGTTTTCAAACCTTTGGAAATGAAAAGCGTTTTATTTGTGTTGTTTTAATTAACCAAAAATATTGAAGTTGGCATCGCTTAATAAATATTTTTTACTTCAAAGCAATACAGAGTCGCTGGTGTTTGAATGTAAGGTTTACATCACTTGGATACAAGTGCAAAGAAAGGAAATTTTGTCAGGTACATTTGCTATACTTGGTCTGTTTTTCTGCAGCTATTCCAGACAATGAACTCTTTGACATGCTGCACCCAAAACAAGCATAAGCATGATTCTTCTCAGACTCTGTCAATCAGCAAGCTTTAGCAGGGGATGGATGGGTTAGATTTCAAACACATACCTCAGTGCTCTTACAAAAGCTGGTCAGTTTTAAAGCTTCTTCGCATCAAAGCAATTTTATTCTGTAAATTGTTTTTTGTTTTGGATCATCTTTCATGACTTAGATTGCAACTAGAATGTATTAACTTACAAGAAATGCTCAGTGCCTGGTACTCCTGTATCATTGATGTATCATAAATCCCACTTTTTATTCAAATTGGCTGTGTAGAACTGGCTTACATTTTAAATTAATGCAATGTTTTCCTTCTACAATGAATGTATACTGCACCTGCAGCTTATATTCTCTATTTTTCTGTTATGAATCCATACACAGACACCTGCTTGATTTCTGTCTTCCTTTGTGATGTTGCAATGCTTAAAGATCTATTTTTTTCTCATTTTTCACATTCTCATAGCAGCCCTCTCATACACATGACGTCATTCATGGCAGATGCTTGCTCTTTCCTGAGAAGGTATTTTATTTGAACTACCTAAATATACAAATTTCAGTCACTTGTCAGCTATGATTTATTTATTCAGGTTGCGTTAGCTTTTCATTTCATAAAATGCCAAGCTTTGCTAAAGCATCAAACATTCAATACATGGGTGTCCTTATAGATTCATATCATGTCCCTGCTTTCTTTCTTTTTTTCTTTCTACTGGTGTATCTGCAGCAAACATTGCTTTTTCCTTCATTCTCTGCGTCTGATTATTTTTAACTGAGCTTCCCCTTCCAACATGATTAACAAGTAAATGTACAAACAACAAGGAAATGCCATCTGCTTATTAACGTAAAAAAGGCCAAGTGAATAGAACCAACAAGTTGAACTTGTTAGTTTTCATGTTCTGTCTCAAGTAAGCCATACTATGCAAGGTCAGATAAATAATTAAGGCAACATAAAATATCACAATGTTCTAAACATCTTTGGAAGTATAAAAGAATGCTAATGTGCCTCAAGGGAAAGTTTAATGTTAGTTTTAATTCTTTATTAGTACATCAGCAGGTTTCACTAAATGATTACTTTTCTCCCCCTGTGGCTGAAGGGCAAGATGAAGATCGCTTTTGCTGCAGATGCTTGAGGTTCTCCGTTGCTTGTTTTAAAGCTGTCTTGCTATGTTAAACTCCTTTAACATAGCGAGACACTTTGTAAAAAGCAGTGGAGATCTTGCTTTCTCCGTTGCTTTTTTCAAAACATTTGTTACAATGTCTCATACTGTTTCCTTTGCATGGAGTATGTGTGGTGGACGTGTTTGTTACAATGGCCCATGCTGTTTCCTTTTCATGGAGTATGTGTGGTGGACCTGTTTGTTACAATGTCCCATACTGTTTCCTTTGCATGGAGTATGTGTGGTGGACCTGTTTGTTACAATGTCCCATGCTATTTCCTTTTCATGGAGTATGTGTGGTGGACCTATTTGTTACAATGTCCCATACTGTTTCCTTTGCATGGAGTATGTGTGGTGGACCTATTTGTTATGATGTCCCATGCTATTTCCTTTTCATGGAGTATGTGTGGTGGACCTGTTTGTTACAATGTCCCATAATGTTTCCTTTTCATGGAGTATGTGTGGTGGACGTGTTTGTTACAATGTCCCTTACTGTTTCCTTTTCATGGAGTATGTGTGGTGGACCTGTTTGTTACAATGTCCCATACTGTTTCCTTTTCATGGAGTATGTGTGGTGGACGTGTTTGTTACAATGTCCCATACTGTTTCCTTTTCATGGAGTATGTGTGGTGGACGTGTTTGTTACAATGTACCATACTGTTTCCTTTTCATGGAGTATGTGTGGTGGACCTGTTTGTTACAATGCCCCATACTGTTTCCTTTTCATGGAGTATGTGTGGTGGACGCGTTTGTTACAATGTCCCATACTGTTTCCTTTGCATGGAGTATGTGTGGTGGACCTGTTTGTTACAATGTCCCATGCTATTTCCTTTTCATGGAGTATGTGTGGTGGACCTATTTGTTACAATGTCTCATACTGTTTCCTTTGCATGGAGTATGTGTGGTGGACCTATTTGTTACAATGTCTCATACTGTTTCCTTTGCATGGAGTATCATTCTTATGCCAGATCAGATTTTAAACTAAGGCCTCAAATGCTTGAGCTTGTGGTAGCTCAGGTGGATGTAAAAGATCCTGTGACACTTGCTGAAAAGAGTAGGGGTGTTACTGAAAACAAAAACACAGTTGTAAAGAGAAAATATTGCAATGTAAAACACGGAACACATGCAGAAAAAGACAACAAGCAGTGCAAAAGATATAAAGAAGAATCAGATCAGGGAGAAAATCATTTAACAAAATATAAGATAAAGATAAAGGAAACAATAAATAAAATCAGTAATCCCAACTCTTCAATCATAACCAATGACATATCTTATTAAATTAAAAAAAAACAAAACACTACTCTTTTTTTCTCAAGAGGGTCTTCATAAAGGGGTGGTATATGTTTATAATATTCATAAATCAAGATAAAGAGCATTCAGTCTATAAAATGCTTATGTCCCAATCCATTAATTTCTAGGACATTTCCATAAGGTATGCTCCAGCTTTTCTTACTGTAATTGTAAATTTCCTCTGCCATGCATTTGTATTGTCTGTCTCCTCTCACTGATAACTTTCATAAAAATTATTCCACTCTAATACAGGTTTAAATGTAGGTTGTCTACATTTAACATTACTCAATATAGCCAGTGCTAAATCACTGCAGTGATATATACCATTGCTCCATAGTTTTTACATACCATGCTGTCCTAGACTCATTTATAGTTAGAAGAGAAACTTCCTACTTTTTCAGTTTCTGATAATCACATATACCTCTCTAAATGAAACATCTCTCTTTCTTTTATGGGGGTGGAGTCTTCTACATTACTTGATACAACCCAATCTAGAGTGTCCACTAAAAATTTCTTACGCAACTTAAATTTCAAATGGAAAAATAAGGTATTAAGAAATATTATGTGGTTTATCAGTCCCAGCCCACCCTCCTTTTCCAGATCATACAACACACCTCTGGGTTCAACCTTGATCCCCGAATGAAAGAAAAATATATATGTACTCCCCTAAATATGCAAATGTTCCTATAAAAAGTGTACTACAGTTACCTTTTACCTATACATTTTAAAATAATTCCACGTGTTGGGTTATAGTCTACAAAGTAGTCAGAACATGATCCCACAGCTAACTTGTATATGAGCACTGTAACCAACAGCAGGCCCACCAAATTCGTAAAATAAAAAAAATCTATTTCAACAAACACAACGATTGAGTGTTTCATCCCCTATGGTAAGGACTTCATCAGAATCTAAATCTTTTACAACAGTACTAAATTTATACAATCAAATTATGACACCATAAATTAGATAACTTCCTTAAAGGTATCACACAAAAATAATTCATTTGAAACACTAAAACACCCTTACTATCCTAACATTATTTAAAATCTATTAAAAATGCTCACTTATCTTATACCATTCTTCATTCTGATAAAAATTAAAATCATTATATCAAAGAACAAAACAAATCAATTCTAATAAATAAATAATTAACAATTAATAATAACCCTAATAACGTCTTTTTTCCTTTCCTTTTAATGGCCTTCCTGACTAAACTAGGTTTGAGGGACATGAAGTCATTTAATCCTGGTGTCTGCATAGCCTGTAGCTTAACTTGCCATTTTGTTTCTCTTTCCTCTATATATGATCTAAAGTTGCCCCCCCCCCCAGATTATAAATAACTTTTTCTAAAATTCTGAAGGAATAATTTTTGAAATTAGAACACACAATAGAATGTCTATATAGTGTGTTATTTTGATTTTTTTTGTAAGAATCTGATATTGGCATTCATAAACCCTGTCTCTCAATCTTCTTTCCGTTTTTCCGACGTAAAAAGTTGGACATGTTCCACATCTTGCAAGGTATATGACATCAAATGTTTGACAATTACCATTGCTGAAGCTCATTTTTGTTCTTAAAGTAGTATCCAAAGTACATTCCTTGGTTTCTGAAATGTGTTTACATTGTGAGCACCTCCCACATTTTTTAGTCCCTGTTTTTTCTGGGTTCAACTCTCTTGTGGCTAGCTCTAAATTATTTTTAATATTTATCCCTGTTTTAAATACAAAAGAGGGTTTATCTCTTAAAATTGAGAAAAGTGTGGAGTTGTTCTTCAAAATGCTCCAATTTGCTTCTACTATTTTCTTAATTTTATAAGCCCTTTCACTATATGGTATAACCATTGCCCTTTCAAAATTGTTGTCATCTACCAATAGTTCCTTATATTCCATTGATCTACCCAGCAGGGGAGTATATTTTTTTCCCCATTCCTTCTCTACGTAGTTCAATGTATCTTTTACTAAGTTCCTTGGATACTGTCTATCATAAAACATATCTGCCACTTTTCTTAATTCACCCTTGACATCCTCTGTGCTTTGATGTCATACGGGCAACTCTCACAAGTTTCCCCTTTACAATGCTCTTCTTTTGACAATATGGGTGACTGCTAGTAAACTCTAAATACGAGTTAATAAAAGTAGCTTTTCTAAACACATTTGACTTAAACACTTTTTCAGTTTTTTTTTGTATATACATATCCAGGTAGCTAATACCCTTTCTACTTATAGAACAAGTGAACTTAAAAAAACATGTCTTCCTATTCAAAAATGTAATGAATTCTTTTATCTCCACCTCTGATCCTGTCCAAAGAATGAATATGCCATCCAAAAAATGCACATATAGTTTGATGTGTCTAAAAAACTCACTTGTGAACAACTGAACACTTTAATTTCCAATCTAACCATTCCAAATTCGCATATATGGGGGCACATGAAGCCCCCATTGCTACACCTTTGTTCTGTTTATAATACCCTCCCTCAAAAAAATATAAAATTGTAATCCAACACTAATCCAATTAAATCTATAAAAGTTCACTTTATCACTGGAAAATTAGAATGTCTATGAATACTTTCCTCAAACATTTCCATCCCTTCATTTCTTGGGATGGATGTGTACAAATCTACCATGTCAATGGTCAGAAAGAACAAATATTCCTCCCATAATGTTCTGCTTAAAAAATCACGAGTCCTTTAGCAGGTATCCAACACTAGTGCACACATGTTTCAACCATTTGTCAATGGTCACTTCAAATGGATAGGTTTTTGAACCTTGTCCAGAGACAATAGGTCTAAAAAGTAAATTGTCTAGTCGCTTATGGGTCTTAGGAATACCAAAGAGTGTAGCCACCATTGGGTTCTTAACTTTTAACACATTGTATGTTTCATATGAAATCCTTTGTTCTAAAAGGTATTCTTCCAAGAAGTAGTCAATTCTCTTATAACTAATATTTATCTCATTGATTGAAGCAGTAGAATAAGTGTCTGTATCACTTAACATCTCAAAAATTTTCCGCGAATAATGTAAAGCATCAGATAGCACTGTACCCCCACCTTTACCTGGCCGCATAACCCTAATAAATTTATTCTTTTTAATGTTGTCCAACAACATTTTTTCTTCCTTAGTTAATTCACAGCTAATCACCCACAGTTTCTTCTCTAAAAGCATCTCTTAATATTTTGATACTACTTTTGGGAAAAGGAATGCCAATTACAGTATCACCTAGTGCAAAATCATTGAAGACTATATTGATTATTAACCAATAAAATAATGCCATTCGCATGTCTCGTGTTCAACGGTGCAGTACTATTAACATACAAAACCATTCTAGCAGTTTGATTAATGTTTTTGTATGTCTAACACCTTTGTCTTAATGAGCTTGCATTTTATGTATGTCTGTCTGCCGCTGCTACATGCCCTCCCCCTTTGTTCCATCTACAGCTTTCGAATAAAACCTTCCCCATCAGGTCTTATTTTCTATATATGCAAAGAAGGACTTTTTCACCTGTAAAAAAGTTACCACTTCTTCCTCTAAAATTTCATACCTCAAGGTTACCTTTGTGTGTTTCTCTTTGCTAGATGTTTTCCTATTTTCTGTTTTCCTAATCTAGTCCTTTTCCCCCTCATTTATATAAAGAATGTGGCTGTCACTTTGCTGTGCACACCTTCACTAGCTCATCTGATGGCCGTTATGCTGCCCTTGTACTGGATGAGTGTGAGATGTAGCTGTGTGGAGCTATGTTGTACACGTGACTAAGTCACATTAGCCTTCCTTCCTTGTGTAAGCCATCATGTCAGTCATGCACCCTGCCATTGAACACCCTTGCACTTCTTTTCCATAAGCACCACACTTCCCTTTAAATATGCAGTCCTTTGTACTGATTGTTGGTGCTATTCAGTTGCATAATACCCGAGAAGCAATGGACAGTGATGGAGAGTGTCACTTTCCTTGTGAATAAATACAGACTAAATTAAATGTATTTTTCTTTTTAGTTGGCAAGATGTATACTATACATGGTTTGCTTTTGCATGGAGGTGAATGCACAAATTTGTATTAGTGAGCATGCTCATGTGTTTGTGTCTGTGTATGTATGAGAGAGAAAAAGAGAGAGAGAAAGAGAGATACTCATTTTTTTTAAATCATTTAGTGATTTCCCTGCTGACGGACATCAGTTAGTTACACATTGGCTTGAATTCATAGACAACTTGCATAGTATGCAGGGAACTTTTGGGTATTTCTTGAAAACAGAGTGTTTCCAATTCGTTAGACCTTAGTTTTACATCCATGAAAAAAGCTTCCTCAGCACAGTATACAATGCATGCATGTGAGCACATAAATAAATGCAAATGCTAACACACAAGGAAATTAGTGCAGAAGGGAATGTAAATGAAAGAAATAAAAAAAGATACAATTCATAGATGTTAATGCACAGGTCATGTTGCTTGTTTATGTGCTGTAATATAAGAAAAAAAATAAAAGCATGGAAAAATATAAGAACAGCAACTACTAGAAATCTGTGGTTGCAGCAATTTATTGTGAGTAGTACTGTGTTACCCTAGCTGTCATCTGTGTTGACCAGGTTCCACATCCTCCCAGCCCTAGGGCTAGTAAGCATCATCAGCAGCAACTGACCTCAATCACAACCACTTAGTATTTGTGACAGAGTGGACTGGAATATCATATGGAACTCAATTAACATATTTCATCCACATGCTGAATCTCAGGAAATTTGTGGTCATCCTTTATCTGTGGATAACAAGGTATGTGTAGTTCTTATCATCCTAGCTACAGAGACTTTTCAGTAACCAAAGAAACATTGCATATTTTGCAAGTTTCTGCTTCAAACATTCTGAGTAAGTTCCATAGTATTTATGCCACTACATGTTAATGGGTACCTATGGTTTGAAAGGACTGTGGGTGGAAGACACAGCACTTTGGCAGCTACATAAACATTAAAGACTACTTTTCCTTTGAAACAGTTGTAAATTAGAAGTGACAACATTCATTTGAATTTAAATACTGTGAATGTAATTTACATTTTACTGAAAAAACACATGATACTTCCACTGATTATTTAGATATAGCTTTTTTGTAGCTGAGGATTGTAAGATACATTTTAAGCTGCACCATAAACCTACAGGTTCATAGGTTCATAGGTTGGCACTAGGTTATCGGCCCTAGGGCCTATACAAGCCTAGCCATAGCAATTCCCTGGCTATTACATTCTTGGTCCCCTGTCTAACAGGGCGATTGAAGTGATCCCATTTCCTAGCTCCCATCCAATTGTCAAGGTTCTTTTTGAATAGGTCCAAAGAGGCGCTCAGCTTGACATGTATGGCCAGTCTATTCCAGAGTATGGGGAGTCTCTGGGTCAGGAACCTATCCCTCCAGCATGTTTTGTTCATTGTGATGACCAGGTTTAGATCCCTGGAGCATGTGGCCCTGAGGGATTGGGATTTCTTTAAGTGTAGCATGTCTAACAGCTCTGGGTTTGACATGGCCTTGTATGTTAAGCAGAGATTGCCTCTGAGCAGGCGATATGTGACAGAGTATAGCTGGAGTTTTTTAGACGGTCAGCATAGGGCATCTGCTTTAGGCTTGTGATTCTTTTAGTGAGGTATTTCTGTGGCCTTTCCAGTTGTTGCAGATGTCTTGTGAGGTATATACCAAACAGGGCATTGTACTCTATAATGGGTCTAATGAGGGATGAGTACAGTGGGACAATGGCCTCATTTTTTCTGGTTGAAAAGCCCTTAATGATGAGGTATGCCACATAGAAGGATTTCCTGTCCTCTTGTGTCCCTAAGTCCCTTATCACACTTTCGGTGTTTAGTGTACTGCACTTATGTGATAATTAATGGGTACATGGTTTTTCCTAAAGGGGATAACTATACATTTCTTGGCATTGAGCTTGAGCCCATGGCTCTGGCACCAAGCATCTGTTTCTGTAAGGCCATTTTGTAGAATATCCGCATCATTCGGGGATTCAATAATGGCTCCCAGTTTGCAGTCATCTGCAAACTTTGTTCATAGGTTCATAGGTTGGTTCTAGGCTATTGCCCCTAGGGCTTATACAAGCCTAGCCATAACAATTCCCTGGATATTTCTTCCCACAATATTTACTTCCCTGGACCCCTGTCTAGCAGGGCGATTGACATGATCCCCGGGGTGAATTTCCTATCTCCCATCCAATCATCAAGGTTCCTTTTGAAGAGGGCCAAGGAGGTGCTCTGCTTGACATGTATGGGCAGTCTATTCCAGAGTATGGGAAGTCTCTGGGTCAGGAACCTATCCCTCCAGCATGTTTTGTTTATTGTGATAGCAAGGTTTAGATCCTTGGAGCGTGTGGTTCTGAGGGATTGGGATTTCTTTAAGTGGAGCATGTCCAACCGCTCAGATTTTGACATGGCCTTGTATGTTAAGTAGAGATGATCTCTGAGTAAACGATATGCCACAGAGTATAGCTGGAGTTTTTTTAGATGGCCAGCATATGGCATCTGCTTTAGGCCTGTGATTCTTTTAGTGAGGTATTTCTGTGGCCTTTCCAGCTGTTGCAGATGTCTTGTGAGGTACATACCAAATAAGTCATTATACTCTATAATGGGTCTAATGAGGAATGAGTACAGTGGGACAATGACCTCTTTTTTCTGGCTGAAAAGCCCTTAGTGATGAGGTGTGCCACATAGAAGAATTTCCTGACTGTTGTGGCGATATGGTTATCGAAGGTGAGACCACTGTCCACCTGTGTCCCTAAGTCTCTCATCACACTTTCAATGTTTAATGTACTCCCACCTATGTGGTAATTCATGGGTACATGTTTTTTCCAAAGGGCATAACTATACATTTCTTGGCATTAAGATTGAGCCCATGAATCTGGCACCAGGCATCTGTTTCTGTAAGGCTCTTTTGTAGAATATCCACATAATTTGGGGATTCAATAATGGCTCCCAGTTTGCAGTCATCTGCGAACTTTGTTAGCCAGAGTCCCTTAGTGTTGGCCTGTACTTCAGAGAAGTAGATGCAAAACAAGAGTGGTCCCAGGACTGAACCCTGAGGTACTCCACTTGTCACTTGTCTGGAGCTGGATTTGGAGTTAGCTACTTTTACAGTCTGGGTTCTGTCAGTAAGCCAGTTGGCAACCCAGTGAGTAACATAGGGCTTTATGCCCAGCTTAGTAAGTTTATATATGATTCCAGAATGGGGGATGGTGTCGAAGGCCTTGGCAAGGTCCAGATAGGCTGTGTGGACTGCCTTACCCTCATCAACAGCTCTGGAGACTGATTCAAAGGAGTCAATCAGGTTCAGGAGACAAGATCGGCCCTTCACAAACCCAAACTGGGTTGGGTCCACTGTTTGAAGGTTGCCAATGTCTTAGTTTATAAGGTCCATGATAATGCATTCCATGCCCTTGCAGATCAGGCTCATCAGACTGATGGGATGGTAGTTCCTGGGATCCAAGGTGGATCCCCCCTTGTGGAGTGGGATAACTGTAGCTGTGTGCCACTCAGTGGACATGAAGCCTGAGGTGTGGCTATGATTAAACATGACACTTAGGTGAGGTGCCAGTTCATTTTGTAGTTCATGTAGTACACAGCCCGGGATGTCATCTGGTCCCATGGATACTGTATTCTTAACTTTGGAGAGTGCGGTTTCTACCTGTGTGGCCATGATTACCGGAATTTGGCAATCTTTTGGTATTGAGATGAGCCCTTTAGGGGGTGAGAAGGGGGTGACGTTGGCACTAAATTGACCTACCAGGATATTGGCAATATCCTTGGGATCAGTATATTTAATGCCATTATGTTGTAGCTCAGAGCAAATCTGAGCATTGCCATTTAGATTCTTGACATAACTATAGAATGCCTTGTGGTTGTCTTTGGAATCTTTGACAATTTTATTTTCATAACTAGTTTTTGAGGATTTTATGAGGGATCTCAGCTTCTTACTGAGGCTGGTGAGGGAGTTTTTTGCATCCTGGGATTTTCCTCTTTTCTGCAACAGTTTCTTCCTTCTGTTGTATAGATTGT
This sequence comes from Protopterus annectens, assembly GCF_019279795.1. Lineage (NCBI taxonomy): Eukaryota > Metazoa > Chordata > Ceratodontiformes > Protopteridae > Protopterus > Protopterus annectens. Next base: position 69,852,230 of record NC_056746.1, on the reverse strand, counting down.
TTATAGCAGGGAACCACCAGATTGGCTTTTTTTTCACAAGTGGATGTGCTCGTACGGTGCCTTAGTGTAAGATTCAGCAGTCAAACTTTCAGATCCCTTCTGCATGGGTGTCATGAAGTTTGTCACTTCTGACTTCAGTAGCATGAAGTTGGCTTTGGAGAAGTTTTTTATGGAGGTTTCCTTACGGGGGGTGGGATGTGGATGTCAAGCATGATTTGCTTATGGTCAGACCTGACCAATGAGGGGGTGACCACTGGTGTGGAGTATCTATCTCCCATGTTGGTAATGACCAGGTCTAGGATATTGGAGCCCCTGGTGGGACAATGGATTAGTTGATCCAGGGCGTTGGAATTTATGAATTCCAAGAACCGTTGGGAAAAGGTGTTGGTACCCGAGTAGTTTTCCCAATTAATGGCAGGGTAGTTGAAATCACCCAGTATTAGGGTGTTTGGTTGTATCTTAATACTTTCCAGTATGTTTAGAAAGGTGTAGTGAGAATCTTGGGGCATGGTGGGTGATCTGTAGCAAGCTACAATTTGGATTGCAGTCTTACCTAGTGTTAGTTGCAACTGGAGAATTTCAGATGCATTGTGTTGGGCAACTAGCCTGGAGGTGTGAATATCCAGTTAGCCAGAATCCCTTAGTGCTGGCCTGTACTTCAGAGAAGTAGATGCCAAACAAGAGTGGTCCCAGGACTGAACCCTGAGGTATTCCACTTGTCACTTGTCTGGAGCTGGATTTTGAGTTGGCTACTTTTACAGCGTGGGTTCTGTCAGTAAGCCAGTTGGCAACCCATCAAGTGACATAGGGATTAATGCCCAGCTTAGTAAGTTTATCTATGACTCCAGAGTGGGGGATGGTGTCGAAGGCCTTGGCGAGGTCCAGATGGGCTGGTATGATAGATTATGTAAATACTGATAGTTTCCATGCCAGATATCATATTCATTCTTTATCTTATGGAGAAAATTTGAGAGAGAGAAGAGGATGTGGTCACAGTCAAGATTTTTTAGTAGGAGTACAAAATATTATGGATGTGTTTGTGATTTCTCATTATAGCACTTCTAGTATACCAAGAGCCTAAAATAAGGACTCAGGAAGAAGCATGAGTTAGTAATCTCACAAATGTATTGCATAAGAAAAATATTATTTACAGAATAAAAAACAGGATGAGTTAAAATGGAATATATATTTTGTCACAGAATTTAATGTATTTTCCCATGAAATAGAAAATTTAGTGATGAAAGCAGGGTCCATAATATCTCAGGACACTTTTTTGTAAAATTATATATACAACTGTATACCCAGTATTCCTTATAATAGGGGAGGAAATACATCAGATATTTGGTTCCATAATTATTTGATATCAAACTGAAATTAATTCTGTGGTTTCTGTATGTTGTAACGCTACTTTTCCTTGTCGTAGATGTTCTGCTTGTTTAATGTTACAAAACATTTTCCCTTAATTAATGGGATGTATTTTACCGCAATCATGTTTTTCTTGTAATTTTACACAGGTCACATAAGCTTACATATCCCTGTATTTTCTATATACGAGGAACCAAAAGAAAATTAAGCGATAGTCTGAAAGAACATCCCTGGGATATTGGTATGGGCAAATGAATACTGTTATGGGTGGGTATTTCTTGAAGGAGCATGATAAGAAATCTTGATGGTTTGTTAGGCACAGTTTTTTTACAAATAAGGGTAAAGTCAGCTGAAGCACATTTGGTTAAATAGAAGCTTTTACATAAGGAGTGCATTTATATTTTTAAATATGGGACTTTGGTACCTAAATGGTTAAACAAAAGTTATTTGGAATATTTGATGAATGAGATTTAATTTATCAGGGGGTTCAATAAAGCCTACATGAAAATTTTAACCGTGTGTTTGTCACAGCCCAAAAAGTTTTCGATTCAGTAAACTCGACATAGCAGTACGCACTCACGCACAAACACGGAAACTTTTGCGGCATGCAAATTACAGCATAACTAGCAGAATGTTATGCTAATGAAGCAAATCAACACAATGGAGTGATTCAACAATCAAAACATTCTGAATACAGCCATGGAAAGGAGTCTACATGGAAACAAGAGCAAGTAAAAGCTTTTACATTTATACAGAACTGCCCTTAACATTAACACCACACGTATTCTGACCTAATTATACAGGGTGGATGCTAGGAAAGTAGTGTAACAACCATAATAATTCCTTTTTAAGTGCCATGACATAAATGCAGCTTCGCTCCCCCACCCCCAAATGAAGAATAGACTTGTAATTAATGCAGGCTGCTAAAATGTGTAAACCTCCATGAAACAGATTATTATACTGTAATGTATGCATATGTAGGATGGAGTTGATGGTTTACAGTCCCATTTTACTAAAATATGTATTCCTCTGTTACAACATTCGGCTCATGTGCAGTTTTCCCTGCCTACACAGTTCTGGGCTGTCAGCATGTTGAAGATGCAAATGAGGTCAAAACACATTAGAATTGCTGAATCTCAAAAAAGAGTAACCATGTAGGGATGTTCACTTCATGCAGGCACTTCCACAGTGTTCGTTTTGAATGCATGGCAACAGTGAATGCTGTATAGCATTAGGGGTGTGTGTCAGGTTATACTTGCAGAGGTGAACATGTAGGGATGTGAAGGGTGAAAGACCATGTAAGCAGTGCACAATTCCCAAGTTCTGTGTCATCATTATTTGGTTGTTAAAATGTTTGGTCTCTGGTTTAATCAGTTTTTACTTTGCATTGTTTGCAAAATATGGCATTTATCGCAACCACAAGAAACAGAGGAATGAATGGCAGGTTTCTCTCTCTTGTTATGTAACTATTACTGTGGCAGCACTTCATATGTTAGGACTGGAATATAGATGGCCCTGGGTTCGACTACAGGGTGTGCAACTTTTCCTTTACTATTTATGGTTCATGTGTTATTCATGAGAACAGAGGAAATAATCAGTTTTGCCTGTGCTTATCTTATTTATGCAAAGGTGTGCAGAGATGCATGGAGGTGTATGGAGGTGCACATAGCGCACTAAAGAGCAAGCAAAAGGTATGTTTAACAAATGCTAGTTATAGCATAAGCAGGTGAATTGCATGTTAATCAACCAATCCAACACAGTGTAGCTATTCAGCAATGTATAAAGCATCCATGTAGCCCCCATTCTGTTTTTTCCTCAATCCTTCAATTCCATTGTAGTAGAGACAAGGAAATTTTAACGGACACAATGCTAGGGGCTGCTGTAGTTTTTCTACATTTGTATATGCTAGAGGCTGAAGCCAATGCTGCTGGTTCTGCTGACAATAGGCCTAAGCAGAGAAGAAGAAGAGTGTTCAGGCCAAGGGTAAGTTTCAAGGTGCTACATGAGCTGCAGTATGTAGAGCACTACAGAGTGGACAGGGACATACTATAAGAACTCACTGAGCTCTGCTGCCCTCAACTCAGAGCCAGAGCCAACCAAGGGGAATCCATCCCAGTGAAAAATAAGGTATGTGTAGCCATTAGAATATTATTTACTGGTACTTTTCAAAGACCGAATGGGGACATGATGGGCGTGTCACAGGCATCAGCCTCCAGTATCTTCCACTGATTTCTGGATGCGATGTTCAAGCATGCCAGTGAGCACATATTCTTCCCCCATAGCTCTGAAGAGAGAGCCAGCAATATGGAACTGTTTTAACATGTAGTGCACCACTTGGTGAGCAGGGCAGGATCTACATTAACCATAAGGGATACCACTCCTTCAACTGCCAAGTCATGTTTAATGCCCAGGGAATTATCTTGAATGTGTGTGCTGACAACTCTGGCAGTAATCATGTCTCCCATATCTGGCACACATCACAGTTGTACCAAATGTTTGCTAAGGGGGACATCCCACAGTGCTGGCTATGCCCTGGAACCATGACTGATGACACCTATCAGAAGGGCAGACACACCCAGGGAAGAATGCCATAATGAGGCACTCATTCAAACTAAAAACATTGTAGACCATGTGTTTGGTTGTCGGAAGTCACATTTTTGATGGCTAGATATATCTGTTGCATCTCTGTAATATAATCCACGTACATGTACACAAATATTCACAGTATGTGCTATGCTCCACAATCTGATCCTGTGGAAGCAGCTGCAGCAGGATCAGCAAAGGGAAGGGACACACATCCCCCCACCAATGCCTAGGTCACCACAGCCAGTCATAGGAGGACTCAGAGCAGGAACCCCCCAGCTGCTGTCCCTGTAGGCAGACATAGGCATGCCCAGTATGCCCTTGCTTTGGCTAACAGACAATGCATAGCACATTCACTGACCACCTAGGGACCTAATACCTTTCTCCTACTCATATACATATAGTCAAATTGATGCCAGGCAACTCAACATCTTTACCTCCCCATGTATTGGACGTGTACTGCTCTCATCAGACAGAGTCAGCCCTGAACTAAAGGTGTGTCAACTTCTGCATTTGAAAGGTTAGTCATGAACCTAGAGTGTTTTTTTTAATAATATTATGGCATATCCTTGTATTTTTTCTACTTGAGTGTTTGCCTCCTTCCGCTGTAACTTAAGTAATCTGACTCTTACATTAAGCGCTATAATGCTTACCTTATAGCTTTAGGACACCTTAGGAAACCTGGTAAACTGCAATAGCCTGACATTTGAACAAGTAACCCCTGTAAAAATTCCCAAAATGGTATACTGTTGGTCTGTCTTTACTGCTAAACATAAGTGAAATTACAGTGCTGAGTGCAAGTAACATTAAAATTAATGTGCTGAGTGCAAATAACATTGAAGTGCTGAGTGTAAATAACATTAAAGTGCTAAGTGCAGATTTTAGGCCCTTACATTCAACCTACCTCTGGTGTGGTGTACTGAGTCAATCAGGGTATTCCCTGTAACCACTCCTACTGCCTTCTCTTTTTCCCCACCCCCCACTTTTCTCAAATAGGTTAAACTGCTACAATTCAGTACAGGTATCATTTTCAAATCTAGGTGCTTAGGATTTCCCTCTCTCTTCCCCCCTTGGCTGACCTGGTGTGACTTTGTGTAAGTTTCTTCGTTGTATGGATCTTTTACTGTTTTTTGTGTAACTAAATGACCTGCCGCTAAATTCTGATTCTGCACAGACTTCTCTATTTTTTTGCAGAGGCTCTATAAGTAGCTAGTGACTTTACTGGATTTCTGTGGTAATATTTGTGTTTAAACTGAACCTGTACCTAGAGAAAGTGTATAATCAGCGCTCCTACTTGTTGCATGTGTTTTTAATGTTTAAATTGCACACATACATTGAAGAAGTGCTTTTATGACTTGGGCTAGCTATACCTGAAGTGCTTTTACTGGCAATTTTCCAGTTGCACAATTGTGAACAATTGATTTAGTTTTTCTGGTATATCTTTAAAATCTGGCAAGTGTTTATTTACTGCATTGCTCTCGTGCTTAGGTTTCTTAGCTATAAATCTTAGTTAATTCTGAAGTGCGCTACTTTACCCCCCACCCTCAAACCTTTCTGAATGTATTATTATAAAATAACTGCCTGTTGTTGCCTTCATGCTTACCCTAAAATCTCTTGCTTTTCTTCTTTCCTAGTTGAACTCCACAATTACCTACAACGTGGAGTCTACAGGACTGCAATTGGTCACCATACCAAAATCAGTTTCTCTCAGCATTTAAGCAGAGTAGGTTGCACACAAAAAGCATTTGTTAAGCTTTCACTTACAGTGCTGTGTAATTAAGCAGGTCACCATTTTTGATCAGCCAAAGGGCTCTTTTTTCTACTTGAGTGTTTGCCTCCTTCCCCTGTAACTTAAGTAAACTGACTTATATTAAGAGCTATAATACATTACATACCTTATAGCTTTAGGACACCTTAGGAAACCTTGTAAGTTGCAATAGCCCCGCTACGTTCACCCTCACTACACTCGGGCACTCTTCACTCCCCTCCCTGCCCTCAATTTCCTCCCGCCCCCAGTACCTCTAAATTTAAAGTACTATAGCCACTCCCCCACTTTCTAGGTCCTATCAGCTTTCATCTGGGATAATTCCTCACACCCCCATTCTTCTACCTACATTTTAATAGCACCTATTAGCTTTCATTTGGCATTCTCCCATCCCCCTTCCAGTACCTTTACCTCACCACTCTATCTTCTGGTGTTGCATCACCAGGTAAAACAGTTTCTTAACTCACTAGCTGAATCACAAATAATGATATACTCCTCTTTACTACCCCTCTTGTTCGCACCATACCTCCTTACCTTGTATGAAAACCAGTTTCTCATGGGATTTCAGGTCCTGAAAGGTCATACTATCACCCCAGCTGTAAATCCTCCCACCTTCAACCATACTTACAGTACCAGGTCCTATCCAACATCTTGTTCAATCTATCAACATCTCAACCCCAGGCACATTAGCTCTAGATCCAAACACTACCACAAACTAATAAACAAATTCCCGAAGTTCATCACCAAGTATAGACTTAACCTAATACTTGGCGGTGATATTCACCCCAACCCTGGCCCACCCACTTCAGATACACATACCCCCTCTACTTGCAATCTAAGCTACAAACCTACAATTAATAGGCCAACTAACTCTCTCCTAGCCTGTCATCTCAATATTAGAAGCATTAATAACAAGGTACATGAACTGCATGCACTTCTGGATGTCCACTCCCCTGAGATTCTCTGTTTATCTGAAACCTGGTTAAAACCTAACACTACAGACAATGAAGTGTTACCACCTGGGTACAACATACACAGGCTGGATCGTGCTTCCAGGAAGGGGGGTGGGATAGCTGTACTCTATAAATCTGAGTTGAATGTCACTATAGATGTATTACAACCACCTCAGATTAATAATTCAGAGATTCTTGCCACCAAATTGCAACTTAATAAAAATAAATGCATTAATATCATCTGTATGTACATTCCCCCAGGTAACAATATATCTACACTTGAAGATATCCTGCACTGGCTATCATGTCACTACCCCAAGAAACTATGCTACTTGGAGACTTTAACATAGACTGGGGCACCTGTTCCTCAGAATCCCCAACCACCCATATTAGCCTGCATGCATTTAAACAAATCATATCCACCCCTACCAGGATAGGTAAACCCAACCAAAAAGAAAGTGTACTTGACTGGGTACTCATAAATAGTCACCCCCAACTGTACACCTCTGGTACCCTTCCTGATGGCCTAAGCGATCATCTTCTCACATATGTAATTAAGCACAAAGCCATTAATTCCCAACAACCCTTACTCAGAAAGGTTAGAAACAATAAAAACTTTGACCCTGCCAAATTCCAGCAAGAAATAAACTCATGTAATTCGTCTATTCTAAAACACCTCCCCTTAGAGGAAGCAGTAGCATACTTTAACAACAGATTCCTTGAGATCCTTGATTTGCAAGCACCTGTTCGTTCAAAGAGAACAAAGGCAAAAACTGCACCATGGCTTTTTAAAGAGTCTAAACTCAAAATTACCCTTAGAAATAAAGCATGGGCTTTATGACATTCTTCTAAAGACCCCCAAGATCACATTAAATACAGTCAATCCAGGAACAAAACTAAAACATCCATTTTACAAGACAAAAAACAATAGTGTAATTTACAGACAGTAAATCAAAATAACCCTCAGAAGTTTTGGGCAGGTTTAAATAATCTACTACATCCTGGACAAACTTCAACCCCGATCCCTGCTGCTACTATTGATAAAACCCCTGAAAATGTTTCTGACAGTTTTAACCGATTCTTTACTGAGACAATTCAAGCCCTAGCTAGCCAACTACCTCCTAGCTCCCCTGGTCCTGAAAGAACCACCCCTAGAAACCTACTCGCGTTCAGCTTCCAACCAGTCACCACTTCACTTATCCGTACCTTGATCAAAAAATTAAAACCCACTACACTTTCTGCTGATCAACTCCCTGCCGAGTACCTACAAAAATCAGCTGATGCTATTGCTTACCCCGGCTCAATACTAATCAATCGAACCATAGTAGAAGCTAAAATACCCACCATCTGGAAAATATCCTATGTAATCCCACTTCACAAAGGAGGCAGCAGCAGCTCTACTGAATTCTCCAATTATAGGCCAATAGCTATACTCTCCACTTGCAAGGATTATGGAAAAATCTATTCATAGACAACTCATGCACCAACTAATCCAGAATCGCCTTATGGCAGACACTCAGCATGACTTCCGTCCTCATCACAGCACGCCCTCCTAGCCTTTACCAACACCATAAACTATAATCGCAACAATAATTATATATCCTCAGCCCTCTTCTTGGATCTTTCCAAGGCATTCGATATGGTTGATCGCCAACTTTTAATCCACACCCTGCAAACATTCTGTCTAGATACTAGAGCCCTTCAATGGTTTCAATCCTACCTGAATGGTCGACAGCAGGCTGTCCTCTGGCAGAACAAACTCTCTAATCTTTTACCTAACACCCTTGGAGTACCACAAGGCTCTATACTAGGGCCCTTGCTGTTCTCCATCTTCATTAACGACCTTTATAATGTCATCCCAAAAGTCAGCCATATCCAATATGCTGATGACTCTACTCTGATTTGTTTGGCCACATCTCCAATAGAGTTATGGTCAGCTACCCAGACCACCTTTAATACAATAGAAAACTGGCTTTCTGAACGTTGTCTGATCCTAAATCCCAAAAAAACTAAAATGCTGTTATTTTCACCAACACGGAGGTCTACCACTTTCACCTTTACCATAAATTCAAATGATGGCACAATAATCTCCTCTGACCCCTCTACAAAACTATTATGTGTCATCATCATAGATAATAATCTAAAATTCGACCTACATGTTAACCAAACTATCAAAACCAATAAAAAACTAGGGTCACTTTACAGACTAAAAGCCTTCCTAACCCCTCCAGCTAAAATTGCCATAGCTCACTCTCACCTTCTTTCAACCCTTCTGTATGCATCCCCTCTACTCTCAAATTTAAACAAGACTGTCCTTAACAAACTCTCAATTTGCTACTAGGCTATCTGCCCTAGGGCATTTACAAGCCCAGCCAGAGTGTGTTTGGCTTTCGCCACCCTTCTTAGATTAGTTGACTGTGCCTCTGTATAGTAGGTCACAGAAGATAGCCCATTTAAGGTTAGTTTACCATGACTCTGTCTAGCAGTGACACAGAAGAGATCCCAGGGGTAAATATACGATCTCCCATCCAGACGTCAAGATTCTTCTTGAAGAGGGTCATTGAGGGGCTCTGTCTGACATGGCTTGGGATTTTGTTCCAGAGTGAGGGGAGCCTCTGGGATATGAATCTGTCCCTCCAGTATGTTCTATTCATTTCTGTGCTGAGGTTTAAATCACTGGAGCGTGTAGTCCTGATGGATTTGGGTTTCTTGAGGTGGAGCACGTCCATTAATTCTGGGTTGGACATGGCTTTATACATCAGGCACAGATCGCCTCTGAGTAGGCGGTAAGCAACTGAGTAGAGCTGGAGTTTCTTTAGCCTAACTGTGTAAGGCATCTCTTTGAGTCCCTTGATCCTCTTGGTGAGGTACTTTTGGGGTCTTTCTAGTTGTAGCAGGTGCCGGGCAAGGTACATCCCAAATGGGGCATTGTATTCAATTATGGGCCTGATGAGTGATGAGTAGAGGGGCACAATGACCTCTCTTGATCTAGATGTGAACCCCTTCATGATAAGGTGGGCTATATAGAATGTCTTTCTAACCACTTTGACAATGTGATTGTCAAAGGAGAGATTGCAATCTACTTGGGTCTCCAAATCCCTAATTACTTCTTCCATACTTAATGGATTACCACCTATGTGGTAATTTGTGGGCACTTTGTTTTTCCAAAAGGGGATGACTATGCACTTTTTAGCATTTAGCTTTAGGTCATGGCTCTGGCACCAGTTATCCATCTCTGTGAGACCTTTTTGGAGGATGCTTGTGTCAGCCGGCGAGTCAATTATGGCCCCCAATTTGCAGTCATCTGCAAACTTTGTCAGCCATAGTCCTCCTGTTAGCCTGTACCTCAGAGAAATATATACCGAACAAGAGAGGTCCCAGGACTGAGTCTTGTGGGACACCACTTGTAACTGGTTTAGTGTCTGACATGGCACCTGGAATTCTGACCATGTGGGTTCTATCCCTAAGCCAGTTGGCAGCCCATCTTGTGACATAGGGGTTGATATTTAAGCTGGTGAGCTTATTTATGATGCCCGAGTGGGGTATTGTATCAAAGGCTTTTGCAAGGTCAAGGTAGGCTGAGTGGACTACCTTCCCTTCGTCTATGGCCTTGGTGACTGTTTCAAAGAAATTGACCAGGTTCAAGAGGCAAGATCTGCCCTTAACAAAGCTGAATTGGGTAGGATCCAGTGTTTGGAGGTTCCCAATGTCTTTCTTTATGAGTTCCATGATGATATGCTCCATAGCTTTGCAGACCAGGCTAGTTAGGCTTATAGGGTGATAGTTTCCAGGGTCCGTTGTGGCAACACCTTTATGGAGTGGGACCACTGTTACTGTACGCCATTCTTTGGGTACATATCCTGTTGTAAAGCGGAGACTGAACAGTGATTTTAAGTGAGGGTTCAGTTCTTCTTGGAGATCATGTAAAACTCAGCCCGGGACACTGTCTGGTCCCATTGATGCTGTGTTTTTTGCTTTGGAGAGGGCAGCTCTCACCTGTGCATCTGTGATGTCAGGGAGGCTACACCCTGTTGGGATAGTCATTTGCTCATTTGGGGGAGGGGGGGGAGAAGGGGAGAAGTTTGCACTGAACCTGTCTGCCAGGATGCTGGCAATGTCCGTGGGTTCAGTGTATTTTTTGTCATTTTGCACTAACTCAGAGCATATCTGGGGGTTTCCACCCAGGTTTCTGACATAACTAAAGAAAGCCTTGTGATTATCTTTAGCGTCTTGTGCAATTTTTCTTTCAAAGCTAGCCTTAGATGATTTTATGAGGGATCGTAGTTTCTTGCTAGTACTGATCAGAGTTGCCTTCCCTTTCAGGGATTTTGCTCTATCATGTAGTAGCTTCCTCCTTCTGTTGTACAGCTTATTTATGGCTGGGGTCCACCAGACAGGTCTCCTGCCTTTGGAGGAGTGTGTATTGGTTTTATTTGGGATAGCACGATCCATGCATTCCTGTAGGTATCCATAGAATGTGTTTGTAAAAGATTTTGTGGTTTGGGCCGTATTTTCCACTGGCCCTGGGGCTTTGAATGATTCCACCTCGGTTTTGAGAAGTGGGAAGTTTGCTTGTGACTGTGGTTTCCTTTGCTGGGGGTGGGGACGGGAGATGGATGTCCATAGTGATTAATTTATGGTCAGATCTTACCAATGAGGGGTATACCTCTGGTATGGAACATAGAGTCCCCATGTTGGTGATAATCAGGTCCAATATGTTTTCCCCTCTTGTGGGAGTGGTGACCAGTTGTTCCATAGCATTTGAGTTTATAAATTCTAGGAACCATTGGGCTAGGGTGTTGGGGCTTGAGAAGTACTCCCAGTCTATGTTTGGGTAGTTAAAGTCACCCAATATAATGGTGTTTGGAGAGACCTTCATATTCTCCAGTGTCTTCAGGAAAGTCGAGTGAGGTTCCTGAGTTTGGGAGGGTGGTCTGTAGCAGGCTACAAACTGGAAGGCAGTTTTGCCCACTGTTAGTTGCACTTGGATGGTCTCAGATGCTTCGTGCCATGCCACTAGCCTGGAGATATGGGTATCTTTGATGAATATGGATACTCCCCCTCCTCTTGTGGTTCGGTCCGAGTTTTGGGGCCGAAAAGCATGGTATGAGGTATAGCCTGGTAGTGCTGGGGTGCTCTCGGGAGCCTTGAACCAGGTTTCTGTTACTGCACAGATATCGATATTCTCCATACTGAGGAGAGCCTCGACTGCATGCATCTTGAGGTTTAGACTTCTGGCGTTGAGCAGCATTACCCTTAGTTTCTTTTTCCTTGTGTTGTCTAAAGAGGTTGGTTTGTCTTTTGAGCCTTGCCTAAAAAGGCATTATGGGGATGGCAAGAGCCTTGGCCAGTATTCGAAAACCCAGGGGTGACAGGTGCAAGTCATCCTTAGCGAAGCAACGTGGCTTGTCAAGCATGCCATCCCAGGCTGACAGACATTGGATCCCCTTTGAGTGACACCAATACTTTAGCCAATTGTTGAAATTAATCATTTTGTCTTTATAGTGTGGTATCATTCTTGGTGAGGGTAAGATGCTACTCAAGGTCAGGGTCATACTGGTCTGGGCCACATGATCAGAGAGCTCCTTTGTCTCTTTTCATGTAATCCAGGGAGGTACGTCTCAGGTCATTCACACCAGCATGGACAATGACGGAGTCATATTTGTACTTGCTTTGGAGTGACCTGAGTGCTTGTGTTATGTGGCAGATCCTGGCACCTGACAGGCAGCTTACAATGACCTTCTCCTTGTTCAGCCTGGTGAGAGGGACGTCAGTGTGTCTGACAATAGAGTCACCTATTACAAGTGTATTAGGTGTGTTGTTTAGCCTTAAGGGCTGTGACTGTGTGGCACACTGACTTTGTGAACTATGTGATACGTGGGTGTTGTTGTGGGGTAACAGTTGCTTGGATGTCTGCTTTGGAGGTCTCTGTTGCTTGGGCAGATTTTTATTTAGAGCCTCTGAGTATGTTTTTGTGTGTTTATGTGTTTGGTTTGCTGTTGCGATAGGTCTGTGTGAGACTGGATTTGTGGTGTGTGTGATTACCTTCTCCTCCAGACTGACCGTGCCAGTACTATGTTGAGAGAGCTCAGCCTCCAGTTTGGCTATATAGTTGCATCTCTCACATATATTTGAGCTTGCTGGGAAGAGGAGAGGGCGGTCTGTGTACATAAGGCAGTTGTAACATTGCCTCAAGATTCCCATATTCACCAGCTGGACTAGAGATTAAACCTGAAAGTGACTTTTGGACATGCCAGACTAGTATAAGGAATTACTTTTTGACTTGATCAAAAAGGACCAATAGGGAGCCAAGGACTTAAAGGGAGTACAAGAGGGTGTAGTGCTTTAGTTTATTAGTGCTTACTTATAAGACACTTATCCTAGCTACTGATGGGTTTTAGAAGGAAAATAGAGTGCTTACTTTGAGATTTGGAGCAGTTCTAAGGGAAAAAGTGAAGAGCAGTCTTTGTGGAGCCGGGAATAGTTTAAACCTGATTAAGCGGTGCTGCCCGATGCTGTGCTATGCACAAAAACGGGCAAAAGAGGATTTTAAGAGAGGGGATCAAGGAGTTTGGAATTGAATAATAAAACGTGTCCAAGCAGCTGAGCAGAAGCAACCCACTAAGAAAGAGATGGTTAAAAACCTTCTTTATTCCAAACGAACAGACCACAACATAGAGCACAAGCGCTTTCGCTCTGACTCTTCCGAGCTTTTTCAAGTGAAACAGTCAAGTGATTACAAAAAGTGCTTAAATACTCTTGCAGAACAATTAATCAATTAGACTTTGTCCACAATTTTAAAAAGGCAATGCCTTGCTTAAAAATAACCTCATAAATTCAATTCTAAATAGATTGTTACAAATGTAAATATTCATACAAAATTTAAATTACTAATTTTTATAATGCATTCTAGGTGTCTAAAATTTAGGAACTATCTTTCCTTGCTTTCCTAACTTCATGTAAACAATGTATTTAAAAGGTTTAAATCTACTGTCAACATAATAAACATTCTTGCAAAAAGCAATAAAAAATTTTTAAACATTAAAAAGATGAACAATATTGTTGTAAAAATGTGTCATGTTAAAGGTGGGAAGGTATTGCATAGTATCCTGTCTAACTATGGTTAGCAACGAGAAACAGGTTTAGCAGAATGAGGGACCTTAGCTAATTCGAGAAGGCTGGCAAAATCTTAAACTGAATGGAATCAAAGTCTGGTCCTTCTTAACTTTAGGACCGAGCAAATACTTAAAGTGTCGTTTAGCCCAGGTGGTTTTCCCGCGTCCAACTTGAGTTGCCACACAAGCTCCCTGTGTTCAAGGGTAGCTTCCCAATCCCCTCCCCTGACATCTGGAATGACCTGCTCCAGTACTAGGAATTTTAACTTATAGTTGGGACAACTGAGGAAATGCTTATAGAAGGCATTAGTATCTTTCTTCTTTTCTATTTCATAAAGATGTTCATAAAGTCTTCTTCTGAATTCCCTTTCAGTTTTCCCTGCATAGAAACTGTTGCAGGTGATGCATACACCTAAATACACCACCCCCTTGGTGCCACAAGAAAATGAGCCATGTGACTGAATATTCATTCTTCTTGATTTGAGATAAATATGTGAATCATTCAAGACCGTGCAACACTGCTTACAAGCTCCACATTTATAAGTCCCTTTATGGAGCTGCTGTTTATTCCCATCTGGCTGTGGTCTCCTCTCAAACATTTCTTTGAGGTTCAAGCCCCTCTTTCTAACAAATTTTGGTTTAAAAGAGATGATGGATTTAAAATCCTCATGAGTTGTGAGAATAGACCAATATTTTGAAATCACATGTTCTATTTCTGTGGAGTTGCTGGAAAATGTGTATGCAAAACTGTTATTTGGTTGCTCCCCTTTAGCTGGCAAACATGTGGCCAAGCTAATGGAACAATTACCCAATAGTGGTGCATAGGAAAAATCCCTTTGTTTACGCACTTCTGATGTTAATGCTGTTAGCAGGTCCAAAGGATATCCACGCTCAAGAAACATAGTGTGTAACATGGAAATTTCCTGATTGAAATCATATAGCTTACTACACATCCTGGAGGCCCTGATCAGTTGTCCCTTGACTATCACTTTTTTCTGATAAAAAAAAAAAAAAAAGCTCAGAAAAGTCCGAGCGAAAGCGCTTGTGCTCTATGTTGTGGTCTGTTCATTTGGAATAAAGAAGATTTTTAACCATCTCTTTCTTAGTGGGTTGCTTCTTCTCAGCTGCTTGGACACATTTTATTATTTGGTTCTGTTTTTTGAAACACGTTTTGGGTCCCTGTGCTTGGTTTCCATGGCTGCAGAGGCGGAGGCATTTAACCCTGCTATAACACTAGGAGTATTGAAAGATAATGTAACTGAACTTCCGGTTACACGTACGGAGTTCAATCAGGTATTGGCCATGTTAGCAGAGCTAAAAGGACTGTTGAAAGTGAACAACGGGGACGATTCCCTTTCTTTGCTTAACCAACGTGGTTCTACATCTCAGAAGGATAAGGTTCCACCTTTAAGCATGGATGGGCAGAATGGGTCACAAACTACTGCCTTCAACGCTACAATTATCCCTGAGGAACCCAACGTTCGCTTCAACGCTCAAAAGGATTACTCTGCACGAAAGAAAACTTCTAAGGATAAACATAAGGATTTTAGCTTCTCCAGCTGGGCGAACCAGCAATTCACTTTTGATAAAGGTACTTTTTCACAAAGTAATGCTATTACTGTAGAATCAGACTTTGACGAGTTCAAAAACACGCTTTACTCACTTAAAAATAATCAGTTAGAGATCGACTATCTCAAAGAGTGTGTCAAAGTTAAACGCATACCCAAAGGGTTGTGTTTTTACAAATTTCCGAACAATGCAACTGTTTATTACAATAAGTTATGTGAGATTTTTGACAGGGCCGGAATTGAAATGCTACAACTAATGATTAGTGAATATGAATAAAAAGCTAAAATTTTAACAGATGAATTGAATGTGTTGAATGAAGCTGTCACTGTGGACAATGTGTTTTCTATGGTCAAACATGATTATGAAAAAGTATTTCATGATGTGGATCAATTTTGTGGGAAGGTTATAAATAGAAAAATTAGAAAGTTAGAAAGGGACTTGTACGAGTATAGAGAAGATTTAGCTTACCCCTGTTTTAATAGAGCTAAAGGTGAGCTTGGACAAGATAACATTAGTGGTAATGAGAGGGATGAAGTTTTTCCAAATGAGACGAATGATCCACCCTGTAGAAGTGAAAGACTTGCGGAAAAAGGCAAAAAACAGTATAATCAGGATTTTTACCAACACCCCGGGAAGACCAGGGCATGGGGGCAGAAGTATCAGAAGGCATTGGGAGCTTGGAGCAACAAGCATTACTAATTCCCAATTCATCAACCATAGAGGATAATTTAACCAATCTCAATCTGTTTGGTTTTATACAGCCTGACCCCATTAACAGTATTATTACAACTAAGGAAAGTAATTGTACCATACATACAAGAAATGATTTTACCATCTACAATTACACGGATTTTGAGGTGAATGACATGGCATTTGATATTTTTACTAGAGGGTTTCATTTTGTCCCTAGTAAAGGTCTGGATGTAGCAGCCCTGTTAGTTGAACTTAAGTTGTTCACCAGAGGTTTGAACTTGAAGTATGTATTTATTTAAGGGTAACTCCTGTAATAATCAAGGACTCATTAGGAAAAGCACGTTGAACCCACCCATGCACCCTGTTGTTAGGACCTTCGAAGAACTGGTTGAACAAGATCTACGCAATCTTCCTTTTAAAGAGCCCAGTTTATTCCATAGTAATATGAACACTGAAGAAATTAATCTTATTAGGCTTTTAGGAATGGAAGGCATAAGAATCATGAAACCTGACAAGGGTGGGGGGGGGGGGTTGTACTGAAGTATGACTCCAATTATGAGGCTTACATCCATCATTTGTTACAGGATGAGGACCAATACACTTTAATTTCCCGTAATGAACACAACATTGCTGTTGCTAAAATAAAATACCTACTTTCTGACAGTTTGTTACAGGGCGCCATAAATGAAAGGCTCTATAATTATCTTTTTGTCAATAAGCCCAGGACTCCTGTCCTGTTTGGTATTCCCAAAATCCACAAAGTGATAGACCCCCTTGCTTTCAGGCCTAGAGTAGCGGGTGCAGGAAGCATAACTGAGCCACTAGGGAAATTTATTGATTACATAACCAAGCGATTTGTCCCTTTGTTGAATTATGTATGTAAGGATTCTTGGGAATTTTTGAAAACTATCCCACTAAAAGATTGTCCTTCTGATGTTCTCATGGTTACCATAGACATCAAGGATTTATTCCCCAGTATCCCCCATGATGTTGACTTGACTGGTTTGGTGATTTTTTCAACAATGAAACCAATCTGGGCAACAATCTTAGCAACTTGGTAATAGATCTAATGAGGGTAATACTTGAGAACAACTTTATATTTTTTAATGGGGAATTGTTTAAACAACGCAAAGGAGTGGCCATGGGAGCCTCCTGTGCCACTCTTTATGCAAATGTGGTCCTTCACAGATGGGAACATGCCTACATTTTTACACCACCCTGGGAACAACATCTCATTTACTACCATAGATACCTAGATGATATTTGCATACTCTGGGGAGGCACAGAAAATGAGTTGGCTGCATTTTTGAACTACATTAACACAACTACTCAATTTCTTCACTTCACATATTCTGTTAGCAGTACAGAGCTTCACTACCTGGATGGCACCATCTATAAGGATTTTTCTACAGGTGGGTTCCAATCAAAAATCTTTCGTAAACCCACCTTTTCGAATTCCTTATTACATTATAACAGCCTGCACCCTTTTTATCAGAAAAAAAGGGATAGTCAAGGGACAACTGATCAGGGCCTCCAGGATGTGTAGTAAGCTAGAAGATTTCAATCAGGAAATTTCCACGTTACACACTATGTTTCTTGAGCGTGGATATCCTTTGGACCTGCTAACAGCATTAACATCAGAAGTACGTAAACAAAGGGATTTTTCCTATGCACCACTATTGGGTAATTGTTCCATTAGATTAGCCTCATGTTTGCCAGCTAAAGGGGAGCAACCAAATAACAGTTTTGCATACACATTTTCCAGCAACTCCACAGAAATAGAAGATGTGATTTCAAAATATTGGTCTATTCTCACAACTCATGAGGATTTTAAATCTATCATCTCTTTTAAACCAAAATTTGTTAGAAAGAGGGGCTTGAACCTCAAAGAAATGTTTGAGAGGAGACCAAGCCACATGGGAATAAACAGCAGCTCCATAAAGGGACTTATAAATGTGGAGCTTGTAAGCAGTGTTGCCTGGTCTTGAATGATTTACATATTTATCTCAAATCAAGAAGAATGAATATTCAGTCACATGGCTCATTTTCTTGTGGCACCAAGGGGGTGGTGTATTTAGGTGTATGCATCACCTGCAACAGTTTCTATGTAGGGAAAACTGAAAGGGAATTCAGAAGAAGACTTTATGAACATCTTTATGAAATAGAAAAGAAGAAAGATAATAATGCCTTCTATAAGCATTCCCTCAATTGTCCCAACTATAAGTTAAAATTCCTAGTACTGGAGCAGGTCATTCCAGATGTCAGGGGAGGGGATTGGGAAGCTACCCTTGAACACAGGGAGCTTGTGTGGCAACTCAAGTTGGACGCGGGAAAACCACCTGGGCTAAACGACACTTTAAGTATTAGCTCGGTCCTAAAGTTAAGAAGGACCAGACTTTGATTCCATTCAGTTTAAGATTTTGCCAGCCTTCTCGAATTAGCTAAGGTCTCTCATTCTGCTAAACCTGCTTCTGGTTGCTAACCATAGTTAGACAGGATGCTATGCAATACCTTCCCACCTTTAACATGACACATTTTTACAACAATATTGTTCATCTTTTTAATGTTTAAAATTTTTTTATTGCTTTTTGCAAGAATGTTTATTATGTTGACAGTAGATTTAAACATTTTAAATACATTGTTTACATGAAGTTAGGAAAGCAATGAAAGATAGTTCCTAAATTTTAGACACCTAGAACGCATTATGAAAATTAGTAATTTAAATTTTGTATGAATATTTACATTTGTAACTTAATCTATTTAGAATTGAATTTATGAGGTTATTTTTAAGCAAGGCATTGCCTTTTTAAAATTGTGGACAAAGTCTAATTGATTAATTGTTCTGCAAGAGTATTTAAGCACTTATTGTAATCACTTGACTGTTTCACTTGAAAAAGCTCGGAAGAGTCCGAGCGAAAGCGCTTGTGCTCTATGTTGTGGTCTGTTCATTTGGAATAAAGAAGATTTTTAACCATCTCTTTCTTAGTGGGTTGCTTCTGCTCAGCTGCTTGGAGACGTTTTATTATTTGGTTCTGTTTTTTGAAACACGTTTTGGGTCCCTGTGCTTGGTTTCCATGGCTGCAGAGGCGGAGGCATTTAACCCTGCGATAACACTAGGAGTATTGAAAGATAATGTAACTGAACTTCCGGTTACACGTACGGAGTTCAATCAGGTATTGGCCATGTTAGCAGAGCTAAAAGGACTGTTGAAAGGGAACAACGGGGACAATTCCCTTTCTTTGCTTAACCAACGTGGTTCTACATCTCAGAAGGATAAGGTTCCACCTTTAAGCATGGATGGGCAGAATGGGTCACAAACTACTGCCTTCAACGCTACAATTATCCCTGAGGAACCCAACGTTCGCTTCAACGCTCAAAAGGATTACTCTGCACGAAAGAAAACTTCTAAGGATAAACATAAGGATTTTAGCTTCTCCAGCTGGGCGAACCAGCAATTCACTTTTGATAAAGGTACTTTTTCACAAAGTAATGCTATTACTGTAGAATCAGACTTTGACGAGTTCAAAAACAAGCTTTACTCACTTAAAAATAATCAGTTAGAGATCGACTATCTCAAAGAGTGTGTCAAAGTTAAACGCATACCCAAAGGGTTGTGTTTTTGCAAATTTCCGAACAATGCTAAATCCGGAACTGTTTATTACAATAAGTTATGTGAGATTTTTGACAGGGCCGGAATTGAAATGCTACAACTAATGATTAGTGAATATGAATCAAAAGCTAAAATTTTAACAGATGAATTGAATGTGTTGAATGAAGCTGTCACTGTGGACAATGTGTTTTCTATGGTCAAACATGATTATGAAAAAGTATTTCATGATGTGGATCAATTTTGTGGGAAGGTTATAAATAGAAAAATTAGAAAGTTAGAAAGGGACTTGTACGAGTATAGAGAAGGTTTAGCTTACCCCTGTTTAATAGAGCTAAAGGTGAGCTTGGACTAGATAACATTAGTGGTAATGAGAGGGATGAAGTTTTTCTCAATGAGACGAATGATCCACCCCGTAGAAGTGAAAGACTTGCGGAAAAAGGCAAAAAACAGTATAATCAGGATTTTTACCAACACCCCGGGAAGACCAGGGCATGGGGGCAGAAGTATCAGAAGGCATTGGGAGCTTGGAGCAACAAGCATTACTAATTCCCAATTCATCAACCATAGAGGATAATTTAACCAATCTCAATCTGTTTGGTTTTATACAGCCTGACCCCATTAACAGTATTATTACAACTAAGGAAAGTAATTGTACCATACATACAAGAAATGATTTTACCATCTACAATTACACGGATTTTGAGGTGAATGACGTGGCATTTGATATTGTTACTAGAGGGTTTCATTTTGTCCCTAGTAAAGGTCTGGATGTAGCAGCCCTGTTAGTTGAACTTAAGTTGTTCAACAGAGATTTGAACTTGAAGTATGTATTTATTTAAGGGTAACTCCTGTAATAATCAAGGACTCATTAGGAAAAGCACGTTGAACCCACCATGCACCCTGTTGTTAGGACCTTCAAAGGACTGGTTGAACAAGATCTACGCAATCTTCCTTTTAAAGAGCCCAGTTTATTCCATAGTAATATGAACACTGAAGAAATTAATCTTATTAGGCTTTTAGGAATGGAAGGCATAAGAATAATGAAACCTGACAAGGGTGGGGGGGGGGATTGTACTGATGTATGACTCCAATTATGATGCTTACATCCATTATTTGTTACAGGATGAGGACCAATACACTTTAATTTCCCGTAATGAACACAACATTGCTGTTGCTAAAATAAAATACCTACTTTCTGACAGTTTGTTACAGGGCGCCATAAATGAAAGGCTCTATAATTATCTTTTTGTCAATAAGCCCAGGACTCCTGTCCTATTTGGTATTCCCAAAATCCACAAAGGGATAGACCCCCTTGCTTTCAGGCCTATAGTAGTGGGCGCAGGAAGCATAACTGAGCCACTAGGGAAATTTATTGATTACATAACCAAGCGATTTGTCCCTTTGTTGAATTATGTATGTAAGGATTCTTGGGAATTTTTGAAAACTATCCCACTAAAAGATTGTCCTTCTGATGTTCTCATGGTTACCATAGACATCAAGGATTTATTCCCCAGTATCCCCCATGATGTTGACTTGACTGGTGTGGTGATTTTTTCAACAATGAAACCAATCTGGGCAACAATCTTACCAACTTGGTAATAGATCTAATGAGGGTAATGCTTGAGAACAACTTTATACTTTTTAATGGGGAATTGTTTAAACAACGCAAAGGAGTGGCCATGGGAGCCTCCTGTGCCACTCTTTATGCAAATGTGGTCCTTCACAGATGGGAACATGCCTACATTTTTACACCACCCTGGGAACAACATCTCATTTACTACCATAGATACCTAGATGATATTTGCATACTCTGGGGAGGCACAGAAAATGAGTTGGCTGCATTTTTGAACTACATTAACACAACTACTCAATTTCTTCACTTCACATATTCTGTTAGCAGTACAGAGCTTCACTACCTGGATGTCACCATCTATAAGGATTTTTCTACAGGTGGGTTCCAATCAAAAATCTTTCGTAAACCCACCTTTTCGAATTCCTTATTACATTATAACAGCCTGCACCCTTTTTATCAGAAAAAAGGGATAGTCAAGGGACAACTGATCAGGGCCTCCAGGATGTGTAGTAAGCTAGAAGATTTCAATCAGGAAATTTCCACGTTACACACAATGTTTCTTGAGCGTGGATATCCTTTGGACCTGCTAACAGCATTAACATCAGAAGTACGTAAACAAAGGGATTTTTCCTATGCACCACTATTGGGTAATTGTTCCATTAGCTTGGCCT
This sequence comes from Protopterus annectens, assembly GCF_019279795.1. Lineage (NCBI taxonomy): Eukaryota > Metazoa > Chordata > Ceratodontiformes > Protopteridae > Protopterus > Protopterus annectens. The sequence continues at coordinate 69,830,333 of NC_056746.1, read as the reverse complement.
CATGTTTGCCAGCTAAAGGGGAGCAACCAAATAACAGTTTTGCATACACATTTTCCAGCAACTCCACAGAAATAAAACATGTGATTTCAAAATATTGGTCTATTCTCACAACTCATGAGGATTTTAAATCTATCATCTCTTTTAAACCAAAATTTGTTAGAAAGAGGGGCTTGAACCTCAAAGAAATGTTTGAGAGGAGACCATAGCCACATGGGAATAAACAGCAGCTCCGTAAAGGGACTTATAAATGTGGAGCTTGTAAGCAGTGTTGCACGGTCTTGAATGATTCATATATTTATCTCAAATCAAGAAGAATGAATATTCAGTCACATGGCTCGTTTTCTTGTGGCACCAAGGGGGTGGTGTATTTAGGTGTATGCATCACCTGCAACAGTTTCTATGTAGGGAAAACTGAAAGGGAATTCAGAAGAAGACTTTATGAACATCTTTATGAAATAGAAAAGAAGAAAGATAATAATGCCTTCTATAAGCATTCCATCAGTTGTCCCAACTATAAGTTAAAATTCCTAGTACTGGAGCAGGTCATTCCAGATGTCAGGGGAGGGGATTGGGAAGCTACCCTTGAACACAGGGAGCTTGTGTGGCAACTCAAGTTGGACGCGGGAAAACCACCTGGGCTAAACGACACTTTAAGTATTAGCTCGGTCCTAAAGTTAAGAAGGACCAGACTTTGATTCCATTCAGTTTAAGATTTTGCCAGCCTTCTCGAATTAGCTAAGGTCTCTCATTCTGCTAAACCTGCTTCTGGTTGCTAACCATAGTTAGACAGGATGCTATGCAATACCTTCCCACCTTTAACATGACACATTTTACAACAATATTGTTCATCTTTTTAATGTTTAAAATTTTTTTATTGCTTTTTGCAAGAATGTTTATTATGTTGACAGTAGATTTAAACATTTTAAATACATTGTTTACATGAAGTTAGGAAAGCAATGAAAGATAGTTCCTAAATTTTAGACACCTAGAACGCATTATGAAAATTAGTAATTTAAATTTTGTATGAATATTTACATTTGTAACTTAATCTATTTAGAATTGAATTTATGAGGTTATTTTTAAGCAAGGCATTGCCTTTTTAAAATTGTGGACAAAGTCTAATTGATTAATTGTTCTGCAAGAGTATTTAAGCACTTATTGTAATCACTTGACTGTTTCACTTGAAAAAGCTCGGAAGAGTCCAAGCGAAAGCGCTTGTGCTCTATGTTGTGGTCTGTTCATTTGGAATAAAGAAGATTTTTAACCATCTCTTTCTTAGTGGGTTGCTTCTGCTCAGCTGCTTGGAGACGTTTTATTATTTGGTTCTGTTTTTTGAAACACGTTTTGGGTCCCTGTGCCTGGTTTCCATGGCTGCAGAGGCGGAGGCATTTAACCCTGCGATAACACTAGGAGTATTGAAAGATAATGTAACTGAACTTCCGGTTACACGTACGGAGTTCAATCAGGTATTGGCCATGTTAGCAGAGCTAAAAGGACTGTTGAAAGGGAACAACGGGGATGATTCCCTTTCTTTGCTTAACCAACGTGGTTCTACATCTCAGAAGGATAAGGTTCCACCTTTAAGCATGGATGGGCAGAATGGGTCACAAACTACTGCCTTCAACGCTACAATTATCCCTGAGGAACCCAACGTTCGCTTCAACGCTCAAAAGGATTACTCTGCGAAAGAAAACTTCTAAGGATAAACATAAGGATTTTAGCTTCTCCAGCTGGGCGAACCAGCAATTCACTTTTGATAAAGGTACTTTTTCACAAAGTAATGCTATTACTGTAGAATCAGACTTTGACGAGTTCAAAAACAAGCTTTACTCACTTAAAAATAATCAGTTAGAGATCGACTATCTCAAAGAGTGTGTCAAAGTTAAACGCACACCCAAAGGGTTGTGTTTTTACAAATTTCCGAACAATGCTAAATCCGGAACTGTTTATTACAATAAGTTATGTGAGATTTTTGACAGGGCCGGAATTGAAATGCTACAACTAATGATTAGTGAATATGAATCAAAAGCTAAAATTTTAACAGATGAATTGAATGTGTTGAATGAAGCTGTCACTGTGTACAATGTGTTTTCTATGGTCAAACATGATTATGAAAAAGTATTTCATGATGTGGATCAATTTTGTGGGAAGGTTATAAATAGAAAAATTAGAAAGTTAGAAAGGGACTTGTACGAGTATAGAGAAGGTTTAGCTTACCCCTGTTTAATAGAGCTAAAGGTGAGCTTGGACTAGATAACATTAGTGGTAATGAGAGGGATGAAGTTTTTCTCAATGAGACGAATGATCCACCCCGTAGAAGTGAAAGACTTGCGGAAAAAGGCAAAAAACAGTATAATCAGGATTTTTACCATCACCCCGGGAAGACCAGGGCATGGGGGCAGAAGTATCAGAAGGCATTGGGAGCTTGGAGCAACAAGCATTACTAATTCCCAATTCATCAACCATAGAGGATAATTTAACCAATCTCAATCTGTTTGGTTTTATACAGCCTGACCCCATTAACAGTATTATTACAACTAAGGAAAGTAATTGTACCATACATACAAGAAATGATTTTACCATCTACAATTACACGGATTTTGAGGTGAATGACGTGGCATTTGATATTTTTACTAGAGGGTTTCATTTTGTCCATAGTAAAGGTCTGGATGTAGCAGCCCTGTTAGTTGAACTTATGTTGTTCACCAGAGGTTTGAACTTGAAGTATGTATTTATTTAAGGGTAACTCCTGTAATAATCAAGGACTCATTAGGAAAAGCACGTTGAACCCACCATGCACCCTGTTGTTATGACCTTCAAAGGACTGGTTGGACAAGATCTACGCAATCTTCCTTTTAAAGAGCCCAGTTTATTCCATAGTAATATGAACACTGAAGAAATTAATCTTATTAGGCTTTTAGGAATGGAAGGCATAAGAATCATGAAACCTGACAAGGGTGGGGGGGGGGGTTGTACTGAAGTATGACTCCAATTATGAGGCTTACATCCATCATTTGTTACAGGATGAGGACCAATACACTTTAATTTCCCGTAATGAACACAACATTGCTGTTGCTAAAATAAAATACCTACTTTCTGACAGTTTGTTACAGGGCGCCATAAATGAAAGGCTCTATAATTATCTTTTTGTCAATAAGCCCAGGACTCCTGTCCTATTTGGTATTCCCAAAATCCACAAAGGGATAGACCCCCTTGCTTTCAGGCCTATAGTAGCGGGCGCAGGAAGCATAACTGAGCCACTAGGGAAATTTATTGATTACATAACCAAGCGATTTGTCCCTTTGTTGAATTATGTATGTAAGGATTCTTGGGAATTTTTGAAAACTATCCCACTAAAAGATTGTCCTTCTGATGTTCTCATGGTTACCATAGACATCAAGGATTTATTCCCCAGTATCCCCCATGATGTTGACTTGACTGGTTTGGTGATTTTTTCAACAATGAAACCAATCTGGGCAACAATCTTACCAACTTGGTAATAGATCTAATGAGGGTAATACTTGAGAACAACTTTATATTTTTTAATGATTAATTGTTTAAACAACGCAAAGGAGTGGCCATGGGAGCCTCCTGTGCCACTCTTTATGCAAATGTGGTCCTTCACAGATGGGAACATGCCTACATTTTTACACCACCCTGGGAACAACATCTCATTTACTACCATAGATACCTAGATGATATTTGCATACTCTGGGGAGGCACAGAAAATGAGTTGGCTGCATTTTTGAACTACATTAACACAACTACTCAATTTCTTCACTTCACATATTCTGTTAGCAGTACAGAGCTTCACTACCTGGATGTCACCATCTATAAGGATTTTTCTACAGGTGGGTTCCAATCAAAAATCTTTCGTAAACCCACCTTTTCGAATTCCTTATTACATTATAACAGCCTGCACCCTTTTATCAGAAAAAAGGGATAGTCAAGGGACAACTGATCAGGGCCTCCAGGATGTGTAGTAAGCTAGAAGATTTCAATCAGGAAATTTCCACGTTACACACTATGTTTCTTGAGCGTGGATATCCTTTGGACCTGCTAACAGCATTAACATCAGAAGTACGTAAACAAAGGGATTTTTCCTATGCACCACTATTGGGTAATTGTTCCATTAGCTTGGCCTCATGTTTGCCAGCTAAAGGGGAGCAACCAAATAACAGTTTTGCATACACATTTTCCAGCAACTCCACAGAAATAGAAGATGTGATTTCAAAATATTGGTCTATTCTCACAACTCATGAGGATTTTAAATCTATCATCTCTTTTAAACCAAAATTTGTTAGAAAGAGGGGCTTGAACCTCAAAGAAATGTTTGAGAGGAGACCAAGCCACATGGGAATAAACAGCAGCTCCGTAAAGGGACTTATAAATGTGGAGCTTGTAAGCAGTGTTGCACGGTCTTGAATGATTTACATATTTATCTCAAATCAAGAAGAATGAATATTCAGTCACATGGCTCATTTTCTTGTGGCACCAAGGGGGTGGTGCATTTAGGTGTATGCATCACCTGCAACAGTTTCTATGTAGGGAAAACTGAAAGGGAATTCAGAAGAAGACTTTATGAACATCTTTATGAAATAGAAAAGAAGAAAGATAATAATGCCTTCTATAAGCATTCCCTCAATTGTCCCAACTATAAGTTAAAATTCCTAGTACTGGAGCAGGTCATTCCAGATGTCAGGGGAGGGGATTGGGAAGCTACCCTTGAACACAGCGAGCTTGTGTGGCAACTCAAGTTGGACGGGAAAACCACCTGGGCTAAACGACACTTTAAGTATTAGCTCGGTCCTAAAGTTAAGAAGGACCAGACTTTGATTCCATTCAGTTTAAGATTTTGCCAGCCTTCTCGAATTAGCTAAGGTCTCTCATTCTGCTAAACCTGCTTCTGGTTGCTAACCATAGTTAGACAGGATGCTATGCAATACCTTCCCACCTTTAACTTGACACATTTTTACAACAATATTGTTCATCTTTTTAATGTTTAAAATTTTTTTATTGCTTTTTGCAAGAATGTTTATTATGTTGACAGTAGATTTAAACATTTTAAATACATTGTTTACATGAAGTTAGGAAAGCAATGAAAGATAGTTCCTAAATTTTAGACACCTAGAACGCATTATGAAAATTAGTAATTTAAATTTTGTATGAATATTTACATTTGTAACTTAATCTATTTAGAATTGAATTTATGAGGTTATTTTTAAGCAAGGCATTGCCTTTTTAAAATTGTGGACAAAGTCTAATTGATTAATTGTTCTGCAAGAGTATTTAAGCACTTATTGTAATCACTTGACTGTTTCACTTGAAAAAGCTCGGAAGAGTCCGACAGAAAGCGCTTGTGCTCTATGTTGTGGTCTGTTCATTTGGAATAAAGAAGATTTTTAACCATCTCTTTCTTAATGGGTTGCTTCTGCTCAGCTGCTTGGAGACGTTTTATTATTTGGTTCTGTTTTTTGAAACACGTTTTGGGTCCCTGTGCTTGGTTTCCATGGCTGCAGAGGCTGAGGCATTTAACCCTGCGATAACACTAGGAGTATTGAAAGATAATGTAACTGAACTTCCGGTTACACGTCGGAGTTCAATCAGGTATTGGCCATGTTAGCAGAGCTAAAAGGACTGTTGAAAGGGAACAACGGGGACGATTCTCTTTCTTTGCTTAACCAACGTGGTTCTACATCTCAGAAGGATAAGGTTCCACCTTTAAGCATGGATGGGCAGAATGGGTCACAAACTACTGCCTTCAATGCTACAATTATCCCTGAGGAACCCAACGTTCGCTTCAACGCTCAAAAGGATTACTCTGCACGAAAGAAAACTTCTAAGGATAAACATAAGGATTTTAGCTTCTCCAGCTGGGCGAACCAGCAATTCACTTTTGATAAAGGTACTTTTTCACAAAGTAATGCTATTACTGTAGAATCAGACTTTGACGAGTTCAAAAACAAGCTTTACTCACTTAAAAATAATCAGTTAGAGATCGACTATCTCAAAGAGTGTGTCAAAGTTAAACGCATACCCAAAGGGTTGTGTTTTTACAAATTTCCGAACAATGCTAAATCCGAACTGTTTATTACAATAAGTTATGTGAGATTTTTGACAGGGCCGGAATTGAAATGCTACAACTAATGATTAGTGAATATGAATCAAAAGCTAAAATTTTAACAGATGAATTGAATGTGTTGAATGAAGCTGTCACTGTGGACAATGTGTTTTCTATGGTCAAACATGATTATGAAAAAGTATTTCATGATGTGGATCAATTTTGTGGGAAGGTTATAAATAGAAAAATTAGAAAGTTAGAAAGGGACTTGTACGAGTATAGAGAAGGTTTAGCTTACCCCTGTTTAATAGAGCTAAAGGTGAGCTTGGACTAGATAACATTAGTGGTAATGAGAGGGATGAAGTTTTTCTCAATGAGACGAATGATCCACCCCGTAGAAGTGAAAGACTTGCGGAAAAAGGCAAAAAACAGTATAATCAGGATTTTTACCATCACCCCGGGAAGACCAGGGCATGGGGGCAGAAGTATCAGAAGGCATTGGGAGCTTGGAGCAACAAGCATTACTAATTCCCAATTCATCAACCATAGAGGATAATTTAACCAATCTCAATCTGTTTGGTTTTATACAGCCTGACCCCATTAACAGTATTATTACAACTAAGGAAAGTAATTGAACCATACATACAAGAAATGATTTTACCATCTACAATTACACGGATTATGAGGTGAATGACGTGGCATTTGATATTTTTACTAGAGGGTTTCATTTTGTCCCTAGTAAAGGTCTGGATGTAGCAGCCCTGTTAGTTGAACTTAAGTTGTTCACCAGAGGTTTGAACTTGAAGTATGTATTTATTTAAGGGTAACTCCTGTAATAATCAAGGACTCATTAGGAAAAGCACGTTGAACCCACCATGCACCCTGTTGTTAAGACCTTCAAAGGACTGGTTGAACAAGATCTCATAATCTTCCTTTTAAAGAGCCCAGTTTATTCCATAGTAATATGAACACTGAAGAAATTAATCTTATTAGGCTTTTAGGAATGGAAGGCATAAGAATCATGAAACCTGACAAGGGTGGGGGATTGTACTGATGTATGACTCAATTATGATGCTTACATCCATCATTTGTTACAGGATGAGGACCAATACACTTTAATTTCCGTAATGAACACAACATTGCTGTTGCTAAAATAAAATACCTACTTTCTGACAGTTTGTTACAGGGCCATAAATGAAAGGCTCTATAATTATCTTTTGTCAATAAGCCCAGGACTCCTGTCCTATTTGGTATTCCCAAAATCCACAAAGGGATAGACCCCTTGCTTTCAGGCCTATAGTAGTGGGCACAGGAAGCATAACTGAGCCACTAGGAAAATTTATTGATTACATAACCAAGCGATTTGTCCCTTTGTTGAATTATGTATGTAAGGATTCTTGGGAATTTTTGAAAACTATCCCACTAAAAGATTGTCCTTCTGATGTTCTCATGGTTACCATAGACATCAAGGATTTATTCCCAGTATCCCCATGATGTTGACTTGACTGGTTTGGTGATTTTTTCAACAATGAAACCAATCTGGGCAACAATCTTACCAACTTGGTAATAGATCTAATGAGGGTAATGCTTGAGAACAACTTTATATTTTTTAATGGGGAATTGTTTAAACAACGCAAAGGAGTGGCCATGGGAGCCTCCTGTGCCACTCTTTATGCAAATGTGGTCCTTCACAGATGGGAACATGCCTACATTTTTACACCACCCTGGGAACAACATCTCATTTACTACCATAGATACCTAGATGATATTTGCATACTCTGGGGAGGCACAGAAAATGAGTTGGCTGCATTTTTGAACTACATTAACACAACTACTCAATTTCTTCACTTCACATATTCTGTTAGCAGTACAGAGCTTCACTACCTGGATGTCACCATCTATAAGGATTTTTCTACAGGTGGGTTCCAATCAAAAATCTTTCGTAAACCCACCTTTTCGAATTCCTTATTACATTATAACAGCCTGCACCCTTTTTATCAGAAAAAAAGGGATAGTCAAGGGACAACTGATTAGGGCCTCCAGGATGTGTAGTAAGCTAGAAGATTTCAATCAGGAAATTTCCACGTTACACACTATGTTTCTTGAGCATGGATATCCTTTGGACCTGCTAACAGCATTAACATCAGAAGTACGTAAACAAAGGGATTTTTCCTATGCACCACTATTGGGTAATTGTTCCATTAGCTTGGCCTCATGTTTGCCAGCTAAAGGGGAGCAACCAAATAACAGTTTTGCATACACATTTTCCAGCAACTCCACAGAAATAGAAGATGTGATTTCAAAATATTGGTCTATTCTCACAACTCATGAGGATTTTAAATCTATCATCTCTTTTAAACCAAAATTTGTTAGAAAGAGGGGCCTGAACCTCAAAGAAATGTTTGAGAGGAGACCAAGCCACATGGGAATAAACAGCAGCTCCGTAAAGGGACTTATAAATGTGGAGCTTGTAAGCAGTGTTGCACGGTCTTGAATGATTTACATATTTATCTCAAATCAAGAAGAATGAATATTCAGTCACATGGCTCATTTTCTTGTGGCACCAAGGGGGTGGTGTATTTAGGTGTATGCATCACCTGCAACAGTTTCTATGTAGGGAAAACTGAAAGGGAATTCAGAAGAAGACTTTATGAACATCTTTATGAAATAGAAAAGAAGAAAGATAATAATGCCTTCTATAAGCATTCCCTCAATTGTCCCAACTATAAGTTAAAATTCCTAGTACTGGAGCAGGTCATTCCAGATGTCAGGGGAGGGGATTGGGAAGCTACCCTTGAACACAGGGAGCTTGTGTGGCAACTCAAGTTGGACGCGGGAAAACCACCTGGGCTAAACGACACTTTAAGTATTAGCTCGGTCCTAAAGTTAAGAAGGACCAGACTTTGATTCCATTTAGTTAGATTTTGCCAGCCTTCTCGAATTAGCTAAGGTCTCTCATTCTGCTAAACCTGCTTCTGGTTGCTAACCATAGTTAGACAGGATGCTATGCAATACCTTCCCACCTTTAACATGACACATTTTTACAACAATATTGTTCATCTTTTTAATGTTTAAAATTTTTTTATTGCTTTTTGCAAGAATGTTTATTATGTTGACAGTAGATTTAAACATTTTAAATACATTGTTTACATGAAGTTAGGAAAGCAATGAAAGATAGTTCCTAAATTTTAGACACCTAGAACGCATTATGAAAATTAGTAATTTAAATTTTGTATGAATATTTACATTTGTAACTTAATCTATTTAGAATTGAATTTGTGAGGTTATTTTTAAGCAAGGCATTGCCTTTTTAAAATTGTGGACAAAGTCTAATTGATTAATTGTTCTGCAAGAGTATTTAAGCACTTATTGTAATCACTTGACTGTTTCACTTGAAAAAGCTCGGAAGAGTCCGAGCAAAAGCGCTTGTGCTCTATGTTGTGGTCTGTTCATTTGGAATAAAGAAGATTTTTAACCATCTCTTTCTTAGTGGGTTCTTCTGCTCAGCTGCTTGGAGACGTTTTATTATTTGGTTCTGTTTTTTGAAACACGTTTTGGGTCCCTGTGCTTGGTTTCCATGGCTGCAGAGGCGGAGGCATTTAACCCTGCGATAACACTAGGAGTATTGAAAGATAATGTAACTGAACTTCCGGTTACACGTACGGAGTTCAATCAGGTATTGGCCATGTTAGCAGAGCTAAAAGGACTGTTGAAAGGGAACAACGGGGATGATTCCCTTTCTTTGCTTAACCAACGTGGTTCTACATCTCAGAAGGATAAGGTTCCACCTTTAAGCATGGATGGGCAGAATGGGTCACAAACTACTGCCTTCAACGCTACAATTATCCCTGAGGAACCCAACGTTCGCTTCAACGCTCAAAAGGATTACTCTGCACGAAAGAAAACTTCTAAGGATAAACATAAGGATTTTAGCTTCTCCAGCTGGGCGAACCAGCAATTCACTTTTGATAAAGGTACTTTTTCACAAAGTAATGCTATTACTGTAGAATCAGACTTTGACAAGTTCAAAAACAAGCTTTACTCACTTAAAAATAATCAGTTAGAGATCGACTATCTCAAAGAGTGTGTCAAAGTTAAACGCATACCCAAAGGGTTGTGTTTTTACAAATTTCCGAACAATGCAACTGTTTATTACAATAAGTTATGTGAGATTTTTGACAGGGCTGGAAATGAAATGCTACAACTAATGATTAGTGAATATGAATCAAAAGCTAAAATTTTAACAGATGAATTGAATGTGTTGAATGAAGCTGTCACTGTGGACAATGTGTTTTCTATGGTCAAACATGATTATGAAAAAGTATTTCATGATGTGGATCAATTTTGTGGGAAGGTTATAAATAGAAAAATTAGAAAGTTAGAAAGGGACTTGTACGAGTATAGAGAAGGTTTAGCTTACCCCTGTTTAATAGAGCTAAAGGTGAGCTTGGACTAGATAACATTAGTGGTAATGAGAGGGATGAAGTTTTTCCCAATGAGACGAATGATCCACCCTGTAGAAGTGAAAGACTTGCGGAAAAAGGCAAAAAACAGTATAATCAGGATTTTTACCATCACCCCGGGAAGACCAGGGCATGGGGGCAGAAGTATCAGAAGGCATTGGGAGCTTGGAGCAACAAGCATTACTAATTCCCAATTCATCAACCATAGAGGATAATTTAACCAATCTCAATCTGTTTGGTTTTATACAGCCTGACCCCATTAACAGTATTATTACAACTAAGGAAAGTAATTGTACCATACATACAAGAAATGATTTTACCATCTACAATTACACGGATTTTGAGGTGAATGACGTGGCATTTGATATTTTTACTAGAGGGTTTCATTTTGTCCCTAGTAAAGGTCTGGATGTAGCAGCCCTGTTAGTTGAACTTAAGTTGTTCACCAGAGGTTTGAACTTGAAGTATGTATTTATTTAAGGGTAACTCCTGTAATAATCAAGGACTCATTAGGAAAAGCACGTTGAACCCACCCATGCACCCTGTTGTTAGGACCTTCGAAGAACTGGTTGAACAAGATCTACGCAATCTTCCTTTTAAAGAGCCCAGTTTATTCCATAGTAATATGAACACTGAAGAAATTAATCTTATTAGGCTTTTAGGAATGGAAGGCATAAGAATCATGAAACCTGACAAGGGTGGGGTGGGGAGGTTGTACTGAAGTATGACTCCAATTATGAGGCTTACATCCATCATTTGTTACAGGATGAGGACCAATACACTTTAATTTCCCGTAATGAACACAACATTGCTGTTGCTAAAATAAAATACCTACTTTCTGACAGTTTGTTACAGGGCGCCATAAATGAAAGGCTCTATAATTATCTTTTTGTCAATAAGCCCAGGACTCCTGTCCTATTTGGTATTCCCAAAATCCACAAAGGGATAGACCCCTTGCTTTCAGGCCTATAGTAGCGGGCAGGAAGCATAACTGAGCCACTAGGGAAATTTATTGATTACATAACCAAGCGATTTGTCCCTTTGTTGAATTATGTATGTAAGGATTCTTGGGAATTTTTGAAAACTATCCCACTAAAAGATTGTCCTTCTGATGTTCTCATGGTTACCATAGACATCAAGGATTTATTCCCCAGTATCCCCCATGATGTTGACTTGACTGGTTTGGTGATTTTTTCAACAATGAAACCAATCTGGGCAACAATCTTACCAACTTGGTAATAGATCTAATGAGGGTAATACTTGAGAAAACCTTTATATTTTTTAATGGGGAATTGTTTAAACAACGCAAAGGAGTGGCCATGGGAGCCTCCTGTGCCACTCTTTATGCAAATGTGGTCCTTCACAGATGGGAACATGCCTACATTTTTACACCACCCTGGGAACAACATCTCATTTACTACCATAGATACCTAGATGATATTTGCATACTCTGGGGAGGCACAGAAAATGAGTTGGCTGCATTTTTGAACTACATTAACACAACTACTCAATTTCTTCACTTCACATATTCTGTTAGCAGTACAGAGCTTCACTACCTGGATGTCACCATCTATAAGGATTTTTCTACAGGTGGGTTCCAATCAAAAATCTTTCGTAAACCCACCTTTTCGAATTCCTTATTACATTATAACAGCCTGCACCCTTTTTATCAGAAAAAAAGGGATAGTCAAGGGACAACTGATCAGGGCCTCCAGGATGTGTAGTAAGCTAGAAGATTTCAATCAGGAAATTTCCACGTTACACACTATGTTTCTTGAGCGTGGATATCCTTTGGACCTGCTAACAGCATTAACATCAGAAGTACATAAACAAAGGGATTTTTCCTATGCACCACTATTGGGTAATTGTTCCATTAGCTTGGCCTCATGTTTGCCAGCTAAAGGGGAGCAACCAAATAACAGTTTTGCATACACATTTTCCAGCAACTCCACAGAAATAGAAGATGTGATTTCAAAATATTGGTCTATTCTCACAACTCATGAGGATTTTAAATCTATCATCTCTTTTAAACCAAAATTTGTTAGAAAGAGGGGCTTGAACCTCAAAGAAATGTTTGAGAGGAGACCAAGCCACATGGGAATAAACAGCAGCTCCGTAAAGGGACTTATAAATGTGGAGCTTGTAAGCAGTGTTGCACGGTCTTGAATGATTTACATATTTATCTCAAATCAAGAAGAATGAATATTCAGTCACATGGCTCATTTTCTTGTGGCACCAAGGGGGTGGTGTATTTAGGTGTATGCATCACCTGCAACAGTTTCTATGTAGGGAAAACTGAAAGGGAATTCAGAAGAAGACTTTATGAACATCTTTATGAAATAGAAAAGAAGAAAGATAATAATGCCTTCTATAAGCATTCCCTCAATTGTCCCAACTATAAGTTAAAATTCCTAGTACTGGAGCAGGTCATTCCAGATGTCAGGGGAGGGGATTGGGAAGCTACCCTTGAACACAGCGAGCTTGTGTGGCAACTCAAGTTGGACGCGGGAAAACCACCTGGGCTAAACGACACTTTAAGTATTAGCTCGGTCCTAAAGTTAAGAAGGACCAGACTTTGATTCCATTCAGTTTAAGATTTTGCCAGCCTTCTCGAATTAGCTAAGGTCTCTCATTCTGCTAAACCTGCTTCTGGTTGCTAACCATAGTTAGACAGGATGCTATGCAATACCTTCCCACCTTTAACTTGACACATTTTTACAACAATATTGTTCATCTTTTTAATGTTTAAAATTTTTTTATTGCTTTTTGCAAGAATGTTTATTATGTTGACAGTAGATTTAAACATTTTAAATACATTGTTTACATGAAGTTAGGAAAGCAATGAAAGATAGTTCCTAAATTTTAGACACCTAGAACGCATTATGAAAATTAGTAATTTAAATTTTGTATGAATATTTACATTTGTAACTTAATCTATTTAGAATTGAATTTATGAGGTTATTTTTAAGCAAGGCATTGCCTTTTTAAAATTGTGGACAAAGTCTAATTGATTAATTGTTCTGCAAGAGTATTTAAGCACTTATTGTAATCACTTGACTGTTTCACTTGAAAAAGCTCGGAAGAGTCCGAGCGAAAGCGCTTGTGCTCTATGTTGTGGTCTGTTCATTTGGAATAAAGAAGATTTTTAACCATCTCTTTCTTAATGGGTTGCTTCTGCTCAGCTGCTTGGAGACGTTTTATTATTTGGTTCTGTTTTTTGAAACACGTTTTGGGTCCCTGTGCTTGGTTTCCATGGCTGCAGAGGCTGAGGCATTTAACCCTGCGATAACACTAGGAGTATTGAAAGATAATGTAACTGAACTTCCGGTTACACGTACGGAGTTCAATCAGGTATTGGCCATGTTAGCAGAGCTAAAAGGACTGTTGAAAGGGAACAACGGGGACGATTCTCTTTCTTTGCTTAACCAACGTGGTTCTACATCTCAGAAGGATAAGGTTCCACCTTTAAGCATGGATGGGCAGAATGGGTCACAAACTACTGCCTTCAATGCTACAATTATCCCTGAGGAACCCAACGTTCGCTTCAACGCTCAAAAGGATTACTCTGCACGAAAGAAAACTTCTAAGGATAAACATAAGGATTTTAGCTTCTCCAGCTGGGCGAACCAGCAATTCACTTTTGATAAAGGTACTTTTTCACAAAGTAATGCTATTACTGTAGAATCAGACTTTGACGAGTTCAAAACAAGCTTTACTCACTTAAAAATAATCAGTTAGAGATCGACTATCCCAAAGAGTGTGTCAAAGTTAAACGATACCCAAAGGGTTGTGTTTTTGCAAATTTCCGAACAATGCTAAATCCGAACTGTTTATTACAATAAGTTATGTGAGATTTTTGACAGGGCCGGAATTGAAATGCTACAACTAATGATTAGTGAATATGAATCAAAAGCTAAAATTTTAACAGATGAATTGAATGTGTTGAATGAAGCTGTCACTGTGGACAATGTGTTTTCTATGGTCAAACATGATTATGAAAAAGTATTTCATGATGTGGATCAATTTTGTGGGAAGGTTATAAATAGAAAAATTAGAAAGTTAGAAAGGGACTTGTACGAGTATAGAGAAGGTTTAGCTTACCCCTGTTTAATAGAGCTAAAGGTGAGCTTGGACTAGATAACTTTAGTGGTAATGAGAGGGATGAAGTTTTTCTCAATGAGACGAACGATCCACCCCGTAGAAGTGAAAGACTTGCGGAAAAAGGCAAAAAACAGTATAATCAGGATTTTTACCATCACCCCGGGAAGACCAGGGCATGGGGGCAGAAGTATCAGAAGGCATTGGGAGCTTGGAGCAACAAGCATTACTAATTCCCAATTCATCAACCATAGAGGATAATTTAACCAATCTCAATCTGTTTGGTTTTATACAGCCTGACCCCATTAACAGTATTATTACAACTAAGGAAAGTAATTGTACCATACATACAAGAAATGATTTTACCATCTACAATTACACGGATTATGAGGTGAATGACGTGGCATTTGATATTTTTACTAGAGGGTTTCATTTTGTCCCTAGTAAAGGTCTGGATGTAGCAGCCCTGTTAGTTGAACTTAAGTTGTTCACCAGAGGTTTGAACTTGAAGTATGTATTTATTTAAGGGTAACTCCTGTAATAATCAAGGACTCATTAGGAAAAGCACGTTGAACCCACCATGCACCCTGTTGTTAAGACCTTCAAAGGACTGGTTGAACAAGATCTACGCAATCTTCCTTTTAAAGAGCCCAGTTTATTCCATAGTAATATGAACACTGAAGAAATTAATCTTATTAGGCTTTTAGGAATGGAAGGCATAAGAATCATGAAACCTGACAAGGGTGGGGGGGGGATTGTACTGATGTATGACTCCAATTATGATGCTTACATCCATCATTTGTTACAGGATGAGGACCAATACACTTTAATTTCCCGTAATGAACACAACATTGCTGTTGCTAAAATAAAATACCTACTTTCTGACAGTTTGTTACAGGGCGCCATAAATGAAAGGCTCTATAATTATCTTTTTGTCAATAAGCCCAGGACTCCTGTCCTATTTGGTATTCCCAAAATCCACAAAGGGATAGACCCCCTTGCTTTCAGGCCTATAGTAGTGGGCACAGGAAGCATAACTGAGCCACTAGGAAAATTTATTGATTACATAACCAAGCGATTTGTCCCTTTGTTGAATTATGTATGTAAGGATTCTTGGGAATTTTTGAAAACTATCCCACTAAAAGATTGTCCTTCTGATGTTCTCATGGTTACCATAGACATCAAGGATTTATTCCCCAGTATCCCCCATGATGTTGACTTGACTGGTTTGGTGATTTTTTCAACAATGAAACCAATCTGGGCAACAATCTTACCAACTTGGTAATAGATCTAATGAGGGTAATGCTTGAGAACAACTTTATATTTTTTAATGGGGAATTGTTTAAACAACGCAAAGGAGTGGCCATGGGAGCCTCCTGTGCCACTCTTTATGCAAATGTGGTCCTTCACAGATGGGAACATGCCTACATTTTTACACCACCCTGGGAACAACATCTCATTTACTACCATAGATACCTAGATGATATTTGCATACTCTGGGGAGGCACAGAAAATGAGTTGGCTGCATTTTTGAACTACATTAACACAACTACTCAATTTCTTCACTTCACATATTCTGTTAGCAGTACAGAGCTTCACTACCTGGATGTCACCATCTATAAGGATTTTTCTACAGGTGGGTTCCAATCAAAAATCTTTCGTAAACCCACCTTTTCGAATTCCTTATTACATTATAACAGCCTGCACCCTTTTATCAGAAAAAAAGGAATAGTCAAGGGACAACTGATTAGGGCCTCCAGGATGTGTAGTAAGCTAGAAGATTTCAATCAGGAAATTTCCACGTTACACACTATGTTTCTTGAGCATGGATATCCTTTGGACCTGCTAACAGCATTAACATCAGAAGTACGTAAACAAAGGGATTTTTCCTATGCACCACTATTGGGTAATTGTTCCATTAGCTTGGCCTCATGTTTGCCAGCTAAAGGGGAGCAACCAAATAACAGTTTTGCATACACATTTTCCAGCAACTCCACAGAAATAGAAGATGTGATTTCAAAATATTGGTCTATTCTCACAACTCATGAGGATTTTAAATCTATCATCTCTTTTAAACCAAAATTTGTTAGAAAGAGGGGCCTGAACCTCAAAGAAATGTTTGAGAGGAGACCAAGCCACATGGGAATAAACAGCAGCTCCGTAAAGGGACTTATAAATGTGGAGCTTGTAAGCAGTGTTGCACGGTCTTGAATGATTTACATATTTATCTCAAATCAAGAAGAATGAATATTCAGTCACATGGCTCATTTTCTTGTGGCACCAAGGGGTGGTGTATTTAGGTGTATGCATCACCTGCAACAGTTTCTATGTAGGGAAAACTGAAAGGGAATTCAGAAGAAGACTTTATGAACATCTTTATGAAATAGAAAAGAAGAAAGATAATAATGCCTTCTATAAGCATTCCCTCAATTGTCCCAACTATAAGTTAAAATTCCTAGTACTGGAGCAGGTCATTCCAGATGTCAGGGGAGGGGATTGGGAAGCTACCCTTGAACACAGGGAGCTTGTGTGGCAACTCAAGTTGGACGCGGGAAAACCACCTGGGCTAAACGACACTTTAAGTATTAGCTCGGTCCTAAAGTTAAGAAGGACCAGACTTTGATTCCATTTAGTTAGATTTTGCCAGCCTTCTCGAATTAGCTAAGGTCTCTCATTCTGCTAAACCTGCTTCTGGTTGCTAACCATAGTTAGACAGGATGCTATGCAATACCTTCCCACCTTTAACATGACACATTTTTACAACAATATTGTTCATCTTTTTAATGTTTAAAATTTTTTTATTGCTTTTTGCAAGAATGTTTATTATGTTGACAGTAGATTTAAACATTTTAAATACATTGTTTACATGAAGTTAGGAAAGCAATGAAAGATAGTTCCTAAATTTTAGACACCTAGAACGCATTATGAAAATTAGTAATTTAAATTTTGTATGAATATTTACATTTGTAACTTAATCTATTTAGAATTGAATTTGTGAGGTTATTTTTAAGCAAGGCATTGCCTTTTTAAAATTGTGGACAAAGTCTAATTGATTAATTGTTCTGCAAGAGTATTTAAGCACTTATTGTAATCACTTGACTGTTTCACTTGAAAAAGCTCGGAAGAGTCCGAGCAAAAGCGCTTGTGCTCTATGTTGTGGTCTGTTCATTTGGAATAAAGAAGATTTTTAACCATCTCTTTCTTAGTGGGTTCTTCTGCTCAGCTGCTTGGAGACGTTTTATTATTTGGTTCTGTTTTTTGAAACACGTTTTGGGTCCCTGTGCTTGGTTTCCATGGCTGCAGAGGCGGAGGCATTTAACCCTGCGATAACACTAGGAGTATTGAAAGATAATGTAACTGAACTTCCGGTTACACGTACGGAGTTCAATCAGGTATTGGCCATGTTAGCAGAGCTAAAAGGACTGTTGAAAGGGAACAACGGGGATGATTCCCTTTCTTTGCTTAACCAACGTGGTTCTACATCTCAGAAGGATAAGGTTCCACCTTTAAGCATGGATGGGCAGAATGGGTCACAAACTACTGCCTTCAATGCTACAATTATCCCTGAGGAACCCAACGTTCGCTTCAACGCTCAAAAGGATTACTCTGCACGAAAGAAAACTTCTAAGGATAAACATAAGGATTTTAGCTTCTCCAGCTGGGCGAACCAGCAATTCACTTTTGATAAAGGTACTTTTTCACAAAGTAATGCTATTACTGTAGAATCAGACTTTGACAAGTTCAAAACAAGCTTTACTCACTTAAAAATAATCAGTTAGAGATCGACTATCTCAAAGAGTGTGTCAAAGTTAAACGATACCCAAAGGGTTGTGTTTTTACAAATTTCCGAACAATGCAACTGTTTATTACAATAAGTTATGTGAGATTTTTGACAGGGCTGGAAATGAAATGCTACAACTAATGATTAGTGAATATGAATCAAAAGCTAAAATTTTAACAGATGAATTGAATGTGTTGAATGAAGCTGTCACTGTGGACATTGTGTTTTCTATGGTCAAACATGATTATGAAAAAGTATTTCATGATGTGGATCAATTTTGTGGGAAGGTTATAAATAGAAAAATTAGAAAGTTAGAAAGGGACTTGTACGAGTATAGAGAAGGTTTAGCTTACCCCTGTTTAATAGAGCTAAAGGTGAGCTTGGACTAGATAACATTAGTGGTAATGAGAGGGATGAAGTTTTTCCCAATGAGACGAATGATCCACCCTGTAGAAGTGAAAGACTTGCGGAAAAAGGCAAAAAACGGTATAATCAGGATTTTTACCATCACCCCGGGAAGACCAGGGCATGGGGGCAGAAGTATCAGAAGGCATTGGGAGCTTGGAGCAACAAGCATTACTAATTCCCAATTCATCAACCATAGAGGATAATTTAACCAATCTCAATCTGTTTGGTTTTATACAGCCTGACCCCATTAACAGTATTATTACAACTAAGGAAAGTAATTGTACCATACATACAAGAAATGATTTTACCATCTACAATTACACGGATTTTGAGGTGAATGACGTGGCATTTGATATTTTTACTAGAGGGTTTCATTTTGTCCCTAGTAAAGGTCTGGATGTAGCAGCCCTGTTAGTTGAACTTAAGTTGTTCACCAGAGGTTTGAACTTGAAGTATGTATTTATTTAAGGGTAACTCCTGTAATAATCAAGGACTCATTAGGAAAAGCACGTTGAACCCACCCATGCACCCTGTTGTTAGGACCTTCGAAGAACTGGTTGAACAAGATCTACGCAATCTTCCTTTTAAAGAGCCCAGTTTATTCCATAGTAATATGAACACTGAAGAAATTAATCTTATTAGGCTTTTAGGAATGGAAGGCATAAGAATCATGAAACCTGACAAGGGTGGGGTGGGGAGGTTGTACTGAAGTATGACTCCAATTATGAGGCTTACATCCATCATTTGTTACAGGATGAGGACCAATACACTTTAATTTCCCGTAATGAACACAACATTGCTGTTGCTAAAATAAAATACCTACTTTCTGACAGTTTGTTACAGGGCGCCATAAATGAAAGGCTCTATAATTATCTTTTTGTCAATAAGCCCAGGACTCCTGTCCTATTTGGTATTCCCAAAATCCACAAAGGGATAGACCCCCTTGCTTTCAGGCCTATAGTAGCGGGCGCAGGAAGCATAACTGAGCCACTAGGGAAATTTATTGATTACATAACCAAGCGATTTGTCCCTTTGTTGAATTATGTATGTAAGGATTCTTGGGAATTTTTGAAAACTATCCCACTAAAAGATTGTCCTTCTGATGTTCTCATGGTTACCATAGACATCAAGGATTTATTCCCCAGTATCCCCCATGATGTTGACTTGACTGGTTTGGTGATTTTTTCAACAATGAAACCAATCTGGGCAACAATCTTAGCAACTTGGTAATAGATCTAATGAGGGTAATACTTGAGAACAACTTTATATTTTTTAATGGGGAATTGTTTAAACAACGCAAAGGAGTGGCCATGGGAGCCTCCTGTGCCACTCTTTATGCAAATGTGGTCCTTCACAGATGGGAACATGCCTACATTTTTACACCACCCTGGGAACAACATCTCATTTACTACCATAGATACCTAGATGATATTTGCATACTCTGGGGAGGCAAAGAAAATGAGTTGGCTGCATTTTTGAACTACATTAACACAACTACTCAATTTCTTCACTTCACATATTCTGTTAGCAGTACAGAGCTTCACTACCTGGATGTCACCATCTATAAGGATTTTTCTACAGGTGGGTTCCAATCAAAAATCTTTCGTAAACCCACCTTTTCGAATTCCTTATTACATTATAACAGCCTGCACCCTTTTTATCAGAAAAAAAGGGATAGTCAAGGGACAACTGATCAGGGCCTCCAGGATGTGTAGTAAGCTAGAAGATTTCAATCAGGAAATTTCCACGTTACACACTATGTTTCTTGAGTGTGGATATCCTTTGGACCTGCTAACAGCATTAACATCAGAAGTACGTAAACAAAGGGATTTTTCCTATGCACCACTATTGGGTAATTGTTCCATTAGCTTGGCCTCATGTTTGCCAGCTAAAGGGGAGCAACCAAATAACAGTTTTGCATACACATTTTCCAGCAACTCCACAGAAATAGAACATGTGATTTCAAAATATTGGTCTATTCTCACAACTCATGAGGATTTTAAATCTATCATCTCTTTTAAACCAAAATTTGTTAGAAAGAGGGGCTTGAACCTCAAAGAAATGTTTGAGAGGAGACCAAGCCACATGGGAATAAACAGCAGCTCCGTAAAGGGACTTATAAATGTGGAGCTTGTAAGCAGTGTTGCACGGTCTTGAATGATTTACATATTTATCTCAAATCAAGAAGAATGAATATTCAGTCACATGGCTCATTTTCTTGTGGCACCAAGGGGTGGTGTATTTAGGTGTATGCATCACCTGCAACAGTTTCTATGTAGGGAAAACTGAAAGGGAATTCAGAAGAAGACTTTATGAACATCTTTATGAAATAGAAAAGAAGAAAGATAATAATGCCTTCTATAAGCATTCCCTCAATTGTCCCAACTATAAGTTAAAATTCCTAGTACTGGAGCAGGTCATTCCAGATGTCAGGAGGGATTGGGAAGCTACCCTTGAACACAGCGAGCTTGTGTGGCAACTCAAGTTGGACGCGGGAAAACCACCTGGGCTAAACGACACTTTAAGTATTAGCTCGGTCCTAAAGTTAAGAAGGACCAGACTTTGATTCCATTCAGTTTAAGATTTTGCCAGCCTTCTCGAATTAGCTAAGGTCTCTCATTCTGCTAAACCTGCTTCTGGTTGCTAACCATAGTTAGACAGGATGCTATGCAATACCTTCCCACCTTTAACTTGACACATTTTTACAACAATATTGTTCATCTTTTTAATGTTTAAAATTTTTTTATTGCTTTTTGCAAGAATGTTTATTATGTTGACAGTAGATTTAAACATTTTAAATACATTGTTTACATGAAGTTAGGAAAGCAATGAAAGATAGTTCCTAAATTTTAGACACCTAGAACGCATTATGAAAATTAGTAATTTAAATTTTGTATGAATATTTACATTTGTAACTTAATCTATTTAGAATTGAATTTATGAGGTTATTTTTAAGCAAGGCATTGCCTTTTTAAAATTGTGGACAAAGTCTAATTGATTAATTGTTCTGCAAGAGTATTTAAGCACTTATTGTAATCACTTGACTGTTTCACTTGAAAAAGCTCGGAAGAGTCCGAGCGAAAGCGCTTGTGCTCTATGTTGTGGTCTGTTCATTTGGAATAAAGAAGATTTTTAACCATCTCTTTCTTAATGGGTTGCTTCTGCTCAGCTGCTTGGAGACGTTTTATTATTTGGTTCTGTTTTTTGAAACACATTTTGGGTCCCTGTGCTTGGTTTCCATGGCTGCAGAGGCTGAGGCATTTAACCCTGCGATAACACTAGGAGTATTGAAAGATAATGTAACTGAACTTCCGGTTACACGTACGGAGTTCAATCAGGTATTGGCCATGTTAGCAGAGCTAAAAGGACTGTTGAAAGGGAACAACGGGGACGATTCTCTTTCTTTGCTTAACCAACGTGGTTCTACATCTCAGAAGGATAAGGTTCCACCTTTAAGCATGGATGGGCAGAATGGGTCACAAACTACTGCCTTCAATGCTACAATTATCCCTGAGGAACCCAACGTTCGCTTCAACGCTCAAAAGGATTACTCTGCACGAAAGAAAACTTCTAAGGATAAACATAAGGATTTTAGCTTCTCCAGCTGGGCGAACCAGCAATTCACTTTTGATAAAGGTACTTTTTCACAAAGTAATGCTATTACTGTAGAATCAGACTTTGACGAGTTCAAAAACAAGCTTTACTCACTTAAAATAATCAGTTAGAGATCGACTATCTCAAAGAGTGTGTCAAAGTTAAACGCATACCCAAAGGGTTGTGTTTTTGCAAATTTCCGAACAATGCTAAATCCGAACTGTTTATTACAATAAGTTATGTGAGATTTTTGACAGGGCCGGAATTGAAATGCTACAACTAATGATTAGTGAATATGAATCAAAAGCTAAAATTTTAACAGATGAATTGAATGTGTTGAATGAAGCTGTCACTGTGGACAATGTGTTTTCTATGGTCAAACATGATTATGAAAAAGTATTTCATGATGTGGATCAATTTTGTGGGAAGGTTATAAATAGAAAAATTAGAAAGTTAGAAAGGGACTTGTACGAGTATAGAGAAGGTTTAGCTTACCCCTGTTTAATAGAGCTAAAGGTGAGCTTGGACTAGATAACTTTAGTGGTAATGAGAGGGATGAAGTTTTTCTCAATGAGACGAATGATCCACCCCGTAGAAGTGAAAGACTTGCGGAAAAAGGCAAAAAACAGTATAATCAGGATTTTTACCATCACCCCGGGAAGACCAGGGCATGGGGGCAGAAGTATCAGAAGGCATTGGGAGCTTGGAGCAACAAGCATTACTAATTCCCAATTCATCAACCATAGAGGATAATTTAACCAATCTCAATCTGTTTGGTTTTATACAGCCTGACCCCATTAACAGTATTATTACAACTAAGGAAAGTAATTGTACCATACATACAAGAAATGATTTTACCATCTACAATTACACGGATTTTGAGGTGAATGACGTGGCATTTGATATTTTTACTAGAGGGTTTCATTTTATCCCTAGTAAGGGTCTGGATGTAGCAGCCCTGTTAGTTGAACTTAAGTTGTTCACCAGAGGTTTGAACTTGAAGTATGTATTTATTTAAGGGTAACTCCTGTAATAATCAAGGACTCATTAGGAAAAGCACGTTGAACCCACCATGCACCCTGTTGTTAGGACCTTCAAAGGACTGGTTGAACAAGATCTACGCAATCTTCCTTTTAAAGAGCCCAGTTTATTCCATAGTAATATGAACACTGAAGAAATTAATCTTATTAGGCTTTTAGGAATGGAAGGCATAAGAATCATGAAACCTGACAAGGGTGGGGATTGTACTG
Source organism: Protopterus annectens (assembly GCF_019279795.1). Lineage (NCBI taxonomy): Eukaryota > Metazoa > Chordata > Ceratodontiformes > Protopteridae > Protopterus > Protopterus annectens. The sequence goes on along the minus strand of NC_056746.1, from coordinate 69,806,678 downwards.
ATGTATGACTCAATTATGATGCTTACATCCATCATTTGTTACAGGATGAGGACCAATACACTTTAATTTCCCGTAATGAACACAACATTGCTGTTGCTAAAATAAAATACCTACTTTCTGACAGTTTGTTACAGGGCGCCATAAATGAAAGGCTCTATAATTATCTTTTTGTCAATAAGCCCAGGACTCCTGTCCTATTTGGTATTCCCAAAATCCACAAAGGGATAGACCCCTTGCTTTCAGGCCTATAGTAGTGGGCACAGGAAGCATAACTGAGCCACTAGGAAAATTTATTGATTACATAACCAAGCGATTTGTCCCTTTGTTGAATTATGTATGTAAGGATTCTTGGGAATTTTTGAAAACTATCCCACTAAAAGATTGTCCTTCTGATGTTCTCATGGTTACCATAGACATCAAGGATTTATTCCCCAGTATCCCCCATGATGTTGACTTGACTGGTTTGGTGATTTTTTCAACAATGAAACCAATCTGGGCAACAATCTTACCAACTTGGTAATAGATCTAATGAGGGTAATGCTTGAGAACAACTTTATATTTTTTAATGGGGAATTGTTTAAACAACGCAAAGGAGTGGCCATGGGAGCCTCCTGTGCCACTCTTTATGCAAATGTGGTCCTTCACAGATGGGAACATGCCTACATTTTTACACCACCCTGGGAACAACATCTCATTTACTACCATAGATACCTAGATGATATTTGCATACTCTGGGAGGCACAGAAAATGAGTTGGCTGCATTTTGAACTACATTAACACAACTACTCAATTTCTTCACTTCACATATTCTGTTAGCAGTACAGAGCTTCACTACCTGGATGTCACCATCTATAAGGATTTTTCTACAGGTGGGTTCCAATCAAAAATCTTTCGTAAACCCACCTTTTCAATTCCTTATTACATTATAACAGCCTGCACCCTTTTATCAGAAAAAAGGGATAGTCAAGGGACAACTGATCAGGGCCTCCAGGATGTGTAGTAAGCTAGAAGATTTCAATCAGGAAATTTCCACGTTACACACTATGTTTCTTGAGCGTGGATATCCTTTGGACCTGCTAACAGCATTAACATCAGAAGTACGTAAACAAAGGGATTTTTCCTATGCACCACTATTGGGTAATTGTTCCATTAGCTTGGCCTCATGTTTGCCAGCTAAAGGGGAGCAACCAAATAACAGTTTTGCATACACATTTTCCAGCAACTCCACAGAAATAAAACATGTGATTTCAAAATATTGGTCTATTCTCACAACTCATGAGGATTTTAAATCTATCATCTCTTTTAAACCAAAATTTGTTAGAAAGAGGGGCTTGAACCTCAAAGAAATATTTGAGAAGAGACCACAGCCACATGGGAATAAACAGCAGCTCCGTAAAGGGACTTATAAATGTGGAGCTTGTAAGCAGTGTTGCACGGTCTTGAATGATTCACATATTTATCTCAAATCAAGAAGAATGAATATTCAGTCACATGGCTCGTTTTCTTGTGGCACCAAGGGGGTGGTGTATTTAGGTGTATGCATCACCTGCAACAGTTTCTATGTAGGGAAAACTGAAAGGGAATTCAGAAGAAGACTTTATGAACATCTTTATGAAATAGAAAAGAAGAAAGATAATAATGCCTTCTATAAGCATTCCCTCAGTTGTCCCAACTATAAGTTAAAATTCCTAGTACTGGAGCAGGTCATTCCAGATGTCAGGGGAGGGGATTGGGAAGCTACCCTTGAACACAGGGAGCTTGTGTGGCAACTCAAGTTGGACGCGGGAAAACCACCTGGGCTAAACGACACTTTAAGTATTAGCTCGGTCCTAAAGTTAAGAAGGACCAGACTTTGATTCCATTCAGTTTAAGATTTTGCCAGCCTTCTCGAATTAGCTAAGGTCTCTCATTCTGCTAAACCTGCTTCTGGTTGCTAACCATAGTTAGACAGGATGCTATGCAATACCTTCCCACCTTTAACATGACACATTTTTACAACAATATTGTTCATCTTTTAATGTTTAAAATTTTTTATTGCTTTTTGCAAGAATGTTTATTATGTTGACAGTAGATTTAAACATTTTAAATACATTGTTTACATGAAGTTAGGAAAGCAATGAAAGATAGTTCCTAAATTTTAGACACCTAGAACGCATTATGAAAATTAGTAATTTAAATTTTGTATGAATATTTACATTTGTAACTTAATCTATTTAGAATTGAATTTATGAGGTTATTTTTAAGCAAGGCATTGCCTTTTTAAAATTGTGGACAAAGTCTAATTGATTAATTGTTCTGCAAGAGTATTTAAGCACTTATTGTAATCACTTGACTGTTTCACTTGAAAAAGCTCGGAAGAGTCTGAGCGAAAGCGCTTGTGCTCTATGTTGTGGTCTGTTCGTTTGGAATAAAGAAGATTTTTAACCATCTCTTTCTTAGTGGGTTGCTTCTGCTCAGCTGCTTGGACATGTTTTATTATTTGGTTCTGTTTTTTGAAACGAGTTTGGAATTGACCCAAAATGGCCAATAAAACTACAGTTTCTAGGCAGTAACCACTCCCACAGGGGCAGGCAGGCTGTTCAGTGTTTACTACTGCCACTGATGAACACAGACTTCCCTTTAGCCCAAGCAAGCAATGGCCTCCAAGAAACTTACAAACAGTTCAGAACAGCAAATGTGTAACTGAACCTTTTTTTAAATTTCAGAAAGTGGGGAAAAAAGCAAGATTTATTTTTTTTTTGTTTTGTTTAAACATAGCAGAGATACACAAGTAGCAACAAGTTAGAACAGTGCAATAAATGACGCCACACTTGAGTGCTAGGCCAGAGACAGGTAAAATGCAAGTTTTAAGAAAAAAAAAACGATTTTAAAATAAGTGCAACACAGGAAATGCAGTGAACAGGCTCTAGATGTGTTCTAAATACAGTTCCTAATACCGATATCAAGTTTAGCAAACTGGAAAATGCCAAAAAGTAGGTGGCAATGCAGAAATCTTAACAAATAATCTGAAGAAAAATACTTAAAATTTCAAAAGTGGCTCCTTTCTTCTCTCAGTGTTTTCTCCTCTTGATGGGTGCTTCACCAATAGCCAACAAGTCTGAAAAGACGCCAAAACCACGAGACAATCGGGTTTTAAGAGAGGGAGATCAAGGTGTTTGGAATTGACCCAAAATGGCCAGTAAAACTACAGTTTCTAGGCAGTAACCACTCCCACAGGGGCAGGCAGGCTGTTCAGTGTTTACCACTGCTACTGATGAACACAGAGACTTCCCTTTAGCCCAAGCAAGCAATGACCTCCAAGAAACTTACAAACAGTTCAGAACAGCAAATCTGTAACTGAACTTTTTTTAAATTCCAGAAAGTGGGGAAAAAAGCAAGATTTTTTTATAATCCGGACAATACTCCTGCACTTAAAAATATTATCACCCCCTATAACAATCCTAGACCACTTTGATCCTCTAACAAACTACAAATTCAGACTAGCAAAATTAATAACACAGCCGGTGACTCTCTCTTTGCAAACTCTGTAAGTAGTCCCTGGAACTCTCTTCCAGCTGATATTACCTTGCTTTCTACCTTAGGTCAATTTAAAACTAGACTCAAACAACATTTGGCACTTAACTGGCTATGTCAATGTATCAAGCCTGGCTAACTCTCTCTAGAATGTGTAAAAATCTGTTAACTAGTTTACTGTGTAATTTAATTTAATCCTGACTTACACTTGGGATTAACTCTAACCTGTGGAACTTGTTGAACTTGCTTACTTATGTAATCACTGTAAATAGTCTGTTTGTAATATGTAATGCTGGTATTATGTAATGCTGTATCTGCTTACCCTTGGAGCTTTTCTCCCCGGGCCTCCGCTGAAAATGGACATGCATCCAATCGGACTAGCCCGGTCAACAAATGTAAAATAAAATAAATAAATTTCCTAACTTTGTACATTAAACAAGTAAATAGTGGTGGATTTGTACAGAAAGTACCTTAACATGTGACACCAGGCAGTTATTTTACATACATTTGTCCATTAGTAATTAGTAGACCTTAGGCATGAACGATTCACACAGTCATACCTCTGAAGAATATTGATGTTCCCTGCACGGCCTCTGTTTAGCACCATACCTTTCTACTGGTAAATCATTAAAGACTGAGGCTAGAAAATGATGATACATATTGCAGTTTCAGACTTCAGACTTCTTTGTGTCATAGAAGTAACTAAGCTTTGCCCCCCCCCCGAAAAGAGGAGTGTAACCTTGTTCTTGCCATAACAGAAACTCAGCTGTGCTATCCCCAAAAGAACAGTATATGAGTGTCTGTGCCATCCAACCTGGATTGTATATCATATTATTCCCAGTTAATACCCTCTCACATGTTAAGGCCAATGATATGGAATGGCGTACATACTGCATGTGTTAGATAACTGATGAATGACCAAGAATCACAGAAAGGAAAGACAGAGCTGTGCATTTGTAAGCATAATTATGACAGGTTGTGTGATCACTAACTGCTCTATGTTCAAATATATTAACGAGAATTAAATGTATGAATCTCAACTGATGGTTTGATAGCAGTGTACATTCTGATGCAGTTGGTTGAGTGAAGAATGACTTCATTTCATTGATGGAAAGCTGTTTGTGTGGCAGAAAACACAGGTATCCCTCCTGTTTTCTGAAGCTGTATTGGTGTGAAGGTTCAAATCCTGACATATGTAGAAATTTGTGATGTGTAGTACCAATTTTTACTGTGCTCTATGGATTTTGTGTATGTGTTCCTTACCTTTAGTATCTTTTTCTCTTTATCTTCTTTTAATTCCACTTTTGCGCAATGTGCCGAGTCCCAAAAAAAAAAGACGGTTTGGCTAAGCTTATCTTCTTTGCATGATGTGCAGCATTGTGGAAAAAGGGAAAAACTAGATTGCCTAGAAAGCAGACACCCAAAAGTAGAAAATGGATACACTCAATTACTGCTCTTAACCATCGCTAAAAGCTGGCCTGGGGTACAGATGGGACCAGGGTTTAGTAGTAAACCTTAGTAATTTGGCTCGCATTTGGGCATTCCTTCCCTGCACACAAACAGGTGTATGTTGCATGTGTGTACGTTTTCTTAACCATCACGCAAATCCAAATGCATATTGTGCTATGGAATTCTATATATGATATTTTATTATTGGTGTTTATTGTCCAGTTCCTTTGTATGACATAAAACTACATGTGGAAAAACTATATCTCATGTATTTACAATACATCCATTTGTTTCCCACTCAAAACACCCCAAACAAGCAGTACAACCTTGGGATCTCATTACTTTTTGAACACATAAGTACACCACAGTACAAAGTTTTATACATAATGTTGTGTGCTCAGTCATGGACAGGGCCACTTGGTGGTGCTCACAGCCTTGCTCTGCAAAACTCAAATAGCCAAGTATGCACAATAAGAGTACTTGTGTTGTTACACATCTAGGCTTCCAAACAGTCTACTGATATTAGGCTACTAGCCTCAGATGATACTATAAAGAAATGTACCTGCACAGGCCTCCCAAACTCTTGTCTCCCACATGGCCTGCTGATGTCATCTACTATAAATCCACCTCTGGTCCTGTCAAAATCAGACTTGCCTAATGGCACATGCAATAAGTACTGTATTCTGTAGCCTGTGTCCTTGGATAGGTAGGGATCCTATTCTCACTGCAGTCAAGTGTGTGTGTGTGTGTGTGTGTGTGTGTCTACATAGTACAGAAGTGTGTATCTCACAGTTACCTTTGCAATGGCATGCAGGCCTCCCAACCTCTTGTCTCCCACATGGCCTGCTGATGTCATCTACTATAAGTTCACCTGCAGTCCTGTCAAAATCAGAGTTGTACCATGGCACATGCATTAAGTACTGTATTCTGTAGTCTGTGTACTTAGGTAGGTAGGGGTTCTATTCTCACTGCAGTCAACTGGGTGTGTATGTCTACACAGAATCGCAGATGTGTGTATCCCACTATTATGCCTCCTATGGCTTCAATGACATTTCCGGTCCTAAAACACAACAAAATGATAATATATATAACTATCATATAACTACAAAGTAACTGTTACCAGATTAAACAGTTATGGTAGGCAGTCAGTAGTACATACTGGAAAAACATAACACATGCAATGCATGTGAAATCCAAAAAACAGACAGGGTGCAAAACAAGGAGAGTAGCAAGGGCAACATAAGCTTGTATGTGCCATAGCAGTAACTCAACTGTGCCCACCCCAAAAAAAGAACAGTCCATTCAACTTTGTGGCATAACAGTAAATTCTCTTGGCTCCCCTCACTCTCTAAAGAACAGACACATGAACCATTTTGCTAATAAAACACATTTGAAATGCTAAACATGCATTTCAAAGGACCTGTCCTTGAAACATTTGTGCATATTCATCACACAGTTTACTATTTTTATGTATTGTCAATCATTTGTACCTGTGAAATATCTTGACAAACATGGCCATGCCATCAGTACACCTCTACTTAATACATACAGATAAACAGGCTTTGATTCACACTATTCATTAATATATTCCAGCATATACATTATGCAGGTAAAAAAAAAGGCAGCATACCTGCTGGAGTTCAATACTCCTGTGTAAAGATAGCTTGGGAAATATTTTGCTTTGCTGAATATGCAGCAGGTATCCTCACTATCCGTTTAGCTAGCTACACATTTGCCTTTTTATAATGGAGTAAATTATGAATGGACTGCATCTGTTTAGGCTGAGTTTCAGAGATGCTAATTACAGCATAAGCAGCTGAATTGCATGCTTGTCAACCAATCTGGTGGAGCTACTCAAGAAGTTATAAAACAACCATTTAAACTCCATGCTGTTTTTTTCATGTGCATTTCAAAAATAGTGGAGTGTAGACACAGAAAGTCTGCACAGACAGAATGTTAAGAGCTGCTGCTGTTTAACTCCATTTGTTTGTGCTACAGGCTGCAGCCAATGCTGCTGTTGCTGCTAATAGGCTTAGGCCAAGACAGAGAAGAGTTTTCAGGCCACATTTAATTATCACAATATACATGACATGGACATTGTAGAGTGCTACAGGGTGGACAGGGACACAATACTGGAACCCTGTGACCTCTGCCAGCCTCAACTCAGAGCCGCAGCCTTTACCTCCCCATGTATTGGCTGTGTACTGCTTGCATCACAGTCAGCCCTGAGCTAACACTGTGTCAACTGCTGCATCTACAAGGTAAGTCCTGAACATGTACTGTATTTTATAATAATATTCTGACATGCCCTTGTATTTCATCACTTGGTACAGTAAGCAACTACAAGGTGGGAGATTTGTACAGAAATTAATGTCAAATGTGACAGCAGATAGTTATTTGACTTGTATCTACTCATTAGCAAGTAGTAAGCTCAGGTCTCAAAGATTCACAAAACCATACTTCCCCAAAGTAATGATGATCACTGCATGCCCTTAGTTTAACATCATACACTTGAAATGGGAAATCATAACAGAGAAGTTTGAAAGTAATGAGACACATAGCAGTTTCTAGCTTCACCACCCACACAAGTTCAAACCGGCAGGATGAAAAACAAGGAGATTAACTAAAGCAACATAGCCTTGCTTGTGCCATAACAGTAGCTCAGCCTGGTTCCAACCCCTTGAAAGAACATTATACCCTTGCATGTTCCATGACAGGAACCCACCGTTCCTCCCCACCCCCAAAACAGCAGTCTATGCTTGTTTGTGGCATCCAACCTTCCATTAATTTGATTGCAACTGCATATCATATTGTTCCCAGTGAATATCCTCATACATTTAAAGTAAAAGATATAGACTGGCTTACACACTGCATGTCTCTGAGTACTGGTCAGATAACTGATGAATAACCAAGAAACACAGAAAGGTAAGACACAGCTGTATATTTGCAAGGAATAGCAAGTTGTGTGATCAGTAGATGCCCTATGTCCAAATATATTACATAGAATACATTTATAAATAGCAGGCCATGCCTTGATATTAGTGTACATCCAGTTGCACTTGGTTGTGTGAAGAATTACATCATGTATTTGCTGCAAAGGTGTTTGTTGGGGAAAAAATGGATAAGTCGCCCCTCCTGTTTTATGACAGTGCACTGTAGTGAGAGTTGGGATCCAAGCCTATGTAGTCCTATCTCATGTATACTAACAGTTTCTACTCTGTATATTATAGATTGATTTTCTGCATTTTAGCTAATTCTCCATGTTTTATACTTTTTCCCTTTTTGTTTTTGGGGTCCACTGTTTGCGTGATGAGCCGCTTTGGCTATGTACATTTTGTTTGCGCATATAGTGGCAGGGCAAAACTAGGCAAATGGGCCACCCAGGCAGCAGACAGGACCCAGATAGCCAAAAACAGGCACTAGATAGATTCAATTAATACTATTAGCCATCATGCAAACACATTTCACTGCAGCACACACTCTCTTGCAATGTGTTTGCATGATGGTAAGCGATGCACAACTTTTTCAAATGTTGCAAATCCAGAAAGTGCTCAGTCCCAGCAAATGAGATACCTGCAATTGGTGGAGAAACATCATTCTGCATTGGTCTTGATCTGTGATAGGCATGGCTGGTATTCCTGGAGAGTTTTTGAGATTCCTTGTTCAACGATGGGGTGTCCAGAGTCCAAAGTGTTTGTTGGACTCTTAGTGAATGAACATGGGCCCAGGATATTGCACATGGACTATTGTGGCTAGGATTACAAGGCAGAAGAATGGAATAGTCTGGCCTGCACTCTGGCCAGTGCTACTGGTATCCCCCACACTGGTGAACAATGTAGGAACCACTACAAAGATCTCAGGATGAGGAAGAGGGATATCCCTGACTGTTGGATCGAGGAATGAAGGACTGGGCATACCCCACAGATGTGTAAAGTATCACTTAGAGAGACTACTTCTCAGAGTTAAAAGGTGGATATAGTCAGGATTGGTATGCATAATGGTATTCTGTTGTGTTCTGTTTTTTCTGCAGCCATCACAGACTGGAAACTAAATGTGTGAACCCATGCCACTAGATTAGCATGAATGCAAGACAGATTTGGCATGTATGCATCCCAACACTGGGGTTATTTAGCATTAAAAGTTACAATAAATGTATTTGTTAATTATACAGTTGCATCAAATTGAGCATTCATTTCTTAACTGTAATAGGGAAGTATACATGCATTCCTCTGGAGGGAAAAACAATAGTTCATTATTACAAACTAGTCATAGGTTGTGCCTTAAAAATCCACACTTCTCAAATATACAGTACTGTTAAGGTTTCATCACTATTGCAATGTAATGTCAGAGTTGTAAAGCAGTGTCACCACTGGCTTGCTGTAAACTATATTCAGTATATTTGGACCATGCATATGTTCAATGTATACACACATCAAGGATTGCTTACTAAAATCTGTAGTATATTAAGCATGTGTTAGGAGCTGAGTAGTCTTAACAGTAAACAAAGGTATTTGTTAGGAGTTTATAGTCTTAAAAGTAAAGGTAACAGAATATAGTAAAATAATTGTATAAATGCTTTGTATGTCACATATAAAGTTTCTAATGTTTTCCCTTTTTTTCATCTCACCACAACCTTTTACTCTCTTTTTCTTGTGTGTGTGTGTGTGTGTGTGTGTGTGTGTGTGTGTGTGTGTGTGTGTGTGTGTGTGTGTGTGTGTGTCTATTTATTTATTTATTTTTCCCCACACCACAGTGGGGTAGGATTATCCCACAGGATCCACCTGCCACCACTCAACCAGCTACAGTACCACTGCCCAGCCTGTCTGGTGCAAAACCTAGTAGCACCCCCTCTGCTGCCCCTACACTACTTGCCCCCTCAGGTAGTTCTGGCCCAGAAGATAGGCCTTTGAATCCCTCCAGGAGCAGTTGCGGAGCGGTGAGTTTATCACCCGTGCAAACTGCCAGGGATGGTGTGTAGGATTGTGTGCTGCACTGTTGGTTGCACACCAATACCAGCTGGAGACATTGCTCTCCAACTTTTGTATTAAATAACATAAGGAGATACAGACATCAGACACTGCAAACATTGGCATAGTGAGGTGACAGTGATGACAGTCCACTGGGTGAGAACTTAATTCTGTCACCCAACTTGATGTCCATGGGTTTGCTATGTCCCCACCCTCACCCAAACCATGGTGTTCACCCACATATGTCCTTCACTGTCACTCTCTCTTGTCTTTTCTTTTTTGTTTTAGGTTCATAGGTTCATAGGTTCATACTAGGCTATCTGCCCTAGGGCATTTATAAGCCTAGCCAGAGTATGTTTGGCTTTCGCCACCCATTTTAAATTAATTTTGCTATGCCCTTTTTCGAGGTTAGTATACTGTGCCTCTGTCTAACAGTGACACAGAAGTGATACCCGGGGTAAACCTATGATCTCCCATCCACTCATCAAGATTCCTCTTGAAGAGAGTCAATGAGGGACTCTGCCTAACCTGGACTGGGATTTTATTCCATAGTGAAGGGAGCCTCTGGGTTATGAATCTGTCCCTCCAGAATGTCCTATTTATTTCAGTGCTGAGGTTCAAGTCTCTCGAGCGTGTAGCTCGATGGGATTTGGATTTTTTGAGGTGCAGCATGTCCCTTAATTCCGGGTTGGACATGGCCTTATACGTCAGGCACAGGTCACCTCTGAGCAGGCGGTATGCCACTGAGTAGAGCTGGAGTTTCTTTAACCGGGCAGCATATGGCATCTGTTTGAGCCCTTTGATCCTCCTGGTGAGGTACTTTTGGGGTCTTTCCAGTTGCTGCAGGTGTTTGGTAAGGTACATCCCAAAAGGGGCATTGTACTCAATTATGGGCCTGATGAGGGATGAGTAAAGAGGCACGATGACCTCTCCTAATCTAGATGTGAATCCCTTCATGATTAGGTGGGCTATATAAAATGTTTTTCTAACCACTTTGGCCACGTGGTTGTCAAATGAGAGATTGTTATCAACTTGGGTCCCCAGGTCCCTAATGACTTCTTCTGTACTTAATGGATTACCACCTATGTGGTAATTTGTGGGCACTTTGTTTTGCCAAAGGGATGACTATACACTTTTGGCGTTTAGCTTGAGGCCATGGCTCTGGCACCAGTTGTCTGTTTCTATGAGGCCCTTTTGGAGGATGCTTGTGTCAGCTGGAGAGTCGATTATGGCACCCAGTTTGCAGTCATCTGCGAACTTGGTCAGCCACAGTCCTTCCGTGTTGGCCTGTACCTCCGAAAATATATACCAAACAAGAGAGGTCCCAGGACTGAGCCTTGTGGGACACCACTTGTAACTGGTTTGGAGTCTGACATGGCTCCAGCAATTCTAACCATGTGGGTTCTGTCCTTGAGCCAGTTTGCAACCCATCTAGTGACATAGGGGTTTATATTTAAGCTGGTGAGCTTATCTATAATGCCTGAGTGGGGTATTGTATCGAAGGCTTTTGCGAGGTCCAGATAGGCTGTGTGGACCACCTTCCCTTCGTCAATGGCCTTGGTGACCATTTCAAAGAAGTCAACCAGGTTTAAGAGGCAGGATCTGCCCTTAACAAAGCCAAACTGGGTAAGATCCAGTGTCTGTAGGTCCCCAATATCTTTATTTATGAGGTCCATGATGATCCTTTCCATAGCTTTGCAGACCAAGCTAGTCAGGCTTATGGGGCGATAGTTTCCAGGGTCCGTTGAGGCACCACCTTTGTGGAGAGGGACCACTGCTGCTGTACGCCACTCTTTGGGTACATATCCTGTGGTAAGGCTGAGATTGAACAGTAGTTTTATGTTTGGGTTTAGCTCTTCTTGGAGTTCATGTAGGACGCAGCCTGGGACACCGTCTGGTCCCATTGATGCTGTGTTTTTTGCTTTGGAGAGGGCGGCTCTCACCTGAGCATCTGAGATGTTGGGGGGGCAGCACTCTGCTGGGATAGATATTTGCCCTTTTGGTGGAGAGGTGGGTGAGAAGTTTGCGCTGAACCTGTCAGCTAGGATGTTGGCAATGTCTGTGGGATCAGTGTATTTTTTGTCATTTTGGACTAATTCTGAGCATATCTGGGAATTCCCACCCAGGTTCCTAACATAACTAAAGAAAGCCTTGTGATTATCTGTAGTGTCCTGTGCAATTTTTCTCTCAAAGCTGGCCTTTGACGATTTTATGAGTGCCCTTAGTTTTTTGCTAATACTGATCAGAGATGCCTTCCCTTTTTGGGATTTTGCTCTATCATGTAGTAGCTTCCTCCTTCTATTGCATAGTTTGTTTATGGCTGGGGTCCACCAGACAGGTCGTCTGCCTTTGGAGGATTGGGTCTTGGTTTTATTTGGGATTGCATGATCCATGCATTCCTGAAGGTGTTCATAGAATGCATTTATAAAGGATTCAGCGGTCTGGGCTGTATTTTCCACAGGCCCGGGGGCTTTGAAGGATTCCACCTCGGTTTTGAGGAGTGTGAAATTTGCTTTAGAAAAGTTTTTCACTGTGGTTTTCTGGGCAGGGGGTGGGGTCGGGATGTGAATATCCAGTGAGATCAGTTTATGGTCTGATCTTACCAGTGAGGGATACACTTCTGGTCTGGAGCATAGAGTCCCCATGTTGGTGATGATCAGGTCCAGTATGTTTCTTGTGGGAGTGGTAACAAGTTGTTCCATAGCATTTGAGTTTATGAATTCTAGGAACCTTTGGGCAAGGGTGTTGGAGCTAAAGTAATGCTCCCAATCTATGTTTGGGTAGTTGAAGTCGCCCAATATAATGGTGTTCGGAGAGACCTTCATATTTTCCAGTGTTCTCAGGAAGGCCGAGTGGGGTTCCTGGGTTTGGGAGGGTGGTCTGTAGCAGGCTATAAACTGGAAGGCAGTTTTACCCACTGTTAGTTGCACATGGATAGTCTCTGATGCTTCGTGCTTTGCCACCAACCTGGAGGTGTGGGTATCTTTGATGAATATCGATACTCCCTCCTTTTGTGGTTCGGTCCAAGTTTTGGGGCGAAAAGCATGGTATGAGGTATAACCTGGTAGTGCTGGGGTGCTCTCGGGAGTCCTGAACCAGGTTTCTGTTACTGCACAGATATCGATGTTCTCCATGCTAAGGAGAGTTTCGAAAGTGCATCTTGAGGTTTAGACTTCTAGCGTTGGGTAGCATTACTCTTAGTTTCTTATCCCTTGTGATACCTATGGAGGTGGGTTTGTCTTTTGAGCCTTGCCTAAAAAGGCACTATGGGGTAGCAAGAGCCTTTGCCAATATCCGAAAGCCCAGGGGTGACAGGTGCAAGCCGTCCCTAGCAAAGCATCGTGGCTTGTCGTGCATATCATCCCAAGCTGATAGGCATTGGATCCCCTTTGAATGACACCAATACTTAAGCCAATTGTTGAAACTGATCATCTTGTCTTCATATTGTGGCATCATTCTTGGTGAGGGTAAGATGCTACTCAAGGTCAGGGTCATACCAGCCTGGGCTACATGCTCAGAGAGCTCCTCTATGTCTCTTTTCATGTAGTCCAGGGAGATACGTCTCAGGTCATTCACACCAGCATGGACAATGACTGAGTCATATTTGTACTTGCCTTGGAGTGACCTGAGTGCTTGTGTTATGTGGCGGACCCTAGCGCCAGACAGGCTGCTCACCGTGACCTTCTCCTTGTTCAGCCTGGTGAGCGGGACGTCAGTGTGCCTGACGATAGAGTCACCTATTACAAGTGTATCAGGTGTGTTGTTTAGCCTTAAGGGCTGTGACTGTTCGGCACACTGGCTTTGTCAGACATGTGTTGCACGTGTTTTGTTTTGGGGTAGCGGTTGCTTGGGTGTCTGCTTTGGAGGTCTCTGCTGCTTAGGCAGATCTTTATTTAGAGCCTCCGAGTATGTTTTTGTGTGATTATGTGTTTGGTTTGCTGTCGTGGTAGGTCTATGTGAGACTGGAATTGTAGTGAGTGTGGTTTCCTTCTCCTCCTGACTGGTTATGCCAGTACTGAGTTGAGAGAGCTTAGCCTCCAGTTTGGCTATATGGTTGCATCTCTCACATGTGTTGGAATTTGTTGGGAGGAGGAGAGGGTTGTCTGTGTACATGAGGCAGTTGTAACATTGCCTCAAGATTCCCATATTCACCAGCTGGACCGGAGAGGAGATTGACAACTGACCTTTGGACATGCTAGAATAATATTGGGAATTCCTTTATAATTGAAAACAAGGGCCAATGGGGAGCGAGGGTGTAGTGCTTTTAATTTTTAGTGCTGACTTATAACTGCTTTAGTGAGCAAGTGCCAGGTAACAAGTGCAATGTGTTACAGGTAACTTAAATGCAAAAACGGCAAACAGTAACTTTCTTTCAAGCGAAGCAAGGAAATAAGTACAGTAAGCAATGCAGATATCACTAGGGATCCAAAGAAGCGCTGAGAAGCCGCGTTTTAGGTGGAATTAGCGTTCCAGGGAAATAACAAGCATACAAACAAAGCTATATTCAGCAGGCCTGGATCTAGTCTATGCTACAGCAAACAAGGTGTACCAATTTCAGTAAGATACAGTTCAAATATTCAGGCACTATAAACCTCTAACCAGAAATTCCCAGCTCAGAAGTCAGTGTCCAGCCTCTCCTCCCACAAGAGTGCAGACCACGAACCTTCTTAATGTAAAATAACTGGCCTGAAGCCCAAGTGCTTAAACCAGAGCTAATACACTTTAAGAATAACAGACACTGAGCTCTCAATCAGCAGTTCCCAATTTAGAAGGATGAAAGCTACCTGTCCTGCCACCACAGTGCATGCCACAAACCTTCCTAATGTAGAACAACTGGTCTGAAGCCCAAGTGCTTAATCCAAAAGACTTAGAATGATAGCTACACTTTAACCAAGTTACTACCAAGCAGTAATAAATACAACTGAATACTTTAAATAATGCCTGGATTAGTGCTCAAGTTATACAAACAAAGCTAGATTCAGCAGGCCTGGATCTAGTCTATGCTACAGCAAACAAGGTGTACCAATTTCAGTAAGAAGAAATTCAGATATGCATGCACTATAAGCCTTCAACCAGAAATTCCCAGCTCAGAAGGGCAGAGTCCAGCCTCTCCTCCCACAAGAGTGCAGACCACGAAACCCTCTTAATGTAAAATAACTGGCCTGAAAGCCCAAGTGCTTAAACCAGAATTAATATACTTTTAGAATAACAGACACTGAGCCCTCAATCAGCAGTTCCCAACTTAGAGGGATGTAAGCTACCTGTTCTGCCACTACAGTGCAGACCACTAACCCTCTCAATGTAAAACAACTGGTCTGAAGCCCAAGTGTTTAAACTAAAAGGCTTAGAATGAGTTACACCAAGCAGTAATAAATACAATTGAGAATGTTTAAGATGACGCAAAAGCAAAATAAAGTAGGAAGAAACACAAGTACAGAAAAAGCAGAAGATTTTTTTTTTTTTTTTTTTTTTTTTTTTTAGAAAAGTAGCAAAAGCAGTAGTAAATACAATTCTCATGCAGTGCAAGCTGGCACACTTGAATATGTAGCAATATTAATCCACACACAGTTTGAAAAAATGTAATTAAATTAAAAAGGACTAAAAGCAAGTGCAGAAAGGGTTTATTATGTAGAATGCGGTAAAGAGATGTCCTGGGGGAGTGTCTCAGATCAAATCTACAGTGGGGCGGGCACTGCAAAAGCCACCAAATTTAAACTACAACCAAGAAGAGGGGGGTGGGGGAGCAGTTTCAACACAGATGAAAGGAATGCGCAAATTATAAAAAAATATATATACTGTTTTCTATAGATTTACAGAGCAGTAAGACACAGATATCAAGCAGACAATTTAGCTCTATAATACAGAATAACACAGAAAATATACTCAGCTCTATAACTTGAAGATAGTTCTGTAAGGCTGTCTCTCAAACTAAGGTTCCAGTTTGAATACAGGTTGTTAATTAAAAGGAGACACAGCACTAGCTAAATTATATCAGCTGAAAGACAAGGCAGGAAATGAGGGGGGGTGTGGGAGCAGTTTCAACACAGATGAAAGGAATGTGCAAATTATAAAAAATATATATACTGTTTTCTATAGATTTACAGAGCAGTAAGACACAGATATCAAGCAGACAATTTAGCTCTATAATACAGAATAACACAGAAAATATACTCAGCTCTATAACTTGAAGATAGTTCTGTAAGGCTGTCTCTCAAACTAAGGTTCCAGTTTGAATACAGGTTGTTAATTAAAAGGAGACACAGCACTAGCTAAATTATATCAGCTGAAAGACAAGGCAGGAAATGAGGGGGGTGGGGGAGCAGTTTCAACACAGATGAAAGGAATGTGCAAATTATAAAAAAATATATATACTGTTTTCTATAGATTTACAGAGCAGTAAGACACAGATATCAAGCAGACAATTTAGCTCTATAATACAGAATAACACAGAAAATATACTCAGCTCTATAACTTGAAGATAGTTCTGTAAGGCTGTCTCTCAAACTAAGGTTCCAGTTTGAATACAGGTTGTTAATTAAAAGGAGACACAGCACTGCAATAGCTTCCTCACCTGCCTAACTTACTGCACCCAAACATTCCTACATCCCTTTTCCAACATTCTTCTCTCTGTCAAAAAAATGGGCACCTGTCCCAAAAAAAAAAAAATATATATATATATATATATATATATATATATATATATACATATATATATATATATATATATATATATATATATATATATATATATATATATCAGCAAAATTTATGCATATATGTTCATGTTTTAGTCCTGAAGAAATGGATAGCTATGGTTCTTTCCTGCATCCTTCATGCACATTCCTGCCTTGGTTTCAGTTTGTTCATCCATTAGCTTGCTCCCCATTTCACCACTTTCCTGTCTTTCCCATTTCTTTTCTTTAAAGCATAATTGCAAGATGGTGTGCTTCATGTACTAACGCGTGGCTACAGCAAAACCAGCTCTAAGAATTTTCTAGTTAGATTGGAAACAAGTATCATCTAGCTATATTTTAGACACTCCATAATAACTATCACACTTGAGAATTTGGATTTACATGTAAAATTATTGGTACTTGTGTATTAACGCAACCATGTTCCAAATTTGTCTTCACAGGCCAGTTTTACACATAGTGATATAAAATCCCTAAAATGTCTTGCTGTTGTCAGCTGTTGTAGGCAGAAAGAATGATTTATCCTTGTAACTGAACTCTCTCACAGTAATAATCACTTAAAGTTTCTTTAAACATCTATTTTTCAAGGTTTACTACTCTACAACCATGTAGAAAATCTAATTTGTCAATAAATTGTTCTAAAATTATTAGGAATTCCATACACTTGTTACTTTCCCTGCCTTATATTTTATTTAATGCCAGTAATTCTGACAGCAATGACATAAACCTGGCAACAGAGTCAGCGAAAATACGAATGGAAGAGGTGCTAGATCCCTGAAGCTGAAAGTGCCCCTGGGCTCTCCTCGGCGGGAGTTATTTTCCTGTTGAGAAGTTACTAAATCGTGCTTGGCTGCTACTATTCCACTGGCAGCACTGTATCCTTAAGCAGTGGAAGCCCTTATTTCATGTGAACACTACTGCTGATTCTTCCAGCTAATGCATTACCGGTTACTTTATCCATCTTTCATTAAAAAAACAGATATAGGTGCTACAAATAAACTGAAACCAAAAGTAGTGGAAAAGCAAATTCCCCATAGAGTCTACAAGGTTAAAATCCACTTTAATGCAATGACACACAAAAATATTAAGCGCTTTCATCCCTAATACAGTGGTGACTTCTTCAGAATACGTCCATCTTTTAATAAAGTTAAACTAAAGGAGTATAGGCCACTTTACGTATTCTGATAGGGCAACTACAAGAAGGTTCATGGAAACTGATAAGTATACCATTACTATTGTATTCTGTTTATTTTTGTCATTGAAGAACAGAAATACCACTATCTGAAAATGGTAGTTAGGTATTATCACATCCAGGTTAGTAATCCTTCAAAATTCATGAAATTAAGAATGACTCGTTTGAACATAATTTCAAGAATTACGACAGATTTAGAACATGGTTGCAATAATACGTAAGTACCAAATCATATGAGTCTGTTAACATGCACCTGCATTCGAACCAAGTACCATCTGAAAAAAAAATACATCTATCACTACATTAACAAGTGGTGTTACAGACTCAATTGATTAACAGGTGTATTTTAGAGACTGTATAGCAAACGTAAGACTTAAATTCTATTGCATACACTTTCTAGTTAACTGAATCTCTGGCTGTAGGAATTAATGTACTTAATGCAGTGATAAGTTCCTCTTTGAGGCAAATGGTTTAGCTATACGTAATACATTAAAGTATTTCGGTATTACCTTTGCTTTTCAATGATGCGCAATGTGCGGCATCGAGCAACATCGCACACTACTGTTGTAGAAGACTAAATGAGTATCTCTCAATAATGCTTTATAAAACATTACAGGGGACTGCACAATGCTGCTTCATAGTGAAATTTAATAAAGAAGATACATTAGTGATATGGGGAGCAAGGACAGGGAAGTGCAAAGGGAAATCTTTCCTAAACTGTGTCACTTACTATTGAATGTATCAAATACATCTGCTAGGTAACTGACTCTGTGGCAACAGGTGTTAATGCATTGTTGTTGGAGCTTAGGTGTGCACCAACATTGCAGTGCATAATCCTACACACCATCCCTGGCAGTTTATCATGGGGATAAACTCATCCCCTATGCCACTGCTCCTGGAGAAGAACTACCTGAGGGGCCAGGAAGTGCAGGGGCAGCAGTGGGGGTGCTACCATGTTCTGCTCCACACATGCTGGGCAGTGGTGCTGTAGCCAGTGGAGCGGGGGCAGATGAATCTTGTGGGACAATCCTACCTCTCTGTGTGGTGGAAAAAAATAAAAAAATAAAAAAGAGAGAGAGAATGGTTGGGGTGAGAGGAAAAAAAGGGGAGAACATTAGTAACATCATATGTGACATAGAAAGCATTGATATAATTATTTGTCTCTACTCTGTTACCCTTACCTTTAACACTACAAACTTGTAACAAGTTTCTTCCTTACTTTTGAGACTACCAAGTTTATAACAGAGGTACACTATAGTACAGATTGTAGCCAACAATCCTTGATGCGTGCATATATTGCACATATGCATGTTCAAATTATACTGATTACACTTGACAGAAGGTCTTTTGTGCCACTGGTATAAGATTTATGAAGTTACATTCCAATAATGATGAAAAACTAACAGCACTGTATATTTGAGAAGTGTGGTTTGTGAACGCACAACCAGTAACTTCGCTAAAATACTGTACTCTTTTTTTTTTTTTTTTTTTTTCCCCTACAGACTACTATATGCATACTTTCCTTATATAGTTTAGAGATGCATGGTCACTGTTATTTGAGAATATGGCACAATTGCTTTTTTCTACAGACTAAGGCATGCATAGTTTCTTTTATAGTCAGGATATGCATGCTCAATTTGATACAACTCTATTAAATACCAGCTAAGCAGTCCTTAACTTTTAATGCTACAAAATTACTATACAAATTATTATTATTAAAATACTATTTAGACAGTACTGTTTGGATGAATACGTAACACATTATGATCACAACCTTACTAGACAGCTGGCATGGGACCAAACATTCAAGTCTCTCTCCTCAGCAGCTGTGGGAAAAAAGAACAGAGCACCCTTATGAATACCAGTCTTGACTATATTCAACTTTTAACTGTTACAATTACTCACTGAAATTGAAATGTACTCATTTCTGGGATGTTCTCTGCCTGACGCTCCCTGATCCAAAGGTCAAGGGTATCCTGCTTCTTTCTCTGGAGGTAATCAAAATGATGTCTGCATTGCTGATTTGTGTGGTGGATACCTGTCGCACTGGTTAATGCCCTGGCAACATTATTCCAGGCTTCAGATTTATATTCCGAGACCGTATAATCCCACTACAACAACCTGGGCCCAAGCTCTTTAACTAGGTGTCCAACAAAAAACTTGGAATCCTGAACTCCCCAACTCTGTGTACAAAAGTGCATACCCTCTCCAACAACTCCAGACATGCCTGCCATAGTTCAAGCTCAATGTCTGATGAGAATTTCCCTCCAACCTCATTTTATATGCTGCTGTTTCCCGCCTATTGCACATCTTGTGTGTACTGAAATTGTGCACATTTTAGTTTTGCAACATTTGAAAATGCTGAGCATCTCTTACCATCACACAAACACAGGAGGCAAGGGTATGCACTGCTGGGCACTGTGTTTGCATGATAAGTGATGCACAACAGTGACAAGCACTGCAATCTTAAGATTATTTGGTATACAAGCATTTGTGCAAATGTGCTACTCAAATGGACCATGTCTACGGTTCTCCTGCACTTACAGCTATTGCCACAAGAAGGTTGAGAAAACAGCTGTGTAAGTTGCATGTAATTACTATAATCTGCAATTTCACAAGAGTAAAACAAAATTTGCTAACCCTGTACTAGAACCTTAGACCATTTGTGCTCCACACCTGCACTTAACACCTGCTGCCACAAGATTAGTAAAATGATATATGCTATCTTAGTAGTTATTATAGGGTTCACACTGTTAATCATAGAGCAACACTGCTTACCATGTTAGTGCACTGCACAATATTATTAACTGAATGCATCCAGTCCATATGTATGGCTTATGCCTGTCTGGGTCTTGTCTAAAACCTGGGTGGTCCTTTCCTCTAGTTTGTGTGCTGCTGCATTTCATGAAAACCAGGTGAGCACAACTAAACATGTTTATGCCAAGCGTTGTATCGGGCAAACACTGGCAAGAAAATAAAAAAAGAGAAAACAAAAAAAGAAATTAAAACACAAAAGGCAGACTGTCCACAGTTTTGCAGAATGTTCAGATATTTGCATCATATTTTTGGCCTGTTCCTTGTAAATTATGTAGTTTATTATGAAATCACTGAAGATTGTAGTAATGTTTAATGACATACATCTCTGTTCTGTACTTCATATCCTTCAGAAAATGCATGTTTGCCATTTGTCCCCTCATTAGTTTACTGTTTGACCACATTACTGGCACTAAAAGGTTGTGTGGTATCATCCATATTCAGTATATGGGTTTCATGTCCAGTAACACCTGGGCGAGCCACTAAACCTTGCTTATGTATACTACACATCATTAATATTCATGGTGCGAGGCTGCGTGATGCCACAGGATGAACAGTATCGTGTATGTGAATTCACCAACTGTAAGCTCTGCATGAAACCTACATGGAGTCTATTGAATCAGGACTTATATTCATTAATATTCTAGTTAATTAATGATTTTATTGTGTATAATAACGTGTGTTTATAGTGTAACATCACTTCCTTTGCAGGCTGTTGAGCCAAAGTGTTCAAAGTGATTTTTTGTGTGAATAATAAGAATGCTGTATTTTATATTAAAGTGTTTTTATTTTTTTTTGTATTTTTTTCATTGAAGAAAATAACATTGTCAACTTCTTGCATCTACCACAGGCTGCACTCACGTGGTTATAAAAAGTCCCACTGTTCCAGAGATATATGTGGCATTTTGGAAGTTTTCATAGTTTCAACCTTTTGCATATGCTGAACCTGAACATCTTTTTTCCAGCATGGTGGTTTTCCACAACATCATTTTGCTGGAAAGTGCCTGCACAGTGTATAGAATTCATGCTGACACATACACAAATTATGCATATAGCCAGTCTGCATACCAAAAATTTGTTATGATTTGTTTTGCTGGAGATGCTGGCTGCTCCCTTGCCTTTGGCTGTCCAACATTTTAAAACATTTGTTGAGATGAATTTCAGCACTGCTCATACATTATAAAACCTGTGTTTCAGCTACTGAAGGCACAATTTTAAAGCCTGGATACATATGGGGGTTGCTTATAATACTCACCTGAAACAGCCAACAAGATGTTTGCATTCTCTGTTTTTAGAGCCATAGATTCATAGACATTCCAACTTCTAAGAGTTTTATGGCCATTCTAACCTTGCTAGTCTCTCCCAGGGCACACTTCCTTTCTTTAGGAGGACCATACCAGTCAATCCTGGAGTAAAGTTGTTAATAGCCATCCAGTAATTTAGTTTTTGCTGTAGGAATATAGTGAATAGCACAGCTTAATATTTTGGAAAATGTTATTCTATAGATTTGGGAGGTGCTACATTATAAACCTGGTCCTCCACCATGCTTTATTAATCTTTTGGTGAATAGTTAGGTCCCTGGTTGTAGTAATGGAGGAGATACTGGATTTACAAAGAAACAGGACTAATGGCTCAGTAAGTGAGACAGCGCTCTCCTCTCAAAACTTTATAGAGCACTGAATAAAAGGATAGAGACTCCAGTCTGTCTCAGCAGATCAGGGACTTTAGACCTGTAATCCTTTTGGTCAGGAACATTTGGGGGTCTGCCTCATTGTTTAATATATTTAGTGAGATACATCCCAAAGGGGCTGTTGTACTGAATAACTGGCCTGATGAATGCAGAGTATAAAGAAATGATGCCACTTTATACCTTCATGATATGCCTTTGGCAATTAGCTGTGCTACATAAAAGGATTTCACATCAACCATTTTCACATGCTGGTCAAAATAGATGGTGTTACCAAGCCAAAGACGTGTGTTTTCTAGACAGTATGATGAGGGGAGGTGTTGTCTATTAAAACAACGATAATGCACCTTTTATAATTTATTATAAGCTCATTCTTAGTACATCAAGACTTTACTAGGGTAAATTTCATTTTGTAGGGTTTGGGTATCATAAGGTGGCTGATGAAAACCTCCAGTTTGCAATCATCTGCATATTTTGTTATGCAGGGATCTTGGCTCTCTGCAAGGAGATCTGAGAAGTAAATACCTAAGTGTTAATGTACCAGAACCTAACACTTATGGGCACCACTGGTCCCTTTCACACTTTCTGATGAAGCACCTCTAACTTGCACCAGTTTACTATCCATCTTAGCACATATAAGTTGATTTTTAAAACATTTGGAGATTGTATTAAGACAGCATGGGCAATGGTGTCAAAGGACTTTGCCAGGTCAAGATACGCTGAGAGCACTGCATGACCATCATCTTCAGTCTGTTAACCTTCACAGAAATGTTAGCAGATTAAATAGAAAGAAAGAAAACTACTGGGGGTCAGGTTTAACAAGAGTCTTCATATCACGGTCTATGAGGCCAGTTGTAATAAGTTCCATCGCTTTGCAGATGAAACTTGCAAGGCTGATAGATCTATAATTACCTGGGTCAGTTGTAAGGCCACCCCATGTAAGGGAATAATCATTGCTGTGCTCTAGGTATCTGAAGAAAAAAAACTGTAACTAAACTCAAATTAAACAATCTGAGGAGTGTAAAAATGTGTTTCTGTCATATAAAGTGTTTTTACGATAAATGTATTCTATTTTTATTTAATTTATGATTAATTGTTTTATTCATCAAACATTTTGTGCATTTATTTTAAAATAATTTATAATACCAACTATTAGAGTAGAAAAAATAGTATTTTAATTTGTTTTTAACTGTTGAGATATTATAGGTATCATGCTGTCACATGACTGCTTTCTGCTTTAAGTGTGATGTGATCATTCATTCAGTCTTTTGGTTCTGAATTAGTCCGATGAGTTTAAAGGATGAAAGTGCTTGTCCACAATTTATTTTCTCATTCTAATAAATTGATTTTTATACTTTGAACTGCTCTGCTGTATCTTCCTTACTCCAGTAGCTATGTTAGCCTTTTTTTATTTGCATCATGTGACTGCATTGTCACATGCTCCTGTTTGGCTTATTAATTTGAGCAGTGAAAACCAGGTATATTGTTAGGCCTCTCAGAGGCAGTATTTTTGAACTTGATTAGCACTGTCAGTAAATGATCTTTAGGATGTAATTGGGGGAATAAGAGATTCAAATATTTTGGTGTCTTTGTACAGAAGTCTCAGGGATAAAGCTGGAATTAAATTTGTTCTCAAGGTTATTAACAATGTCACTTGTGTCAAAACAGGAGGTCGCATTATGGATAAGTACTGATTTTAAGTTTTCTAATATAGTGAAAGAAAGATTTACACATTATCTCTGGCTTTGGAGACCAGCCTAAGTTCATGGGCTCCTTTAGCAGACCTGCGAGTGTTCTTTTTTTTTCTTTTTTTTTTGTAATGCTTTTGCTATAATCCTTTAGAAGACTGGATTTGAATCTGCTAAGTAAGTTATTCAAAAAAACTTTATTTACCACATAACATTGTATGCATACCAATCCAAGATACAGTGTAAAAGCCAACATACCAGATATCTTGTATTTCTGAATATAAAGTAACTCGTATTATTAAGTATCTGATAAATTGCGGAGTTAGTGAGCTATACCTACATACCCATATGAAACAATGCAAGCTCCAGTCTTTCTGAGACAACTGGAGTATGACTTCTCAAAACAGGAAGTTCATTAACTGCTGTCTGTAACTCTTATACTCCATGTAAGTCAACAAATATGTATCTTCCAAGGATTCCATTTCACCCTGTGTCGTTGTGCTTCATGTATAGAGTTCCCTTTCCTCTTCCACTGCCGTGGGTTGCTCATCAGTGTTCTCACTGTCTTAACAGTGGGAGTTAAGGGTCTTCCAATTCTTAGTCATTGTCCTCTTTGCTGTAAATAGCATTAGAAAAAAGAGATTTTCATGAAGACAGATAGCAATGTTCTCAATGGATGACCAGGCGAAACATCATATTTGACAAGGGTAGAACCTGTGGGATGACCACATTCCGCATACTATGGGGACTCTGTTTAATGCCCTTGAGCCCTCTGCAGTCCTTGAAGACCTGTCTCCATGTGCTTGCATTACCCTGGTTGCACCTACAACATGTCTTAGAGGTGTCCATGACCATATGAGTGAGAGTACAAAAATATTTATGGAGACACTTACAGATGAATATTTTGAAACTCCTACTTTTTGCTGAATATCTAGTTTAATTACAGACTTTTTCCAGTAATCCTTAGTTGTTTGTGTTTGTGGAACTCTATCTCAAATAGTCTTCCGATGATATCCCCCAAGGTCCAATAGCCCCTTAATTTCCTTATAAACCCTACCATGAGCCATCTTCCCAGGGCAGTGCCATCTCTGCCACATCTAGATTTCTGTCAGTTTAGGTATTGGTTGGGAGCATGGAGAGCTATGTTCATTTCCTGAGCAATGGCAATTAGACCCCGGTATTCCCAACTGGACCCTTCTCTTAGGGAAAACTTTCCTTGGGCCTTGATTCATGGTATATCTTCCAAATGATCCCTGATCTGATCCCCAAATTTGACCTGAGTACCTATTCTTTTCCAATTCCTAAAAGCTTTCTCCTCATACCTCTAAACTGTCCAGGTTTTCACAGAATGTCCAGATTTTTGCCTCATATTCTTGATCTTCATATTCTTGGTCTGTTGCACATAATGTTTGTGATTTTTTAGCAAATCACTGAGGATTGACACCACTAAATAATGACAAATATTTGAGTTTTAGACATAATATCCTTCAGAAAATGCACCCTAACAAGAATCCTGTTGTTCTAGCAACTGTCTAAATTTATAAGAGTGATATTTAAAATATGTCCCTATTTTTGCTCTTTGTCTCCCCATTATTTTAGGCTTTGCCCGGATTTATTGCACTAAGAGGTTGAAAACTCTTCTTATATTAGAAGAACCAATAGGGAGGAGGTAGTTTATTTTTTCAGAGTTGCATTTCTTGACAGATGTGGACACTACTACTACTAATAGCATTGAAATGTTTAATTAGGGAGGGTAGACCAATGGGTTTGTATCCCTGTTCCCCAAGAAGGTAAGTCCCAGTCGCCTACCCCTAAAATCACAGTGAACAGACTGCAATCAGAAGATCACACTCACCTGTGACACTTGACGATAGCATATGAGCTCTGGAACATCCAGCCCACCTTTGTCCCTTGTCAGTTACAGTCTTTCTCAACTAATTCTGGGTTTGGCTCCATCCCATATAAAACTTGAGAAGATACTTCTCATTTTAGTGAAGAACAAGGAAGTGAATCTCCCCCAGCATGCCTAATAGAGACAGAGACACAAGACAGATACATAAAACGCTAGGGCCATAGGTCTATGGTGCAGTGGCTATAATAGCATTTATCTTCTCTAGGGGCATATTCAATGACTTGTGGACATACTTTTCATAAGTCAAGCATATCCAAATCCCCAGATATTTTAATATGTTAGTTCTTCACAAAGCTGGTATCGAACTTGCACCTGGGAGGGGAAGATCCCCAAAGAACAGGGCCTTAATCTATGTGAGATTTACTTTATAAGTAGTCAGTCTTCCAAAGTCAGATAGGATTGATAATAGGTGCTCCAGATCCTCCCAGGAGTTTAGTAAATATATCTGAATATCATCAGCATAAACGGCAACTTTATGAACTTTGTTCCTCAACATGATTTCTTGATCATCAGTAGATCTTATCTTTTAAGAGAGGCTCAATATATGTAGGGCAAAAAGGAGGGGAAAGAGGGGGCAGCCCTGTCATGTGCCCCTGGTTAGAGGAAAGGAGAGGAAACTCCATATTTGAGCCTAATTATAGCAGTGGCACCCTTGTAGGCTGCTGAGATCAAATCCATCAATTTGGCCCCTATCCCAAACCAGAGAAGAGTTTGTTTCAATAAACTCAAGTCTACTCAGTCAAAAGCCTTCCCGGCATTGAGAATGATCGTAGTTACTTTTTCCTGTACTTTTCATGCCTTCTCCAAATACTAGAATGTTATGTTTTCACAATGTAATCTGTCTCTGACAAATCCCATTGATCAGTATTGACCAGTGATGTGATGATCCTTACTAATCTAACATCCAATAGATTCATAAACAGCTTGTAGGTATGACTGAGGACACATTCTGGTCTTAAGTGACTGGTGCTTCCCTGATCTTCCCATCCTTATGAATCACAACTATTATTTCTTCCTTTTAAGAGGCTGGGGTTTCCCTTCTTACCAAGACATAGTTATAAATATTAAGGAATACTGTAATAGCTTCTTCCATAATCAGACAAAAGGCCATCAGGTCCAGACACTCCCTGAGGTGTAAGAGATTTAAATTTCTGAAGTACTGAGGTATATATACCATCTCAGTGGGGGCTCGAGGGGTTGCCTGGTATAGTGCAGTATAAAAATTCATAATCTTGCAGGAATGTTTTACAGAACAACTCTTCCATCTGGTGTAAATTAGATCCACTGAGGAGTTTGCCTTCTCTTGCCTTAACTTAAGTGATAGCTTTTCCTGATATTGAGGGGAGTTCTTAAAGAGACAATCCCTGAAACCTTCTTTTAAAAAGTGACACTTTTTATCTTATTTGTAGTCAGTATATTTCAGTGAGTCACCCTAACAAGATCAGTGGGGCCAGTACACAAGCTGTCAGCCAATGGTTGCAGTCATACAGAATAGTACAGGTGTCAGGAAATTGCATGATTTTTATAAAGTATAAGTCAACCAGCTTACATTTCTCTAGCAGCTCTACTGAAGATCAGGAAATGATGGTTGCAAGAAGAAGCCTCACCATTTCCTTTAGTTCCTGCTAATGTCTGGTCCCATACTTTATCAACAGAATCTCGTCTATATTATCGCGCCAAAATGCTAATATAGCAAATGCTGTTTCAGTGACACGTAAAAATCAATCCACCACTTCTGCGAACGGCCAGAACATCAATTTTTTCCAAGGGAAAAAAATCATTAGTCCAACCACACACAAAAACACCATACCTAACATTACAAAGTGGTGGGCTTCTTCCCCCCACACTCCCCCAATGTGGAGCGCTGTGTACCCCACCCCACCCTAACTAAATATACCAACTCCGCAATCACACTACAGTGACGAAAAGGACAATTACACAGCGATGTTAAAGTGATTTTTTTTTCCCCTTGGAAAAAAAATCGATGTTCTGGCCATTTGTAGAAGTGGTGGATCGATGTTTACTTGTCGCAGAAACAGCATTTGCTGTGTTGCCATTTCGGCGACATAATATAGACCCACAGAATTAGTGCACTTGAAATCCAAGAAGCACAGCTTTCCTTTCCTCCAGAAAATGAAGTGCCTCACAGGAGGACAAATATGTTTCATTTCCATTTGAAAGAACAAATTTTAAATGGGCCGGGTCAAACAGTCTAAACTTGATTCTCAGCCACTTACACAGCTTCAAAACTGGGAAAAATACAGTGAGTCTTTGAAAGATGGCAGCACAGAAGTCATGGTCATAAAAATATACAGTGATCTCTGACTTACCTTACCTGGTTTAAAATATTTTTGAGAGAATCTCTTCTTTAAGGGCAAAAGTCTCCAACCTGACCACCATGCATCTCTGTCTCCCTCCCAATCTATTAACTGATCAACCAAGGATCAATCTTGATCATGTCCCATGTCAGGCTAGAACATTCTGCCAGCTGCTTTTGGACAAAGGCTAGGCAATTGTCCCCCTCAAACCCTCTAGGGAACCCCCATCAAGTGGAGATTATTCTTGTGTGATCTGTCCTCCACATTTGCTTGTTTCCCTGCAAGTTCTTCAGCATTTGATTCTAAGTCAGTGAGGCTATCTTTCAGAGTGGTATTTTCCTTCTGAACAGCAGAAATCTCATCAGGGGAACAGACAGAGCATTTTTGACCTCCTCTTTATGCTTCATAGTGGTATCAGTAAATTAATCCGTCTTTGAATTTGCTTTTTGTATTTCCATCAATATTTTATAGATGAATAATTATAATATTTTATAGATTAGTAATTATATGCCACCTGTGAGGGTTTATCTTCTTATTCTGACTGCACAGCACTGGCTACACCTGACTCCATTTAGCTGTGAGCACAAGGTTTATGTAGCACGTCCTTATTATTTGTTTAAGTGCCTTTTATCTAGACAGAGGCTCATACTGAAATCAATAAGAGGCTATTACTTGCAGTTTTGTTTAGTAGGGTAACTTCTCTTAGGATTATTTGGACATGCAAATGAGGGAGTGATACCCCCAGCAGCTATCCTTGGATTTATTAAATAATTTAAGGAGGTTTTTTTTTCTGCTGTTGTACTTTTTTTTCCGTTGGAAGTGGACCAGCAGGGTAGTTTGTTTTTAAATTTCCCAAGATACTTGGTTCTGGTAGACATTGCTATCTCTATGTATATTTTAAATTCAATATTTCTGTTATGTCCCCAAATATGATATAACAGATACAGGATAAAAATCCAGACTATGTTACTACTTTGCACTAGTCATCATCATCATCAGCAGCAGCAGCAGCAGTGGCAGTCATTGCTGATGGGAGGCCTTCCCAGAGAGATAAAGCACCATCGGTGAGAGTTCCTCGGAGTAACAGATTCAATACTTAGCAGCACTAACAAGACGCCAACATTTAGTTAACAGCTTTAGGCCATGATGTGTATGGAACAAAACAGTACACATGATGCTTCCATCATTTAACAGCTTTAGGCCATGATGTGTATGGAGCAAAACAGTACCCATGATGCTTCCATCATTTAACAGCTTTAGGCCATGATGTGTATGGAGCAAAACAGTACACATGATGCTTCCATCAGTTAACAGCTTTAGGTCATGACGTGTATGTACTAAACAGTAAACATGATGTTTCCATCAGTGAACAGCTTTAGGCCATGATGTGTATGGAACTAAACAGTAAACATGACGCTTCCATCAGTTAACAGCTTTAGGCCTTGATGTGTATGGAACTAAACAGTAAACATGATGCTTCCATCAGTTAACAGCTTATGGCCTTGATGTGTATGGAACTAAACAGTAAACATGACGCTTTCATTAGTTAACAACTTTAGGCCATGATGTGTATGTACTAAACAGTAAACATGACAATTCCATCAGTTAATAGCTTTAGGCCATGATGTGTATGTACTAAATAGTAAACATGACGCTTCCATCAGTTAACAGCTTTAGGCGATGATGTGTATGTACTAAACAGTAAGCATGACGCTTCCATCATTTAACAGCTTTAGACCATGATGTGTATGTACTAAACAGTAAACATGATGCTTCCATCAGTTAACAGCTTTAGGCCATGATGTGTATGGAAGTAAACATGACGCTTCCATCAGTTAACAGCTTTAGGCCATGATGTGTATGTACTAAACAGTAAACATGATGCTTCCATCAGTTAACAGCTTTAGGCCATGATGTGTATGTACTAAACAGTAAACATGACAATTCCATCAGTTAATAGCTTTAGGTCATGATGTGTATGGAACAAAACAGTAAACATGACACTTCCAATACTCCCATCAGCCTTTGCTGGTTATTGCATTTTCTGGTTTCACTATATAGCACCAATTAGCTCAGGATCATATGGGATGGTGGATGGCATGAGTCACAGTCATCATAATTTGCACAGGATACCATAAACACAGTAATACAATACATTTATCCTAAAAAATCTGCCTTATCTTTTCACTTCCTTCTACATCTGTCCTGTTTGTTCCCCTTGTGTATTTTCTTCACCTTGCTGTTCTTCATTTACATACTTCTTGTGTGGCCCTTTTTCCACAATATAATAATAATGATTGCGATCATGTGATTTTGTGCACCTCTTTGGCAATGCTCAGACGCAGCACTTCAAAAAGTTATACTTTGTAGTGCGTATTGCAAACTTGCACAGGCAATTGCTCAGATTTCCCATGACCTAGCCATGTATTTTTACTAGTCTGTAAGTATTCTACTCATGTTCTGCATTTTTCTATTGCTGTAATGTGCTACATACCATCAGATCTACACAACTAAACAAAGTAATTTCATTCTAGGCCTCATAATTA
The DNA here is from genome assembly GCF_019279795.1 of Protopterus annectens. NCBI lineage: Eukaryota > Metazoa > Chordata > Ceratodontiformes > Protopteridae > Protopterus > Protopterus annectens. The sequence continues at coordinate 69,775,900 of NC_056746.1, read as the reverse complement.
GAGTTAAGCAGTGTTGAGAGCACTGAAGTTGCTAGGGCCTGTATGCTTGCTTTATATTGGTGCATTACTAAAGAGAGCCACTGCAGCGGTCCATCCAGTGACCAAGTGTGAGAATCAAACCCTGTACCTTAACCATTATGCCAAAATCATACAGTATTCCTCATGACAGGTATCGTCAGCTTCACACACAAGTCTTGCAAAGCTGCACAGCACATTTCTATGAATCCCATCATTGATGTTTGGATAATCAATGTCAAATCACGGCATTACCACATATTCATTTAAAATGGTTTTGTGGCAACATACACCTAATTAAAATTTGTTGTAATGTTTTTTAATGTAAGCTCTTCTTATAACTGCAGTGTTATAGCTAGAGTGGGGTGGAGAGGACAGTCTATCCGGATGCAAAGTGCTAGGGTTGCAGAGGGAGCAGTCGACCAAGGTGCAAAGTGCTAGGGTTGCAGAGGGAGCAGTCGACCAAGGTGCAAAGTGCTAGGGTTGCAGAGGGAGCAGTCCACCAAGGTGCAAAGGGATAGGGTTGCAACTGTCTGAGCCTGATCATTCTTCAGTGTATACTGGCATTAAGAAATAAATGTTGGTTTTGTATTTGTGGTCAAAACTGAGCATTGTTATGTTCCACATGTGGTACTGACTTCAGTGACATGCATACGAGAAATGTCAAAAAAGAGAACATAATTTCTGCCACTAACACAACATTCTAAAATTGGACTGATGTGTAATGGTCATACACATAATATCAGAGAGGGAAGTAAATATCTATGTGTGTGAGAGTGTGTGTGCATGTGTGCGTGTGTGTGTGTGTTTGTGTGTATATGAAAGACAGACACAGAGGAAAAGACAGATGCTTTTTTCTTGTGTACCGTCTGTAAACTATTTGGAATCATTAAATGTATTTGTAATTCTTAGAATTCACAGTAAGGTCAAGAAAACAGCTGACTCAAAAGACTACCACTAATAATTTTGTACAAAACTTCAATTTAAAAATACAAAAACTGAGCAAAAAATACTTACATTCCGTTGGCATAACTCATCATTGTTTGACATCTCATTACAGAAACCATAAAATGTGGACTTCTTTTAATTTATATTCACTCTTCATTTGCCATTTTTGCTAATGCAGTCCTTTCTTTTTTCTTACAAAATAAGTCCCTATTGAGTTATTCATTGTGCATGTTTGAATGCATTTTCTAGCAATCTAATGCACTGTTATAAATACACAAATATGCAAATAGTGCTGTGAGAGGGAGATCATTATTCTATATGGTCTAGTCAAGTGTTACAGCTAGCTATTAAAAATGCATTCATAAACTTTGTATTTGAAGCTGAAAAACAATAAGAATACAGATGAAACATCATTACTGGACTCATTCCAAAACAATATGCAAAAGAAAAAAATCATTAGTTGTACTCTTTCTGCATTGCAAGTTTGTGCCGAGGATCTTATTACAGCGCCTATACCATTTGTAAAAAAAATAAGCATTCATATTCATTATAGGAGGTTGTTTATCAGCATAGTCAGTGCTTTGTTTAGAATGCGAAACATCTCAATTTTCTGTGTAGCATCTGCTGTTTTTCTACTCAGCATATTATACACCCTTACATTCCTTTCACTGTCACTGTAAATTACAGCAGTGTTGAACATTATCTCCGAATATTAAATGATGTCCTCTCCTAAATATAAGAAATTGGCCTAAACCGGAGTACAGGTCTCTACAATGAGCTGTACAAAACCACAATATATAATGTAGCAACAATGTAATGTAATGTAACAATATATAATGTAGCAGTAAAGGCATAGCAATGTCTATATGTACATATGTATTATATAATGGCATGCATAATAAAAAAATAAAGCAACCAAACAGGGCCAGAAAAACAATAGTTAAATTCTGTGCGTATTAAAAGTATAATTCATAATTCATCCATTCTTTTTATTTATTGATTTTTTTAATAGATTAATACCGCAGTATAGTAAAATCCTGCTAGGACGAGACATTCACCCTAGTCCTGACCCCGCTTATTACAATTAACAACAAGAGAATTCCCTTTCACACATTACTGTGACCCCGCAATGGTCTACCCTCACCCCGGTAATCTAACTTTTGCTACCATACATATTAGAAGCATTAGAAATACAATTACTTAACTACATGCTTGGATTAACACAACACAAGCTTGCTATTCTAGCTATAACTGAAACTTGACTTTAACCCAGCATAAACAACTCTGAAATTATACCCCCAGCTATAATATCATTGGCAATGACTGTATAAAGATGAAAAGTGGTGGTATTGCTCTAATATTTCCAATAACTACCACATTTCCCTCTACAATAAACCGATACCAAAATTCAGTTCAACAGAACTTCTTATTACTTTCCTGAAAATAAACGAATATAAGCAAGTATGTATTATGGTCCTTTACATCCCTCCTGGCAACAATACAGCTACACTGGAAGATATCCAATGTTGAATAGCCATAGCAATTCTACAAGAAAAAAATAAGACTAGTTGATGTCAATATCAGTTGGTCAAAATTAACCTTTAACTACCCTATATCTAACAAGAGCTTATATGGTTTTGCACAAGAAATTAACTAGCCCCATACTTTATAAGAAGACAATAAATTCCTTATTAGACTGGATCCTAGTATCCAAATCTAGCAAACTCACCACCACAGGTACAATGTCAGACTCTCTGAGTGACCATCTCCCAATCTATACAACTGGCCTTATCCAAATTAAGGGGAAGCAGTGGAATGGAAAGCAACTGATCATGTGTCATATGAAGATATTTTGGAGCCTTCCACAGGAAACCAGTATAGACATAAAGTTGAAGCTGGACAGCAAGTCAAGGAACAGGAAACTGTGGAAACTCTGATGCAGTAAATGTTGAGGAGTGATAGGCCAGTGAGCTCCCATATGACAGAGCAACGGATGGCACAGGATGAAATGGAAGAGAATGTGCCACAGGAAGATGCTATGCTGTCTACTTAACATCTTAAGCCATGGCTATAATTTGGCTCCTAGAAAACAACAACGTGTAAAGACTTCTTATCTTCTCTTTGTCGATGATTTAAAACTGTATAGCTCATCAGATGAGGAACTGAAAGCACAACTGCAAGTTGTCAAAACTTTTTCAGTTGATATAAGAATGTCATTTGGTCTTAATAAATGTGCAAAAGCAACCTTTAAAGCAGGAAAACTGCAGCACCAAGAAAACATCAGTTTGGGGCAAGAATGTGATATAAAAGAACTTGTGCAAGAGGGAGTGTTTAAATATTTGGGAACTGATGAAGGATCAATAATAAAACAGGAACAAATGCAAATAAAACTTAGTAAGGAATACTTTAGAAGACTTAAATTAATCCTGAAAACAGCGTTGACATCTAGGAACAAAATCCAAGCTATAAATCAATTTGCTCTTCCTGTCCTAACTTATAGTTTTGGAGTGATTGACTGGCCCCAAAACATGCTGGATAGATTAGATAAGAAAACAAGAAGGATGCTTCATGCTCACCAAATGATTTATAAAAATCAGTGCATACCAAGGTTATATATTCCCCATTCTGGAGGAGGGATGAGCCTCCTTGAAATTGATTGCATGTATAGAGCTACAATTGTAGGACTCCACACATATCTGCTGACCTCACAAGATCCAAACATAGTGACAGTTTTGAAACATGAGGAGAATAAATCTAAGATAACTTCTATGCTTAATCTAGCAGAAGCATATTGGTGTCGAGGAGGAATGGAAATCAAACCAGAAGTAGATAAAAATTAGGCAGCAACTGAATGTGCCAAAAACAAAAGAAAGAATATAAGGTGAAGGACCAGATAAGAAGGCAAGAAATGTGTAAAATGCAAAAATTTAGTTGGAAGTATATAAAACTTCTGGAAGAACCTCCTGTTGATCAGGAACGGATGCAGGAATGGTTAAGGAGAGGCGATTTCAAACCAACAGATGAAAGACTGATATTGGCAGCCCAAGATAGTGGGCTACTTACATGCTGGTTTACAAAATCCATTTAACATATGGGAGAAACAGACAAATATAGGTTTCATAAAACTGAATTGGAAACAGTCACACACCTCGTTGCTGGTTGTGACATACTAATGGCAGAAGGACTGTATACTGAAAGGCATAATAATGTGGCAAGACTGTTGCACTGGGGATTGTGCAAACATTATGGTATTGAAGTGGCTCTCAGTTCTGCCTGCAGATCCTGATATTTTATGACTTTGTGTCTTTCTGTATGCAAGACACTGTAGTTGATGGGTGTGGCGATTTCAATGATCGATGCTACTTTTGTCTTATTTTCATGGATCTCTATATCTGGTTTTCTAGCATCTATCTTTTGAACTGTTGGCAATGGGTGATCCCGTGTGATATAAACATCATCATTTTCTATGATGCTTTGTGGCTCATGTTTCCAGTGTTTTTCAGCCACTTCAATACCATAATGTTTGCACACACACACAAAACACACACACTACTAGGTGCAATTACAGGATCTACAAGTCACCCAACGTAATATCTTTAGGATGTAGGAGGAAATCAGAGAACCTCTTAAAAACTCATAGACACAAGGACAGCATGCAGACATAACCCCAGAGAAGGCACCCAAGCCAAGAAATGAACAGAAGAACCAATTGCAGAGATGCACCAATGCTATCTGATATACAACTCTGCCTTCCTTCATCCAGAATACTACTTTTTATGGAAAGAGAAGAGATAATCTGGAAAGTTATTTTTGTCCTAAACAGTCAAAGAAACAACATGTATAGACTTCATTTCTGAAGAGATTCACAGATTGGGTATATATTAACATCACCTAAAATAAAATAATGCATGTGAGGTAATTCAAATATAATCGTAAATTGACCATTTTAATTTATGAAGAAATGTAGAAGTATTCTCCCAATAATCCAAAACTGAAATTGCTTTAGTCTTTTGTCACGCTCCTTGTGAATGAAAAACTGAATGAATCTAATCAAAGAGGACACATAAGGACTAATGTGATCCATATTCTCTCATCACAGGTAAATTCCTCCCCTTTTTTGGCCTATACCAAAGTGGCAGCTATTGCTATGGAGCAAGTCAGTTAGATATGCTTCTGAAACTGCTACCATTTGAGTAAAGCATGGTTTACTGCATTTTTCCCTTCTGTGATAAACCTCAGTCTTTTTTCCCTCTAGATGTTTTTTTTTTATCTTTAAGAGATAGTTATTTGAATTTTCCCATTTGTAGTTTTAGTAGTTTATTTTAAGCTCTGGTTATCTCTTAAAGCTATAAAATTAGAATGTTCACATTTTTTCATGGAAATAATTATTTGAAACTGACATACTCAAAAGCGAGGAGAGTGTGTTGTGGAGATGGAAAGAGTACTTTGAGGGGTTGATGAATGAAGAGAATGAGAGGGAGAGAAGGTTGGATGATGTAGGGATAGTGAATCATGAAGTACAATGGATTAGCAAGGAGGAAGTAAGGATAGCTATGAAGAGAATGAGGAATGGAAAGGCTGTTGGCTCAGATGACATATCTGTGGAAGCATGGAGGTGTTTAGGTGAAATGGCAGTGGAGTTTTTAACCAGATTGTTTAATGAAATCTTGGAAAGTGAGATGATGCCTGAGGAATGGAGAAAAAGTCTTTTGGTACCGATTTTTAAGAATAAGGGTGATGTGCAGAGCTGTGGTAACTACAGAGGGATAAAACTGATCAGTCACAGCATGAAGTTATGGGAAAGAGTAGTGGAAGCAAGGTTAAGAAGGGACGTGATGATTAGTGATCAGCAGTATGGTTTCCTGCCAGGAAAGAGCACTACAAATGCGATCTTTGCTCTGAGAGTGTTGATGGAGAAGTACAGAGAATGTCGGAAGGAGTTGCATTGTGTTTTTGTAGACTTAGAGAAAGCATATGACAGGGTGCCTAGAGAGGAGTTGTGGTATTGTATGAGGAAGTCAGGAGTGTCAGAAAAGTATGTAAGAGTGGTACAGGATATGTACGAGGGTAGTGTGACAGTGGTGAGGTCTGCGGTGGGAGTGACGGATGCGTTTAAGGTGGAGATGGGGTTACATCAAGGATCAGCTCTGAGCCCTTTCTTATTTGCAATGGTGATGGACAGGTTGACAGACGAGATCAGACAGGAGTCCCTGTGGACTATGATGTTTGCAGATGACATTATGATCTGTAGTGAGAGTAGGGAACAGGTGGAGGAGACCCTGGAGAGATGGAGATATGCTCTAGAGAGAAGAAGAATGAAGGTCAGCAGGACTAAGATAGAATATATGTGTGTGAATGAGAGGGAGGCTAGAGGAATGGTGAGGATGCAAGGAATAGAGGTGGCAAAGGTGGATGAGTTTAAATACTTGGGGTCAATAGTTCAGAGTAACGGTGAGTGTGGAACAGAGGTGAAGAAGAGAGTACAGGCAGGATGGAGTGGGTAGAGAAGAGTGTCAGGAGTGATTTGTGGCAGACGAGTACCTGTAAGAGTGAAAGGGAAGGTCTACAAGAGGGTAGTGAGACCAGCTATGTTATATGGGTTGGAGACAGTGGCACTGACAAAACGGCAGGAGTTTGAGCTGGATGTGGCAGAATTAAAGATGTTAAGATTTGCACTGGGTGTGACGAGGGTGGACAGGATTAGGAATAAGTATATTAGAGGGTCAGCCCAGGTTGGAAGGTTTGGAGACAAAGCCAGAGAGGCACGATTATGTTGGTTTGGACATGTGCTGAGAAGGGATGCGGAGTATATTGGGAAAAAGATGCTAAGGATGAAGCTACCAGGTAACAGGAAAAGCGGAAGGCCTAAGATAAGGTTTATGGATGTGGTGAGAGAGGACATGCAGGTGGTTGGTGTGACAGAGCAAGATGCAGAGGACAGGAAGAAATGGAAACAGGTGATCTGCTGTGGCGACCCCTAACGGGAACAGCCGAAAGAAGATGATGATGATGATAAGCTTGAAACATTGTTCCAAGTAAAATCCCAACATGATTCGTAAATTGGCTATTTTATTAAACCTTGAAATATAGAATCAAAACCACTCAAAAGATAGTATCTAATAGCTGAAATATATGAAAGTGGGAAGAAGAAGAACATTTTTACGACTGATGTTTAAGTACCCTCCTGAACCGAATGAAATCAAACTTTTATATGGCATAGCCTTCTTTATTTCTTGAGCTTTATCCTGTACAGAGTTTACTTCAGGCAGACACTCTTTTTCTTCAGTTCTTCCATAGGGTGAACTTGAGTGAGGGAATTTAAAAAGGCTTAACATGATGTAGAAGCCTTATTTTAAAATGTTTCTGTATTGAGGTAAGCCACAATGGCTCCCCTACACGTTTAATGGAAATTGCTTGACAGTCAGTAGCACTCAGGTAAAAAAAAAATGAATGGCAGATTGCTGAATAAAGTCTCACTTAGGCAATCATAGCTGGTGTAATTTCTAATTGTGCACTAGCAATGATTTACTCCTTTTGCAAAAAAAAAACTAAAAATGCATTTTTTTTGCCCTTTTGGATTTTGGATGTTTTCTTTCATCCTTTCAGAATGTCAGCTTTCATCAAGTCAGCATTTCATAGCAGAACTGCCAGAACCATTCAAGCTGCAGATACAGTCAGAATTCTGAATCTGGACCAGCAAGCTACATCTGAAAGTGCTGCTCTGCTTTATTCATGCGAAGCCGTAGCGAACTTTAATTATACAATGAGTGCAGTATTCACAGAAACGCACCAAGCAAAGTCTACAGTAGCAACAGTAATAAAGAAACTTGACTATCAAACTAACAGTCAGTAGCAGGGTGGGGTGAGAGGGGAAACTGCCCAGGGAGAAAAGTGTTGGGGGGGTGATCAGCCAGTCAAGATCTATGTTGGATGCAATAAAGGCTTTTAAAAGCTGGTATTGCATTTGCAGTCAAATCTAAGTGCTATAGCACTGTGTGTGGTCTAAACTGAAGCAACTGTTGGAAATATTGCAGGAAGCCATTTGCACTCCATTTAGGCGGGGTATAAACTGCAACAATTGATTGCTACATTTGTGGCAAGCAGTTTGCTAAAGTTTAACATATTTTTTTAACTAAACTATGAGCACAGTAGCACTCCATGCAGGTAGGGTAGCGACTATAGCAACTGCTTGCTATATTTATAGCAAGCAGTTTATTCGAGTTTAAAATACTTTTTTTAAATAAAATGTGCATTATCATGGTTGGGGCAGGGCACAGAAACAGAACATGAATGGCTGAGGTAGAAGAGATGGGGGTGCTTGTCATGTATCTGGCCACCTGGTAGGTGTACAGGTAGAAAGAATGGCTGTTTTGTTTTTTCAATTTGCTTGATCTTCAATGGAAAACCTGGGGGAGTGGGTGTGTATCTGATTGTAATAAGCTGATCACTACAATTTTTGCTTTGCTCTTTACTAGAAGAGCTGAGGGGGTAGGGGACTTGTTTGTTGTATAGGTTCAGGCTGCTGACTGAAACAGCTATGCTTCTGATGACAGCAAATGTAAAGCTGCACATAAAATAAAACAAAACCAACAATGACCTTGCCAACTAATTGCTAGAAAAATAATAATAAAAAAAAAAACAATTGACATGCATGCATACACAACCACAGTACATATTCATACCAAAACCAAGTCCAGACACATCACAAATGTTTGGATAAGAAGTACACAGCCTGTATAAAAGATATATAGATACCTTAGGCAAAGGGAAAGAGACAAGGGAAGTCTAAGTAAAAAACTTGCTCTGGTAGAGACTTTAATTGAAACTAGAGCAAAAGATGTTGTTAAAAAAAAGGATAATTAGCAGCATATTTAAAATACTGCATGACAAATATGTGAGTTAATCAAAAGAGGTTAGAAACAATTGGAAAGTGAGATTGGATAAGCAATTCACAAAGAAACAATGGGAGGACATATGTATGGCTCCCCAATATGAAACAAAGACTAGATGATTTAGAATTTTACTTGGGAGTGTTTTCATATGTATTTCTATACCCCAAGCAGACTCCAAATAATTTTTCCTTAGGAAGATGACAAATGTGTGATGGGGAAAAAGAGATAACGGTAAGCCTATATTTAGGGTGTGTAATGATAAAATTCCCTATAGAGTACTCTGTCAGAAATATTGGGTGAGTGAATGGGTACAACTGAGGAGATGATTTTTTGAGTTGGAATACAGGATCTGAATTGCATAGACATAGTAAAATCCTGTTAAGTTTAAAATTCTGGTGGCTGCCAAAATGCAATTGCTATAAAATGGAAATCAAAGTCTAAACCAAATGTGTCTGAAGTACTGAATATTGTATCAAAGACAAACAAATGAAGTGGGATCTTTAGAAAAAGGATAGAAGCAAATTATACAGAAAAAAAGGAAATTGTGGGGAACAATACATGCAGAATAATGTTTTGGAGGAGGAGTGAGTGTTAAGGGAAGGCAGGAATTAATCAATTTAAGCATTGTTTAATTGGTAATAAATAAAAGAATATATGTGATGTATAATGTTTGCACCTGGGAATATGTTAATTTGGTTTGTTTTCTTTTATATAAATGTATGTCTGCCTATGTCTTAAGTAATAATTCAATAAAGGTCTCCGTGATGTAATCAGGAATCATATCTATCAACTCCTCAGGTTTTTGCATAATGTTCAGATTTTTGCTTTGCATTTTTTGTCTGTTTCCCATAAAATATACATATATATTTTTTTAAAATTATGAAATACAATTGAGTTTCAGACTTCACATCCTTCAGCAAAAAAGCATACTAATGAAAAAGCTTTTATTCTAACAACTTTCTAAGTTTATAAATGCAATATTTAAAAACTTTCATTGAGTTTGGGCCTTTGTACTTTCATTATTTTTAGCTTTGTCTGGATTTTTTGTGCTTAGAGGTTGAGAAGTGTGCCCAGAAGTAAACTCTAGGCACAATAATGCATAAAAGGTATACAAAATATAAGATAGCACAGCATAATGTATCCAACACAATTTTAAATAGCAGCATCAGCACACACTGAATAAACTCTTCGAGAAAATCAGCCATAGCTTTACAAAAATAACATTAAGCCCTGCTGCAATTTAACACTTCTGTTATAAAGCACCTAACAGGGTGCCTCCATAAGTAATTTGTCACTAAGCAGTCAACTTGGAAGGTGGAATACTGCACTATGCTTTCAGTGTGGTTTCTTTAACAATAACAAACTCAGACAACTACATTATTTTTGTTTGCAAGGGCAGCAGTACCATGAACACACTACAGTTGTAAATTTTAACAGTTATTAAAACTATGCATAGTAAAACATGCTTTAAAATAACTGAAATCAGCCATTTACTTGATGTCTAGTCTGAGGCTCTTATTTAACAAGCTATACTCTTAGTCACCTGATCTTGAGCTCCAATAATATTTCACCTTAAGTTAGACATTGATGCCTTTCAGGAGCTACAAAGTTTTAGTAAACACATAATTCTGTCTAGAACCAGAAAGTATTTTCAGTATTCATAAATGATGTATATAGTAGTAAACTGAAAATCTATAAAGGAAGTTATGTGAGTGCTAAAAATCAGAATGGTATATTTGAGAGGTATGCCAGTGACACTTAGGATAATGTCAAAGGAAAAAACTTCAAAGACCAATACACGTAAGGTTCAGTTAAGGCACTTTAATTTACTTGCTGCAAGGAGACAAAAACATGCAAATACAAGGATTTGTCTAACTACTAACAGGAAGTATGTTCATTCTTATACTATTTTACAAGACATGGCCTTCTAAGCTGACGTAATCAAACACAACTTTCAGTATTGTTCTACAGCAGATGTTACTCAGATTTTCTGCTGACATGACTAGATTTGTGAGAAAGTTTTCAGAAAAACAACCTGGCCTTGGTGACCATTAATCCATTTACAAGCGTCTATTGTACAGTGTTACTTTTCAAGGTACTTTTCTAATACAGATACAAGCAAATACTGATTGCAGTTCATATTTTCAAGCAGGCTTTGTACTAATTATCTGTAACTTCTACAGCTGTGTATTTTCTCATGGCACAGCAGAATTTCTTGTCTACGTTTCATACAAGTAGTATTGTTCTATTCATTATTTTCCTAATGCAAGCAGAAATCACCTGCTTCTCAGTAAATTTCCAAGGCACAAGCAAGATTTTAGCTAACAGTACAAGGTCAGAAAGCAACTGCAGTTTGTACAGATTTATGCAGTATGAAATAGAATAAATGTGTTAACCCTTTTCAAGCTCTAAATGCACTAAGCATATTGCTAATACTCACATTAATACATATTTTTCTAACAGATAATAATCTTGTCATTATAATCAATTTGCAGCTTTTCATTGCATCATTCAGATTTCTATAACTCCTCGATCAAATATGGATGGTATAGCAAATAATTGGTTATTCAAGAACAGAGCATAACCATTTTTTGGACATCTATCTCAACTATTGCATGCTACTACATAGACTAATACCTGGCTGCTCCAGTGGTGTAAAGACAGGGTGCTGCAAATGTTTTGAGTGACCTGGAGCTAGAAAGTCAGTTGTGGGATCAGGGATAGTTGTTACCTCACTCTGAGAAGGGTGTATGTGAGTCAGTTTAGTTGGTTGTCCTTTGGGGAGAACCTTAACCATATTCATGTTTTACCTACAATAGGGAAAGGTGGCACGTTTATTATTATGTGTATACAGAAGTATTTTGTTGTGATGCCATTACATGCCACAACCACTGGAGGGGGAAGAAATACAGGAATCACTGGTACCCACTCATGAAATGTACCTAAGAGAAAACAAATAGTCTTATAAGATGTCACATAGGCTCAAATGTATATGACAATAAACAACTTTATAAAAGTTCAACCTGCCAAACAATGTTTGCATGTAACACAAAAGTTGGAACTAGACATTTAACAAAAAAGGAGTTATACATAAAAGGTGGGGATAACAATTTTTTAATACAATGATGTTTTCTTTAATGTAAATGGCCTTACAGATAAATATAAACAAGGAAGAGTAGTGAACTATATTAAAAAATGTAGTGTGCAAATAGCTATGTTACAGGAGACACACTTATAAAGAACTGAACATATGAATTTGATAAAGAAAGGTTTTCAGGATGGTTATCCAGCAGAATACCTGGAACAAAGGAAAACAGGAATACTTACATTAATTGCAAGAGGAGCTTCAATAGTGATAGAAGAAAATAAAAAAGATAGTAATAGCAGATATGTAGTGCTAAGGGGCTACTGGCAATGGAAGAGGACTACACTGGCATGTATTTACATTCTACCTAAAACTGCTATAATGGAACTTAAGAAAATTCTGGGAGAAATAATCAGTTTTCAGAGAGGAATATTACTTGTAGGTGAAGAGTGGCATTTGATTTGCAGCAGTTAAGATGTGCCTGGGGGGCCCAGACTGAAAAATATAACAAATAAGAGTAGATTTTTGAAGGAATGTATGAAAATACTTGGCATGGAAAAATGTGAGCTCAGTAATAGGAGTTCAGAGTGAACTGACATATTATTCCCCAAGATATAAAAACTAGGCTAGGCTGGACAGCATTTATATTTCACAGGAACATGTGCATTTAATTGAAGGGCTTATTACCTATTCAATAACTATTTCAGATCATGTGCCAATAATAGCTAAAATAAAAACACAAAGTTGTTGTTGTTGTTGTTGTGTCTTTCGGCTTTTCCTGGTTAGGGTTGCCACAGCGGAACTCCGGTCCGCTAATGATTGGCAGTAGATTTTTACATGCCGAGTTGCCGGCCCTGATGCACAACCTTCAACGAAGGTACGCCCATTCACGCATATCTCCACACAGAAGACGCTCTGAGAATTGAACGGGTTAACGTCTCACTGTGAGGTGACAATGCTACTGCAGCACCACTACTGCAGTCTCTGAAATAAAATGAGACATTGGTGCTTTCCAACCTATCTGTTGAAAATAGAGGAATTTAAGGAATGGGTAGAGGAGATTATTCAGGTGATGTTAGAGAGGATATAAATTTCATCTGAAAAATATAAATAGGAGTGGGATAAAATTAAGGTGGGGTTTAGAAATAGGGTAGAAATAAAAGAAAGGGAGCTATGGTTAAGAATAGGGGGAATCTCACAGAACAAAAAGAGGATCAATTGCAGAATGCTAGGCAGAAAATAAGGGATTGCCTTGATACTATGCATGAGTTTAGAAAGACTGCTGTTAAGAAACTGTTTTTTGATAACACTAGAGCACAAAAACTTGTAGCACAACTTGGGCAACAGAAAGTAGAAAGGGATGTCGCCAAACTTAGGGAGCCTATAACAAATAATGTAACAAGAGATCCTGTAGAGGTATTAGAAATATTTTGGAAATTCTATTAGAGTCTCTATAAAGCAGAGAAATATGAAAATCAAAAAAAGATACAAATGGAAATGTTTATGGAAGAATTAAATATGCCAAAGTTAGAGGTAGATGAGGCTCAGTAACTAACAGGATAGGAGGAGATGAGATAAAAATTGTGATGTATAACCAATCTACAGGAAAGTCCCCAGAAATAGATGGTATTCCTGTGGAAATTTGGAAGCTAGGAGGAAAGAAAACTGATAAAGCTCTGGAAGGTTTTGTTTAACAGTATCTTAAGTATCCTGGAAGAAAGCAGCGGTAGGTGTAATACCTGAAGAGGGTAGGGATCCATCAGATCCAGCGTCATACAGGCCCATTTCAATACTAAATCATGATTATAAAGTGTTCATTCTATAATGGCTAAAAGAATGGCAAAAGTAATGCCAAAACTGATAGATACGGATCAATATGGTTTTGTGTAGGGGAGACAAACATTTGATAACATTAACAGAACATTGATGATCCAGAGGGAAGCAGAATGTCAGAAAATACCATTGTTGTTGTTGGGTCTTGATGCAGAGAAAGCATTTACAGAGTAAGCTGGGACTTCATGAGCAGGGCAATGGAAACATTTGCCTTTCCTGAAAAAAATATAAGGTTGATTAGAAGAATATATGAGGGATTGGAGGCAAAAATTAAAGTGGGTGGGGTCCTCTCTGATAATTTATGTTTGAGCAGAGGAACCAGGTAGGAGTATCAACTGTTCCTTTATTATTTGTATTATATTTAGAACCACTGGCAAAGAAAAGAAGGGACTCAGAAATTCAAGGATATAATTGGTATGGTAGTCAAGAAAAGCTGGCTTTATTTGCAGATGATATGTAGTACCTGGCAAAACCAGAAAAAGAGATTACAGCTTTGTGGAACATTTTGAGACAATTCCAGACCTTTTCAGGATGCAAAATTCATGAAGCTAAAACAAAGGCAATAGCAATAAATTATGTACCCACACATGAACTGGTTCAGGAATACCCTTATTTATGGGGACATGATAAAAGGAAATAGTTAGGAGAATGGATTAAAAAGGATTCTAGTGTGGCAGCTAAGAATATGTGGAAAGCGACTAAACAAATGATAATGCAAAAACTGAGAAAATTGAATCTCTGTTATATGGATATGGATAGGAAGATACAAACAATTAAAATGTTTTTAGTTCCTTTAGTCTTATACACAGGTCAGGCATATTTTTCTCAACCAGAGGAAACATTGTGGGTAGTAATTATTAAAGAGCTGAAGGACTTTACCCGGGAGGGGAAGACAGCAAGAGTCAAATGGGATAAGGTGATTCTTCCAGTAGAACAGGGCGAATTGGGCTTACCCAATGTGAAGGGGTATTTCAGAGATACACAGTAAAGACTGATATACATAGCCCAAGCAGAAGACTATAATTCAAAGTGAAAAGGGATGATGATGAAACACGGGGGAAGCTCAAGAAACAAGGAGAGACTGGGATTCTGGTTGAAGACCTTTAAGGAGAATACCAATAATCATGAGAATATTATGTCCATAAAGTAGCAGAAAGTATCCTAAGAACTAAACCAACACAAGAATGACGAGAGGAGATTCTGCCAATAGGGATGACTGCAATTAGGGATACAGACAATAGGCAAGAGGGGGATGGAATTTATTGGAGAAAACTGGCAAAGGTGTTGGGAGCAAATAGCTAGAGAGGGAAAGATGATAGAATGGGAAGATACCAAGAATGTATTTGGACTGCAGGTTAGTGATTGCCTTCCCTATCAGGAATTGATATCAGAGTATAGGCAAAGAGAAAGAAATAGGGGATCCCAAATGAAAGACCAACACTAGCAGCATTTAAAGATCAACACTGGAAGTGTTTTTAATAGAATCTAGAACAGAAGCTGCCATTAAGAAAGGAATAATTAATAGAGCATATACAATATTGCATGATAATTATAAGAATCAATCAGAGGAGGTTAGAAAGGATTGGGAAGAGAGAAAGGATAAGCAATTCACAAAGAAACAATGGGAGGATATATGTATGTCTCCCAAATATGCAACTAAATCTAGAAGATTTAGGATTTTTGTCTGAAAATGTTTGCATGACTATTTTTATATCCCAAGTAGACTCCAGAGAATTTTTCCTCAGGCAGATAGTAAATGTTGGAGGTGTGAACGGAAAGAAAGAGGTAATTGGGAACATGTTTTCTGAGAGTGTGGCATGTTTGTGAACTTTAAGGATTCCCTGCAGGATGCACGGGTGGAGATGCTGGGTAGGCAGATTGATCTGACGCGGGAAATGATTTTATTGTACTCTGATGCAGAATCAGAATTGCCTATACATTGTGAGGCCATGCTGTCTCTAACAATGGTGTTTGCCAAAAAAAAACAATCACTAGAAAATGGAAATCAAAATCTAAACCAACTATACTGGAAGTAGTTAATATAGTAGCAGAGATAAAACAACTAGAATGAGATCTTTAGAAAAGGGTAGGAACAAACTACTTAGAAAAAAAATGGGAATTGTGGGAACAATACATACAAGGGAGGAATGAGGTCTAAAAGGCAGCAGGACTTAAATGAGCTATGCAATGTTTGAGTGAGAAAGATTGGGTAGATTATAAGTGATGTATAATGTTTGCAACTGGCAGTGTGTCAGTATGGTTTGTGATGTAAAATGCTTTGTCTAGGATTGTGTCGCTGTGGTTTGTTTTCATTTATATAAATGTATGATTGCCTGTAGTAAGTGATGGTTTAATAAGGATGTTTCTTGTTTAAAAAAGGCAGGAATTGAATAATGTATGGAAAATTACTTAGGTTATATGATATATAACAATATATGTGAAGTTGTAGAGAAATGTTTTTTTATGTCAATATAGTTTGATTACTTTCATATGAATGTAAATTTGCCTGTGACACAAGTGATAATTCAGCAAAGGTGTTTGGAAAAAAATGCTAGTAAAGAGAGGATAGGGAGTGTACACAGTGCATGTAGGAAATGGGGACGATGCAAAGGGTGTGACATTTCACCAGAAAATCAGACAGGAGAAATTGTGAATGGTAAATGCATGAGTTCTCAAAAGAAAAAAAATCCTGGGAGGAGAACCAGGAGCAAGAACCGGTAAATGTTGGGTCCATGAAATGATGAGAAACAGTCCAATGTATTGTAACTGTACAGGTCTGATAAACTCAATTATTTGTCATGCATCCAACCAAGCAAATAGATGACTTCATTTATGACTTAGCTATTCATCTTGTCTGTGAAACCTTGAGTTGTAATTCAAGCACTGCAGTTCCCAAGTGTACATTTCTCCTGAGAAATACAAATGAGTCACCGCAGCTGTTGAAGTGTCTCACTGCCTGTTGTATCACAGTCTTTTTAATCACAAGAGAGTAAGACAACATTGTTAGTTTAATAACAACATATCAAGGAACCATTAAATCTGACATTTACTGCCATGGTATCATGTTTCAAAGGAATTGTGAGTTTGCAGAAAACCTAATGGTTACTTTTCAGGCCTTATACTATAAAGTCAGTGAATATCTATTTTGTACTAATGGACACTGAAATAGAAGCCAAGAAACCATGTTATCCTTTAAACTCAAAGAGGAGGAGGCTGGATTTCTTTCTGCATCACATACTGGGTATAATATCCAATTACTCTGGTGATAAAAACAGAGAACAAATATCAACTAGAATTGTGTGGAGAGGAGGTAATATCATCAGTCAATAACCCCATTTAAGAATGTGCCATTTAAATGCAAATTTAAGATGTCACTTCTAAAACACAGAAAATCCTCCCATTGGAAAATGTAACAACAAAGTGAATCTTAACTCTGTTTCTAAAGTACTTATCGTATGTTTTGCTGTTTGCTGACCCTGAAGGCATAATGTTTTCTAAATTACATTTGACTTTTATAAGTAATAATAGCTGCACTGAAATTGCAGAGGTTGCTTAAGGAAACTAGAGACTGATATTATGTATTCCTTGCTGATTTTATCTTAGCTAAAGAAAGAAAATAAATACAAACACTAAATCAGATTTTTGTATTATAGAATTAATCCAGACATGAATGCATATAGGTATAAGTTTGTTGGCATTTCTTATTTTGGATGGTCACTGTAAGTTTTTCCTCAGTCAGCATTTTTGTACATTATTTAAAGCACTATTCAAGGAGAGAGAGAGAACACAAAGGAGGAGCAATGTGGAGGCAGCACATAACAGGCATTTTTTTGTGCATTTTTACTGAGATTCTCAAAAATAACAGATAACTGTGACATTTCTAAAATACATATCATGCAAAATAAACTACCATGAATCCTTTCTCATATGACACCTTTCTTAGCTGAAAAATTCATAATACCTATAAGCCTGAGACATTGCAAGTAATTAACCTTGTCATATCTTTTCTTATGCTTGCAGTCTTTTAACACGATTTAACAAAAAAAAATTGCTGTAGTTGCTGTGTTTATATCAAACCCAAATGCTGTATCAGTATAACTTGAACCAATGCTATCAGTGGCACAACAAGTAGCACTCTTGCCTTTGGTGTAGAAAGCTGTGTGTTCTATTCTGACACCCGCTAGATGGATTGCTGACAGTGCATTGCAGTATAAGGGAGGGTGCTGCAATCCTGAATATGCCATCTTTCAAATGAGAAGTTGTACTGAAGTACCATCTGCTTGAGCTGATGGCAACTTCCATGGGTATAAAAGGTTGTGTGACACCTATTGAAAAAAAATAGGGGAAGTATCTTGATGCCCTATCCAAATTTCCCCTAAGAGTAGTATAAATGCCATTGTGAGTCTCCATTGAAAAGAGACCATAAGCCTAGTGGGACTAACCTGGTCAACAAAGAATAAACAAGTAAACACACATAAAGTATATTAAGCCATCCTACTTTTCTTTGTTATTATAAACTTCTGTTAGTCATAAAAAGCCATGCTATTCCCATTTTACTTTAGTATTCATGGTTGGTACCTTTTAGGAAAATGTCAAAATATTATCTTAAATGTCTACAAAATGTAGCCCACAATGCATCACCTCAAATGTAGTACCTTTGCAGTCTGTGAACATAATCTCCGAGCTGTATATGTCCTCTACTAGCTGCCAGCAATCTCTTGTCAGATATCTCCATTCAAGTTATTGCTTTCTGCATAGAAGTCATCATCTCCTAATGTATACCCCCATGACCACTTTTTCACCAGTTTTCACACTATATAAAGTAGTCTCCAGCAACAACCTGCTAAGAGGACATCCTTTGTCAACATCTCATCAGACGTCCTTGCCTCATTCATCTATATTCTCAACATCTCCAACTATCTGGTTTAGCCACTGAATGCATGTTTGTCAATCTAGGCTTGATTCACTAAGCTCAGTGGCAATCTATCTATTCATTTTGCCACCAAGTCGATGATGATGTGGTCAAATGGGAGCATTCTGGATAACCTTTTTATTGTCCCCCCAAGTAATGTTTTCTTATCTCCTTTAAAAACACTTCCCAGACTTTCACAACCAACTAAAATTAATTTCCCACATGATTTGGTGCAATCTTTAAATATAATGGTCTTAAATAACTACCTTAGATTGCATGCTTATTAAGTATAGCAATAAATATAACAATGAAGAGGGTCCAGGAGTTATCTATCTAAATTTACTAGTCAGCTTATGTCTCTCTCAATTGCCTAAAGAAAAAGTAATCTCAAGCTGTGAAACCATATGTAGCTGGAAGCACCCCAACTGATCCTAGTCCTTCTGCCCCTACAAATTGAGTACATATTCATAAACCACTGTATCACCATTGCTCCAGCTGTATAGGTTGGCCCTCTCCCAACTATACTGTGATCTCAGAGTTGGTATATACAATTATTTTGTTGTATTGGTGTTGCACGGTGCCCTGCAAAAAATGGTTTTGTTTGGCTTGTCTTATTTCGGTCTTGTTCAGTTTGTCATTAAACAGTTGATGATTTGTGCTTTCGATCTTCTGCAGCATTAGACGTGTGTGTGTGTGTGTGTGTGTGTGTGTGTGTGTGTGTGTGTGTGTGTGTGTGTGTGTGTGTGTGTGTGTGTGTGCGTGTGTGTGTCTGTGTCTATATATATATATATATATATATATATATATATATATATATATATATATATATATAATACTGAATCTCATAATACTGAAAAACATACAGGACACCAACACTGATTGTATTGCAGCAGAAATACATACAGAAACAAAGAAAAAAGATAAACCATATCAGTCTAAACCAATTATAAGCAGGGGGCAAGCCCCTTGCACCCCTGCTACTTAAATAGATCTACTCCGAGATTGCACTTCACTACACTAACATGAGTTATGTTGTAGTATAGTACATTTAAAGGGAACATGACTAAGGTTACAACAGGCAGTCATGAAGCAGGTAATGGTATGTTTGCCATCTTCTTCTGTGAAGTGCAATCTCAGAGTTGATATATTTAAGTAGCAGGGGGTGTTGGGGGCTTGCCCCCCACATGGGAGGTGCTGGGGGGCTTGCTCCCTGCTTATAATTGTAGATGAGGAATATGTTTCTGTATATATTTCTGCTGCAATACAGTCAGTGTTGGTGTCCTGTATGTTTTCAGTATTATGAGATTCAGTAGTATGAGTTTTCAGTATTTTGAGCTTTCAGGATTTTGAGTTCAGGATTTTGAGATTCAGGATTTTGAGCTTTCAGGATTTTGAAGTGAACCCATATATATATATATATATATATATATATATATATATATATATATATATATACATGACAGAGAGAAAGTGAGAGAGCTACACACACACACACACACACACAACACATATATATATATATATATATATATATATATATATATATATATATATATAGGGTCGACTTTCATTTGTTGAAAGCTCATTATTTCAACAAACAAAAATACAGCCCCATTTACACGAAACTGCACTTAAACAAAAGTATACTTTCATGAATACCAGTTCACTGAACCAGTAAAAACAACAAAAAGAAAGACTGCAGCACCGAAGCACACTACAGTGGGCATAAGGGAATATACCTGTTTCCCCACTGTAGTGCGATATTGGAGTTAGTATCTATAAAGTAGATATGGTGTGGGGGTGCAGGGGGGGCTTGCCCGCCTGCAAAACTGCCTTTATAGTCTGTCATTTTTTTGTTTTTATTACTGGTTTGGTGAACTGGTATTTGTGAAAGTGCACCTTTAAGTGCACTTTTGCGTAAATGGGGTCAGAATTTTGTTTGTCGAAATAATGAGCTTTTGCCAAAGAAAAGTGGACCCATATATATAGTTATATATATATATATATATATATATATATATATATATATATATATATATATATATAAGCTCTGGTGAGCTTCGAAGAAGTCCTGGTGGGGTTTTTTTTTCTTTATATTAAGATGTTGAGCTTCTCTCAACACTGTTTCCCTCTTAAATAGCTCATCTGGTTAAAGAACCTTACTCTCTTTCCCTCTCACAATTGAGCATTCTTCAAAATCTTGTACACAAACTTGAATATGTCCCTGCCTGAATAACCTCTTGCAGCAGTATTCTTCACCCTGGCTTCTTTAATTTACTGACAAGCTACTTCTAACCATTAAATTCAACAAATATGGAATTCCTTACCTCTTCCTTTGAAGAGAATCCCGACATCCAACATCTTAAAGTTACAACTCAAACACCACCTGATGAACCCTAGGCTGTGCTCACTTTCAGCACTTGGCTAATTTAATTTTACAGCTGTTGATGTTTTACTCTTTCAGTTTTGCTATATTTCTTTCAACCATTTTATCTTTTTTCCTCTGAACATTGTTTTGTAATATCTTAAAACTAGTAATTCCTAGTGAAACTTCAATTAGCTTGAATTTGCTAATGTTTTCAGAATTTTTTTTTGACAACATTGTGATAACTGTATCTTCCAAATTGTTTGTATTTTTGTTCTGTAGAAGTTTTCACTGGGGTCTCCACTGTAAAGAGATCTGTTTTGCTCAGCAGCACCTTCCCAGTAAAAAGAAATAAAGATATATATATATATATATATATATATATATATATATATATATATATATATGTGTGTGTGTGTGTGTGTGTGTGTGTGTGTGTGTGTATATGGTTCTGTGTAATGTTGAATTAAAAACACCTACAAAAACAAAAACAGTTTGGACATACACAATACCAAAAACAAAAAACACCAAATGCAATAGGGTCAAGACAACAAAAACTATTTCATCTTCCACTGTTAACACTAAAACCCACCATAACAGAAGCCTTAAATTCATCTAAATAGTGGCATTGTTACTGGAAGACTTTTAGGTAGGTAAAGTGTAGGATTAGGGTTGAGGGAAGCAGCAACATTAATGTTAGGGTTAACAACCATTAGTAAAGAGGTCAGTGGGGCTTCCCATAAAAGTGCCAGTACACAAGGCTCCCTGAGCACACACATTTTTACAAATGCACAAACACTACATCTATCCCCAACTTAACCCTGACCATAACACTAAACTCTACAAATTCTCACACAAACATACACCTATCCTTCACTCATACCTGAACATAACCCTAACTCACATACACACACACACACACACACACACACACACACACACACACACACCTCCAAATCAATTACCTGTTTTGACATTTCACATCATTGACATTTCTACCGCTTGACTATCCATACCATGAACATTAAATCATACCCCCCTTGCATTTTTTGAAGGACTGGCATTTGACCAACTGCAGAGGAACCATATCTATCTATATATATATATATATATATATATATATATATATATATATATATATATATATTATATATATATATATATATATATATATATATATATATATATATATATATATATATATATATATATATATATATATATATATATATATATATATATCTATATATAGGGATGCATGGCTAGGCTTAAAACGGCCCTTGTGTTTGTTGGCCTAGTAAACACCTATGAATATATGAACCTCTATATATATAAATATATATATATATATATATATATATATATATATATATATATATATATATATATATATATATATATATATAGTATATACATATACATATATATATATATATATATATATATATATATATATATAAATATATGCACACACACACAGACATATATACATGTATGTATATATTTCTATAATTTAAAAAAAAAGTTCATTTACAGAGTTGGTGTTCTGAACTGTTTGTAAGTTTCTTGGAGGCCAGTGCTTACTTGGGATAAAGGAAAGCCTCTGTGTTCACCAGTGGCAGTGGTTAACACTAAGCAGCCTGCCTGTGCCTGTAGGAGTGGTTACTACCTAGAAACTGTAGTTTTATTGGCCATTTTGGGTCAATTCCAAACTCTTTGATCTCTCATTCTCTTAAAACCCTGCAGCCGCGTGGTTTTGGTGTCTTTCCAGGCTTGATAGTTGTTGCTGAAGCACCTACCAAGAGGAGAAAACGCTGAGAGAAGAAAGGAGCCACTTTTGAGATTTTAAGTATTTTCTTTGATTTATTTCTTAGAAAAACTGCATTGCCGCCTACTTTTCAGAGTTTTCTTGCTTGCAAAAGTTGGTATCTGTGTTAGAAACAGTATTTAGAACATACCTAGAGCCTGTTTATTGCATTTTTTGTATTGCACTTAATTTAAAATCATTTTTTCTTAAAATTGCATTTTACCTGCCTCTGACCTAGCACACATGTGTTGGGGTCCGTTATTGCACTGTTCTGACTAGTTTACTACTCGTGTGTTTCTGCTATCCTTAAACAAAAACAAAAAAAAACAAAACAATCTTGCCATTTTCCTACTTTCTATAATTTAAAAAAAAGTTCAGTTACAGAGTTGCTGTTCTGAACTGTTTGTAAGTTTCTTGGAGGCCAGTGCTTACTTGGGCTAAAGGGAAGTCTCTGTGTTCACCAGTGGCAGTGGTTAACACTGAGCAGCCTGCCTGCCCCTGTAGGAGTGGTTACTACCTAGAAACTGTAGTTTTATTGGCCATTTTGGGTCAATTCCAAACTCCTTGATCTCTTTCTCTCTTAAAACCCTGCAGCAGCGTGGTTTTGGAATCTTTCCAGGCTTGATAGTTGTTGCTGAAGCACCTACCAAGAGGAGAAAATGCTGAGAGAAGAAATTACCAACTTTTGTGATTTTAAGTATTTTCTTCTGATTTATTTCTTAGAAAAACTGCATTGCCACCTACTTGTTGGCATTTTCTTGCAAAAGTTGATATCAGTGCTAGAAACAGTGTTTAGAACATGCCTATAGCCTGTTTATTACATTTTTGTGTTGCACTTAATTTAAAATCGTTTTTTCTTAAAATTGCATTTTACCTGCCTCTGACCTAGCACACACGTGTTGTGGTCATTTATTGCACTGTTCTGACTAGTTTGCTACTTGTGTGTCTCTGCTATCCTTAAACAAAAAAAAAAATCTTGCTATTTTCCCACTTTCTATAATTTAAAAAAAGTTCAGTTACAGAGTTGCTGTTCTGAACTGTTTGTAAGTTTCTTGGAGGCCAGTGCTTACTTGGGCTAAAGGGAAGTCTCTATGTTCACCAGTGGCAGTGGTTAACACTGAGCAGCCTGCCTGTCCCTGTAGGAGAGGTTACTGCCTAGAAACTGTAGTTTTATTGGCCATTTTGGGTCAATTCCAAACTCCTTGATCTCTCTCTCTTAAAACCCTGCAGCCTTGTGGTTTTGACATCTTTCCAGGCTTGATAGTTGTTGCTGAAGCACCTATCAGGAGTAGAAAATGCTGAGAGAAGAATGGAGCCACTTTTGAGATTTTAAGTATTTTCTTCTGATTTATTTCTTAGAAAAACTTCATTACCGCCTACTTTTCGGCGTTTTCTTGCTTGCAAAAGTTGATATATGTGTTAGAAACAGTATTTAGAACATACCTAGTGACTGTTTATTGCATGTTTTGTGTTGCACTTAATTTAAAATAGTTTTTTCTTAAAATTGCATTTTACCTGCCTCTGACCTAGCACACATGTGTTGGGGTCATTTATTGCACTGTTCTGACTAGTTTGCTACTTGTGTGTCTCTGCTATCCTTAAACAAAAACAAAAAAACAAAAAAATCTTGCTATTTTCCCACTTTCTATAGTTTAAAAAAAAAGTTCAGTTACAGAGTTGCTGTTCTGAACTGTTTGTAAGTTTCTTGGAGGCCAGTGCTTACTTGGGCTAAAGGGAAGTCTCTATGTTCACCAGTGGCAGTGGTTAACACTGAGCAGCCTGCCTGTCCCTGTAGGAGTGGTTGCTGCCTAGAAACTGTAGTTTTATTGGCCATTTTTAGTCAATTTCAAACTCCTTGATCTCTCTCTCTTAAAACCCTGCAACTCTATTTTGCGCGGTCTTGCACACAGAGTAGCGTCAGGCAGCGCCGGTTAGTTGGGGTATACTATTCCTGGCTCCACAAATTCTGCACTGCAAATTTTCCCTTAGAACTAGGCAAGCCTCAACTCAAGTGCTTCAGATCAACTGCTCTTATTGCAGCACTTGCATAACCCAAATCAGCACTTGTCCAAATCTCCTAGTCAGCAGTATTATAGGTTAATAGGTTCATAGGTTAGTACTAGGCTAACTGCCCTTGTGAACCATTTTAAGCCTAGCCAGTTATCCCCTGTGAGATTCAAACCCTGTACCTTGTGTTTGTAAGGCAAACACCTTAACCATTAGGCCACCCTCCTACCTTTCCAAATCTCCTAGACAGCACTATTATAATACAGCATAAGACCCTCAATTGTTCACAAAACAAGTGAAATTTACTTTTCCAAACATGTCCAGAGGTCAGCTTCAGGTTTACTCTCCAGTTCATCTGGTGGAATTGGGCATCGTGAGACAATGTTACCAACTGTCTCATGTATACAAACAACCCTCTCCTCTTACCTCTAGACACAAACACTTGTGAGAGATGCAAATACACAGCCAGACTGGAGGCTAAGCGCTCTCTACCCATGACTGTAACAGACAGTCAAGAGGAGAAGAGACACACTAGCATCACACCACCAGTCACACATGGATCTACAAAACAAGCACTGGCAAAACATAGACATAAATACACAAAAACATATTTGGAGGAACTAGGTACCAATCTGAAAAAGAAACAGGGCCCTCCAAAGCAGACAAGCAAGCAACCTGCACCTCCAAACACAAGCCAGAAAACACATAATTCACCTCAGCAGTGTGCCTCATGACAGCCCCTAAGACAAAACACTATACCCAACACGCTAGTAATAGGAGACTCTATAGTAAGGCACACAGATGTTCCACTCACCAGGCTGAACAAGGAGAAGGTTACTGTCAGCTGCCTTTCAGGTGCCAGCATCCACCACATAACACAGGCACTTAGGTCACTCCAGAACAAGTACAAGTATGACACTGTCATTGTAAATGTTGGTGTGAATGATCTAAGACATACATCCCTGGACTACATGAAAAGAGACATTGAGGAGCTCTCTGATCATGTAGCCCAAGCTGGTATGACCCTGACCTTGAGTAGGATACTACCTTCACCTAGAATGATACCACAATACAAACACAAAATGATCAATTTCAACAATTGGCTAAGCTTCTGATGTCATTCTAAGGGGATCCAGTGTCTGTCTGCCTGGGATGACATGATAGACAAGCCTCGCTATTTCGCCAGAGATGGTTTGCACCTGTCACCCCTAGGCTTTCGAATACTGGCCAAGGCTCTTGCCATCCCCATAGTGCCTTTTTTAGGCAAGGCTCAAAGGACAAACCAACCACTGTAACCAGCACAGGTAACCAAAAACTAAGGGTAATGCTACTCAACGCCTGAAGTCTCAACCTCAAAATGCACGCACTCGAGGCACTCCTCAGTATGGACAAAATCAATGTTTATGCAGTGACAAAAACCTGGTTCAAGGCTCCAGAGAGCACCCCAGCACTACCAGTTTACAATTCATATCATACCTTCTGGCCTCAGTTACCGGATCGCAGCACAAAGGGTGGAGGTGTATCCGTATTCATCAAGGATACCCACATCTCCAGGTTAGTGGCGCAGCATGATGCCCCAGAGATCATCCATGCACAACTATCAGCAGGCAAAACCACATTTCAAGTCGTAGCCTGTTATAGATCACCCACCATGTCCCAAGATGCTCACTCAGCATTCCTTGAGTCACTGGAAAATATAAAGGTCCTACCCAACACCATACTTTTGGGTGATTTCAACTACCCTGGTATAGACTGGAAGAACTACCAAAGTTCTAACTCCTATGCCCAATGGTTCATAGAATTTATAAATTCAAATGCCCTTGAACAACTGGTATGTTCTCCCACTAGAGGGGACAACATATTGGATTTAGTCATCACAAATATGGGTGCCCATTGTACCACACCTGTTATCACTCCCTCTCTGGTCAGATCAGACCACAAACTGATAACCCTGAACATCCTCACCCCTCCACCTCCCCCAGTCAAAGAAACCATCGTAAAAAACCTTTCCAAAGCAAACTTCAAACTACTTGCATCCAAAGTGGAAAGCTTCACATTCCCTTGCAGAAGGATAATGATATCCAGGATGCGGAATCCTGCACCAACGCACTCTATATGCATCTTCAGGATTGCATGGACCGTGCTATCCCAAATAAAACCAAGACTCTTTCCTCAAGCAAGAAGAAACCGGTCTGGTGGACCCCGGCCATAAGCAAACTATACAATAAAAGGAGGAGACTTATACAAAAAAAGACCAAATCTCAAGTAGAAAAATCATCCGTGATCAGCATTAGTAAGAAATTGAGGGCCCTCATCAAGTCAACTAAAGCCAATTTCGAAAAGAAAGTTGACAAGGATGCCAAAGATAACCATAAGGCCTTCTATGGTTACATCAAAAACCTAAATGGCAATGCTCAGGTCTGTTCTGAGCTAGTACAAAATGGAACAAAATGCACTGACCCCACTGACATTGCCAACACCTTGGCTGACAGGTTCAGTGCAAAGTCCCCCCCCCCCCCTCACCACCTGCAAGGCCTATTACTATTCCAGGGGATTGTGTAACTCCAATTATTACTGATATGTTGGTTAATAAGGCTCTCTCTAAAGCTAAAAACACTGCCTCCATGGGATGGTGTCCTGGGCTGTGTCATACGTGAGCTCCAAAATGAATTAACCTCGCATCTGAATACCCTGTTCAGTCTCAGCCTCTCGGCAAGATATGTGCCCATAGAATGGCGCACAGCAACGGTGGTTCCGCAGCACAAGGGTGGTCCCACAATCGACCCTGGGAACGACCGACCAATAAGCCTGACCAGTCTGATCTGTAAGGCAATGGAGCGAATCATTATGGAACTCATAAATGGAGAGATTGGGAACCTCCAAACACTTGACCCCACACAGTTCTGCTTCGTCAAGGGCAGATCATGCCTCCTGAACCTGGTGGACTTCTTTGAGACAGTTACTCAGGCTATAGATAAGGGAAAGGAGGTACACATGGCTTACCTTGACCTTGCTAAAGCATTTGACACCATTCCCCATTCGGGTATTATTGATAAACTCACCAACCTGGGCATAAACCCTTACATCACAAGATGGATCGCAAACTGGCTCTCAGACATATCCCACAAAGTAAGAGTAGCAGGATGTATGTCCGAATCCAGACCAGTAACGAGTGGTGTGCCTCAGGGCTCTGTCCTGGGGTCCCTCCTGTTTGGCATATACTTCTCAGAAGTACAGGCAAGCACTGAAGGGCTGTGGCTGACCAAGTTTGCGGATGACTGCAAACTGGGTGCTATAATAGAGTCTCTGGCGACATGGATATCCTCCAGAAGGGCCTTAATGAGACTGATGCATGGTGTCAAAGCCATGGTCTAAAGCTAAATGCTAAAAAATGTGTAGTAATCCCCTTTGGAAAAAACAGAGTACCCACGAACTACCACATAGAGGTAACCCCCTGAAATCTGAAGAAGTAATAAGGGATCTAGGGACCCAAGTAGATAGTCAGCTTTCCTTTGATAACCACGTTGCCAAGGTGGTTAGAAAATCCTTCTATGTGACCCATCTGATCATGAAAGGGTTCACATCAAGATCTAAGGATGTAGTGGTGCCCCTCTACTCTTCCCTCATCAGACCCATTATTGAGTACAATGCACCAATTGGAATGTACCTGGCCAGGCATCTCCAGCAGCTGGAGAGACCACAGAGGTACCTCACTAAGAGGATTACTGGCCTCAAACAGTTGCCCTATGCAGCATGATTGAAAAAAACTAAGGCTTTTCTCTGTTGTATACCGCCTTCCCAGAGGCCATCTCTGTCTAACATACAGAGCCATGTCCAACCCAGAACTGTTGAACATGCTCCATCTTAGCAAAACCAAATCTACTCGAGCTACACGCTCTAGGGATATAAACCTCAGCACAACAATAAATAGAACATGCTGGAGGGATAGATTCCCTTCGCAAAGACTTCCCTTGCTATGGAACAAGGTCCCAATCTACATAAGACAGAGCCTCTCACTATCACTCTTCAAGAGGAACCTTGACAAGTGCATGGGTAACAGCTCTACTAGATAGAGGCCAAGGGTACTAGCTGCTATATCAAGGGCCTAGGGAACTAACCAAAGGGGCGGTGAATACCACACAACATGGCTGGGCTAATATATGCCTTCGGGCAGATAGCCCAGTACCTACCTATGAACCTATGAACATATACATATATATATATATATATATATATATATATATATATATATATATATATATATATATTATTTTTTTTTCTATTTTATTTTACATTTATTTTACATTTGTTGACCGAGATAGTCCGACTGGATAAATGTCCATTTTCAGCAGAGGTACGGGGAGAAAAGCTCCAAGGTAGAATACACAGTAAAAATCACAAAATGATTACAAGTTTCACACAGTTTACAGGCTCCAGTTGAGCAAGCAGGTAATATAATCATACATTTTTAAAACAGTGTTGACCAATTGACTAGGCAATGTAACATGATTACAGACTATAAGGGAGGATCTAGTCGGGTTTTGAACAAGGACATAGCCAGTGAGTTTTAAAGTATAGCTTGAGGCTTTATTTGAACTGAGTAAGAGAGGGTTCAAGAATAAGATCAGCAGGAAGAGAGTTCCAAGTTTTGCCAACAGAGTTAGCAAACAGAGTCCCAAGCAGAGTTGTTGATTTTGGATGTTTGAACCAGTAGTTTATTAGAAGAGCGAGGTGACCTCCAGTTGTTATAATGGTTGATGATATTTTTAAGTGCAGGCATATTATCAGGGTGGTTGACAACTTTATGGGCAATTATAAGATGGTTGCACTGAAGTAGGCTAGGCCAGTCTAGCCACACCAGAAGATTTAGGTTGTGACAGTGTTGGGTCCTATAGGCTGTGCCTGTTGCAAATCTAGCAGTATGGTTATAACAGCTGGAGAGTTTTCTAAGAGCGGACTTGTTCAAATTAGTGAGTAGAGGGGAGGCATAGAGAAAAGTGTAGATGGGAATAAGCAATAGCAGTCCTAGCAAAAGGAGTAAGGAAAGGTTTGATCTTATAGAGGGAACCACTTTTTATTAATGATTTGGATAGTTTGATTGACATGTATATCAAATTTGAGATTGTTGTCTATTGTGATGCCTAAGAGTTTGGTTTGCGCATCTGGGGAGATAATGGTACCATTATTAGATTTTATGGTAAAGAGTAGTGATGAAGACTTATAAGTAGGGGAGAAAAAAAGCAACTTTGTTTTGTTAGGGTTTAATATCAGCTAATGGAGAGCCAGTTTTCAACTATATTGAAAGTATTCTGGGTTAATGTCATTAGATCTGTCGGGGGGTTACCTGAAGAAATCAAGGTGGAGTCATCCGCATATTGGATTCAGGTAGCATTTGGGATGACAATGGGAAGGTCATTAATAAAGAGAGAGAAAAGAATGGGTCTTAGTATGGAGCCCTGGGGGACACCTTGGGTGATGGGTAGTCACGCTGATAGTTTGTCCTGCCATAGGGTGGATTGTTGTCTACCACACAGGTAAGATTGAAACCAATGAAGCACACGGCTATTTAGTGAGAATGCCTTAAGGGTGTTCTTGAGTATTTGATGGTTGACCATATCGTAGGCCTTGGGGAGACCTAAAAAGAGGGCTAAGGAAAGCTTGTTATTATTTTGGTTATGGTTTGTGGTATTAGAGAAGGATAGGAGGGTTGAAGTGGTACTGTGGTGTGGCCTAAAACCATGCTGAGAGTTAGCTTATTCTAGGTAAGATAATGCATAAGTTTTTTATGGACACACTTCTCCATAATTTTAGCCAGTGGTGACAGAATAGCTATGGGTCTAAAGATTGACATTGTCACTGTCCCACTGCACTCATCCCTCATTAGACCCATTATAGAATACAACACCCCGTTTGGTATGTACCTTTAAGACTTCTGCAACAACTGGAAAGGGCGCAGAAATACCTCACTAAAAGAATCACAGGCCTAAAGCAGATGCCCTATGCTGACCATCTAAAAAACACCACCTATACTCTGTTGCATATTGTCTACTCAGAGGCGATCTCTCTTTAACATACAAGTCCATGTCAAACCCAGAGCTGTTGGACATGATACACTAAAAGAAATCCCAATCCCTCAGAGACACATGCTCCAGGAATCTAAACCTTGTCATCACAATGAACAAAATATGCTGGAGGGATAGATTCCTGACCCAGACTCTGGAATAGACTGCCCATACATGTCAAGCGGAGTGCCTCTTTGGCCATCTTCAAAAGGAACCTTGATGATTGGATGGGAGATAGGAAATTCACCCCAGGGATCACGTCAGTCACCCTGCTAGACAGGGGTCCAGGGAAATAAATACTGTGGGGAGAAATAGCCAGGGAATTGTTATGGGTAGGCTTGTATAGGCCCTAGGGCTGATAGCCTAGTACCAGCCTATGAACCTATGAACCTATGACAGTTTGAAGGAGCTGCCTCCTTTATGGAGTGGTATTACATGAGATATTTTCCAAATGGAGGGGATGGTGGCTTCAGATAAGGTTCTGTTGATTATGATGGAGATGGGGTATACTATGGAATCTGCTGCTTTTTGCAGATACTCTGGTGGGAGGAGATCAGCTGCTAGAGTAGTTGGTTTTAATTTCTTAAATAGAGATCTGATAAGTGATGTAGAAACAGGCTGAAAGCTAAAGGAGAGTGGGGTATTAGCTAAAAGAGAGTGGGGTATTAGCTAAAGGAGAGTGGGGTATTAGCTAAAGGAGAGTGGGATATTAGCTAAAGGAGAGTGGGGTACTGGCTGTGGCAGAATTTAGGTTGGAGCAGCTGGGTGCCAGTTGGCTGGCTAGGATTGGATAGTCTCTGTGAAGAAATTATTGAAGGTATTTGCAATATCCTCTGGGGATTTATGGTTGGAAGCTCCAGGGTAGGAGTGGAGGTTTGTCCTGGGTGAAGAAGTTTGTTTATTTCTGCCCAAAACTTTTGAGGTTTGTTGTGGTGTTTTTGTTGAAGATGGTAGCAGAAGTTTTTTTGGCTAGTATAATAGATTTTTTGTACGATTCCTTAGCTGTCGGTATCTAAGTTGATCTAGTGGTCACACACACGCACACACACACACACACACACACACACACACACACACTATATATATATATATATATATATATATATATATATATATATATATATATATATATATAGCTAGATGATATACACACCCATGAACATACACACATACACATATACATGTGTATATATATATATATATATATATATATATATATATATATATATATATATATATATATATATATATATATATATATATATATATATATATATATAGACAGATACAGATGGATGGATGTATATCCATAGATCAAAAAGATGAAATGTTAAAATACTGAATGACAAGTGAGATTGCAACTCATTAGTCACTAGCTGATTGAAAAACTTACAAAAAATAAAATGTCTTTTAAGGAGGCAAGCAACCATCCCTATACCCCCATGCATAGCCAGCGTTAGGCACCCGCGAAACCCGTGGCCGCGGGGAGCCCCCGATTACTTACCCACAAATGAGGGCCCCATTCTACATCCTCGGGTTACTCCGATGGTCCGACCGGCATTACTTTGCTTCAGCTCGGCTCCTCGTGGATGTCTAGCTGCTCCGTCGTCGCGAAAATTCAAACTGCGTTTCCTTTTTTTTTTTTTTTTTGATTCGCTGGCAAGCTGTACTCAATCAGGTCCGCTCGCTGAAACAAGGGATCTGTTTGGCTGCAGCAGCCTGCGAACTACGTCCTTGTTTTTTTTTTTTTAAGTAGGAAGTGATGAAGCAAGGACCTGATTGGTCCTTGCAAATCACTTCCTGCAGAAACTGCCTTTTAAAAGGCACCTGCAGCTAATAAGGATCACTTCTCTTGTGTTTTTAAACAGAGGAGTGTTCCTTAGCAACAGCAGAGTGATCGAGCGGGGTTTGGACCAGCGTGAGGACGGACAGCAGGAACGGATCAGTGGTGGATCAAGACTTTGCAGCGGTCGTGGTCTTTGGATTATACTCTTTTTAAACTGTCCTTCTAAGGGCAACTTCTGTAAAGGTCTGATAAACTGTCCTTTTAAGGGCAACTTCAAAGGGACTGAGTGGTCTGAGGAAGGCAAGCAGAGCAGGTGAGCCTTCAGTCATGAAGAGGGAGCAGAGTATTGGAAGCAGCCTTCTGTGGAAAGCAAAAAAGGTAAGTTTTTGGGTTTAGTTTTAACTTTATTTTTTGTGGGGGTGGGTGATTGTTTTTTGTGCATATTTCTTGTGCTAAGAGGTTTGGGGGAGTGTGGGCTGTGGTTGCATTAGTTTTATTTTGGTTTTGTTTACAGTTTTTGTGCTAAGAGGTTTGGGGGGTGAGGACTGTAGTGGTACCAGTTTTATTTTGGGGCTGTGGTTGTATTAGTTTTATTTTGGTTTTGTGTAGAGTTTTTGTGCTAAGAGAGTGGGGGGTCAGGTTGTGGTTGAACCAGTTTTGTTTTATGTCCGTGTGCTGGTGGTAAGAGGATTGGGGTTGAGGGGCTGTGGTTATACCAATTTTACTTTACTTATTTTAGATTTTTTTTCTGGATAGTCTGGGATAGAACCCATTTTCAGTGGATGCCCAGGGAGAAATGCTTTTTAGTACATGTGCTAGAAATATGTAAACTAATTTTGTTTCTGTTTATATGAAGGACAACATAAGGGAATGTGAAGTGTAATATACATATAATTTTGATTGCCCATTGGTTAGGAGAGTGTATAAGTTAGTTATTTGGAGCAAGAGGATTTTGTTTTGGCAGTATCTATGCTGTACATGTAAATGGTAGAGATAATGGGATAGGGGTGACGAAAAGGAGGGGAGATAAAATGTGAGATGCTGCTGTCTAAGTCAATAGTCTTAGGCGTATGGGGTAAGTGGTGAAGATTAGCTTATTTCAGCCTGGGATTTGACATGACCTGTTGCATGGTAGATGTAACACAAGTGTATCAATGTCAGCATATTGGATTGTGAGTGCTAGGGATGTGGTGGTATTGAGGTTGATAATCCACTAAATTTAAGTGGATCAAGGATATAGCCTTGTGAGACTCCTAATGTGAGTGGAAGTAGAGGGGGGGGTAGATATTGGAAACATTTTATGGCTGTTTATGACCTTTTGGGTCGCTTTGGAGCCAGTGGAGGGCTAGGGGGATCTGATTAAGGTTGGTGATAGAGTTAGTAGTTTGTTGAGAGATTCTGACAAAGGCCTTTAACAAATTGAGAAAACCAGATACCATCATTTGTAAATTGTGTTATTATAACTGAGGAGCGCAGTTGCAGCATAAGGCCTGAAGCTGTGTTGGGATTTGGCAAGTCAATTATTGGTTGAGAATGAATGCATTCCTCTAGGAGTTTAGGTAGTGGGGGAGAATTGCTGTTGGCCTATAATTTAAGTTCGCTCAAGCTTCCACCTTTGTGCAAGGGTATAATGTATATTTTCCAGATGGTTGGGATGTGTACTGCTCAGTAATGGATCTTTTAAGAATTCAGGATAAGAACTGGCTTCAACTGCTATTTTTTGAAACTGTTGGTAGATTGTCAACTGAATTTGCAGTAGGTTTTGAGCTTTTTTACACATTTCTTAAACACTGTTCTGCTATCTAGGTTTATAGTACTGTTTTACACTATCGCTGATGTTACACCTTGTTCTACAGTTTTTCTGGCTGTTTGAATTGTGCTGAGTGGTTAGGAGGTTGATGGGGCATGTACATTGCTTAAAATGCATAATGTTGGGAGGGTAGTTTGCAGCTGTGAGAATGTTGCTGCTGAAGGCATAGATGTTTTGAATGTATATTAATGCAAGCCTTGTTACACTACTATTGCATATAACTGCAATGTTTCTACTCACTGATGCAATGACTGCAACTTTTGTGTTGTCTCTAGTTAATGTGTTGAAAGTTTGGGAGTGTGGTTAGGGCCTGTGAGAATGTTGCACTATTCAATGTTTGACTGGAGCCTTTTTAATGGGGGTCATGTACTGTAAGGACATTGTTAATGCTACGCCTATGTTTTTGGTTTTCACTTTATCCAGGATTATTGCGCATCCGTTGGGGGGGGGGGGGATTTTGCAGAATGTACTGATATCTTAATGCATGCTGATGCAAATACTGTTCTGTCGAGGGTTATAGTACTGTTTAAATATCCCTAGTGTTACAGCTTGTTCTGAGTTATTTTTGGCTGTTTGGATTATGTAATTTGGAATATGCTGGCGCCTGTACATTGTTTAAAAAGCTCAATGTTGGGAGAGTAGTTAGTGCCTGTGAGAATGTTGCAATGTTCAATGTTTGCCTGAAGTTTTTTAATGTGGGGCTACACACACTATAAGCACATTGTTAATGCTACGCCTATGTTTTTGGTTTTCACTTTATCCAGGATTACTGTGCATCGGCTGGTGGGGGGGTGTAAGAATTCCGCAGAATGCACTGATGCATTAGCATTGTTCTGCTGTCTAGGTTTATAGTGCAGTTTAAATATCCCAGATGTTACAGCTTGTTCTGCAAGTTATTTTTGGCTGTTTGAATTATGCTATTTGGAGGTTGTTGGGGCCTGATATCTTAATACATGCTAATGTAAACACTGTTCAGCTGTCTAGGTTTATAGTACTGTTTAACTATTCCTGATGTTACGCCTTGTTCTGCAGTTATTATTGGCTGTTTGAATTATGCTCTTTGGAGGTTGAGAGGACTTGTGCATTGTTTACCATGCCTAATGTCAGGAGGGTAGTTAGCAGCTGTGAGAATGTTGCAGAAGGTGTAGATGTTTGAATGTATACTAATGCAAACCCTGTTACGCTACTATTGTGTTTACCAACAATGTACTACTGATGCAATGGCTTAACTTTTTTCATTGTCCATACTTATTGTGTTGAAAGGTTTGGAGTGTGGTTAGAGTCTGTGAGAATGTTGAAGTGTCCATTGTTTGCTTGGAGTATTTTTAATAGGGGGTCACAGACTGTAAGCACATTGTTTATGGTATGCCTTTTTGTTTTCACTTCATCCAGAATTCTGCCTAGACTTGGGGGGGAGGGGTTAAGAATTCCGCAGAATGTACTGATATCTTAATGCCTGCTAATGCAAACACTGTTCTGCTATCTGTTTATAGTGCTGACTAACTATCCTTGATATGCCTTGTTGCAATGACTTATTTTTATGGTCCATAGCTATTGTATTGAAAGTTTGGGAGTGTGGTTAAGGCCTGTGAGAATGCTGCAGTGTCCATTGTTTGCCTGGAGGTTTTTTTTGTAATGGTGGTGGGGGGGGGGGGGGAGTCACAGACTGTATAAGCACATTGGTAATTTTGTTTTCACTTCATCCAAAATTGTGCCGAGATGGGGGAGTAAGAATTCCACAGAATTCCACAGAATGTACTGATGTCTTTAATGCATACTACTGCAAACACTGCTCTGCTATCCAAGTTTTTTGGCTGTCTGAATTAAGTTGACAGTTTTAGGAGGATGATGGGGCCTGTGAGAATTGTGTCCAGATGTTTTTGGTTTTTAGCCTGTTCTCTCTCAAAATGATCACATAGCACAATGCGGACGGCTAAGGCTACTAACAGAAATGAACTTCTTGTTTCATACACTCCACGTAATGCATGATACATTCCTTGAATTTATGCTTTTGTACCCGGATCCTGTGCTAAGAGGGGTTGTGGGAAATGTCAGTCTCCCAGTCTGTGTGCCACTTCATCCCTCACAAATGAGGTTTTCTAGCAAATCCATGATTTCACTCCTTTTTTCAACCAATGATTTTGATTTGTTCAAGTCTGCTAAGAGATTGAGAGGTAGAGGGCATGTGTAGTCTGTATTGTACTGTAACATTTGTCTTGCCTCAGTTTGGTGTGTTCCCCTTCAAGCATGTGCCTCTCCTAGTCATTAGTTCTTTCAGACTTTAGTCTGAGAAATTGTAATATCGATCTTTTGCATCATTTGTGGCCTCTTCTCATGTTTAGGTGGATGACAGGGGAAGAATTGTGTAGAAAAAGTTGAAGTTCACCTCTAGTGTTAGATATTTAACATGCAACTGTAACCTGGGCCTCTCATTACTTGTTTGTGGCTACCAGTTAGTTATTTTTCAGTCTTTCTGCCTGCAGTGCAGTAATGACTGTCAATGCAAGTCATTAAACATTTTTAATAACAGTATGACAAAAGGACTCTGCATGTGTAGTAATTCTGCTTTACTTCCATTCCCAGTTAGAGATGAAGCATACATATTTGTCAGGAGCAGCAAAAAGAAAGCTTCAGCAGCAGAGGAATGAGGATGCAAAGAGACAGGGTCCCATTATGAAATTTTTCTGTGACTCATCGGAGAGGGGAGATTCAGGAAAAAGTCTGCCTTCAGGACAACACAATGGTTCTGCATTACAGTCTGACCACTGTGAGGCCAGCATCCTTTCACTAGAAAGTGACCACTCTCTTGCGGCCACACCACAGACTACTTCCTGTGGACCTACAGCCATTACCATGGGTGAAAGCACAGCAGCAATTGCAGATTCACCTGAGGTGTGTTGCCTGGATCACCAGACTTTGATACAGAAGGAACCCATACTTCCGTAGTGACAGATGTGGCCTATTACTTGCAGGGAGTGTCAGGTACATCTTTGGAGGATCTAGAGACTTGGTCAGACTTGATTAGGGATGAGTTTAGGGTAGCTGCCATTCAGCATGGACCTGTGCAAGTGGTGTTACCACAGTTCCCAGTCAATAAGCAGAAAAGAACATTTACATCTGAGAACTATTTCCATGTGCTGCCTAATGGAACAAGAGCAAAACGCACTTGGCTGACGTATTCGGTCTCAAAGGACGCACTGTTTTGCTTTCCATGCAAATTGTTTGGACATTCTAACCATCTTCTCAGGTCAGGTGGTTACAAAGCATGGAGAGAGATGTCCAAAGCTTTACACAGCCATGACCAAGCGCCAGAGCATATGGCATGCATTATGAAGTGGAAAGAACTGGACAACTGAATAAAGAGTAGACAGACTATGGATGATAAGAGACAAGCAGTGGTTGAAAAGGAGATAACTCACTGGCGTGGTGTGTTAGAATGCATTATTGCTGTTGTCCAGTACTTGGCAGAACAGAACATGGCATTCCATGGTACAACTTATGCCCTGGACACCTATGGCAATGGCAACTTCTTAGGTCAAGTGCAACTTTTGTCGCAGTTTGACCCTGTCATGGCTGAACATTTGCGTCGTATTCGTAATAAAGAGATAATGAATCACTATCTTGGGAAGGACATACAGAATGAAGTTATCCATCTGATTGCAAATGTAGGGAAGGTGAAGGACGCTAGGTACTTTTCTGTGATTCTTGATTGCATGCCAGACATCAGCAATCAAGAGCAAATGACTGTAGTAGTTAAGTATGTGGATATTTCACAGACTGCAGCCACAGTTGAACATTTTCTGGGATTTGTGCCTGTGAATGACACAACTGGGGCAGGACTGACAGAAGCTCTTCTTCATACTCTTCAAAATCATCAACTGGACATTAATGACTGTCGAGGACAAGGATACGACAATGGCAGCAACATGAAGGGGAAACGCGCTGGACTGCAGGCTAGGACAAAACAGATGACTTCAAGGGCTTTATATGTGCCGTGTGCCTGCCATAATTTAAATCTTATAGTTAGTGATGGAGCACATTCATTAGTACAGGCAGTGTCATTCTTTCGATGGCTGCAGAACATTTGCGTAATCTGTTCAGCATCAACAAGCCGATGGCAGATCTTAAAATGGCACACAGATGTCACTGTGAAGCCACTGTCAGAGACTCGCTGGGAATGCAGGATAGACTTTGTCAAGGCAGTAAGATTTCAGTTGAAGGGAGTCATTGAGGCATTACAGGAGATAGGGCAAGCAGTACATACAAATGATGCTGCGACATATCAACAATCAAGAGGACTGTGCTCAGAACTTATGTCATACCAGTTCATTGTATGTTTAGTGGTCTGGTATGATGTGCTGACAGAGGTAAATCATGCAAGCAAAGTTCTGCAGAGTCCATCTGTTGATATTTCAACATGTGTCAAAGTGCTGGCATCCACTATGGACCTGCTAAAGAATTACAGAGAAATGGGATTTCAACATGCCATGGCCGAAGCCTCCAAGATAGCGGAAGAACTGGATGTTGGCACCACATTTCAAGAAAAGAGATGGAAGAAAGTAAAACGGTTCTTTGACTATGAAGGAGAAGATGAGAGTGTACAGGATCCAGTGGTAAAATTACGTGTAGAGTTCTTCAATGTGCTGCTGGACACAACAATCCAATCGTTTACTGACCGGTTTCAGCAGCTTTCCGAGTTTGATAAGGCCTTTGGATTTTTATCAAATATTAAAGCCTTGAATGATGTTGCAGAAGACACACTGCTGCAAAACTGCAAGGCTCTGAAAGAACAACTGACTGACATAATAAGTGGCCACTGTGATATTGATGACTCTGACCTTGGACATGAACTTAAAAGCCTTTCTCAAATAATTGATCATGAAACATCACCACTGACTGTGTTAAATTTCCTTATTCGCAACCACTTGCAAGACATATATATAAATACTTATGTTTCACTGCACATTTATTTGACTGTACCCATTACAGTGGCTACTGCAGAACACAGCTTTTCGAAGCTGTAACTCATAAAGACATACCTGCATTCATCAATGAGTCAGGAGAGACTTACAGGCTTAGCTGTGCTCTCAATTGAGCATGAAGTGGGATGAAGTGTATCACATGGCAGCCTCATTGAAGACTTTGTCCGGAAGAAAATTTGTAAGATCCCAGTAAAACTGTAGATTAGGTATGTGCTCATATTTCCTTTCCAGTAATCTTTTATAATGCTGTCAGGCAGTAATTTCAGGTAGTACTTTAGTGTGGCTTGTATGCTGTGTATTCACTTTTTGTTTGCGTACCTCCAACGGGTAGGCCCATGAGGATGGAACTAGCAGGATGTTAGGCAAAGGCAGCTAGGAGCGGCTGGACTCGTTGGGAGTGGCAGGACTTGTCGGGAGCAGAAGGACTCATGTGGAGTGGCAGGACTCATCAGGATGGTAGGACAGTTGGGAGCAGCAGGACTCATCAGGGACTAGGACAGAAGTGAAGGAAGAACAGACAAGTGGCAGCAGTCAGAAGCTGAAGAGGTAAATGCATATGGAAGATGAATGGCACTTTGGTCTTCACCTTTTTCTCTCTGGGTTTGAGTCTGCCTGTGTCAGGATTACTAATCCCCATTACTCTCTTGTGCATGGGTTTGAGTCTGCTTCAGGCTCCGTAATCCCCATGGCTTTCTTTTGGGTTTGCTTGGGTTTGAGTCTGCCTCAGGCTCTGTAATCTCCATGGCTTTCCCTTGTATGTTGTCTGTAGTCTTTTCTGTGTCCCATAGCTGTGTTGTGTACATCTGCAGTGTGACTGTCCTGCATGTCAGTAATTGTGTGTGTGTTAATGTTCGGTCTTGCTGTAGTGCAGTCTTTATCATGTGTGTGTGTCTCTGTGTGTGTCTGTGTGTGTGTCTCTGTGTGTGTCTGTGTGTGTCTCTCTGTCTCTGTGTGTGTGTGTCTCTCTGTCTGTGTGTGTGTGTGTCTCTCTGTCTGTGTGTGTGTGCATGTGTCTCTCTGTGTCTGGGAGTCTGTGTCTCTCTGTGTGTGTCTCTCTGTGTCTGGGAGTCTGTGTCTCTCTGTCTCTGTGTGTGTCTCTCTGTGTCTGGGAGTCTGTGTCTCTCTGTCTCTGTCTCTCTCTGTGTGTCTCTCTGTGTCTGGGAGTCTGTGTCTCTCTGTCTCTGTGTGTGTGTCTCTGTGTGTGTGTGTGTCTGTGTGTGTGTGTGTGTGTGTGTGTGTGTGTGTGTGTGTGTGTGTGTGTCTCTGTCTCTGGTGTGTGTGTGTGTGTGTGTGTGTGTGTGTCTCTCTCTCTCTGTCTGTGTGTGTGTGTGTGTGTGTGTGTGTGTGTGTGTGTGTGTGTCTCTCTCTGTCTCTGTGTGTGTGTGTGTGTGTGTGTGTGTCTCTCTCTGTCTCTGTGTGTGTGTGTCTCTCTCTGTCTCTGTGTGTGTGTGTGTGTCTCTCTGTCTCTGTGTGTCTCTGTCTCTGTCTTTGTGTACCTCTGTGGGACTGGCTACCTTGATGCAGAACAGAGGCTTGTCGTAATGTAACAACATTGCTACTAAATGCCAGGCAGTGTGGGTGTCTTTGGGGAGTCAGTGTAGGTGTCTTTGTGTACCTCTTTGGGACTGGCTACCTTGATGCGGTACAGAAGCTTGTCGTAATGTATCAACATTGCTACTAAATGCCAGTCAGTGTGAGTGTCTTTGGGGAGTCAGTGTAGGTGTCTTTGTGTACCTCTTTGGGACTGGCTACCTTGATGCGATACAGAGGCTTGTCATAATGTAACAACATTGCTACTAAATGCCAGCTGTAGCTCTTTATCTCATGGCACAAAATCTGGACAAAGCCACGGATAATGGGGTTCCAGCCCGAAAGATCTGGGCAAATTTTAAATATTGCCTGTCATTTAATGATTTCAGTCATTAATGATTTGCCACAAAAAATCCAGAAAACTCTCTAAATTGAGGAACAGACCAAACAAGAGTCACATCTGGACATTCTTAGAAAATCTGGGCAGTTGAGTATGCAGTCAGTGTCTGCATCTGTGAGTGGCAACCTTGCTGTGGTACAGGGGTTTCATAATGTCACATTGGTACTCGATGCCAGTCAGTGTGTGCACCTGTGAGTTGATACCTTATCATGTGCACCTGTGAGTCGCTACCTTGCTGTGGTACAGGGGTTTATCAGGATTGTAACATTGGCACTAAATGCTAGTCAGTGTGTGCGCACCTGTGAGTAGCTACCTTGCTGTGGTACAGGGGGTTGTCTTAATGCAACATTGGTATTAAGTGCCAGTCAATGTGTGTACCTGTGAGTAGCTACCGTACTGTAGTACAGAAGTTTATCATAATATAGCCTTGGTACTAAATGCCAGTCTGTGGCTTGGCACATCCATTCTTAATGATCTGAATGTAGTGACACTAGTGGTTAAATGGTGCTGGATGAGCTTGACAGGGAAGGAGGTGCAATGGCAATGTGGTCATGCTTGATGTCCTCTTGAGTAGGGCCCCCAACTTGAACCTTGCTGGGGGCCCCCAAAATACTAGCACCGGCCCTGCCCCCATGTGAGGAGCAGTACTTCCCCAACTATCTAAAAAAAAATCCTCATTGCACTCTCAAAACCTAAAAATACTGCATGCATGGGTCTTGATAGTATCCCAGGATGCCTCCTAAATACCATGATGCATGAGCTGTAAGTCCCACTAGAATCTCTATTCAGTCACAGCATCCAGACAGACTTTTTCCCTAGGGAATGAAGGACTGCAGCGGTCATCTCCACTATACAAAGTGGGACCATCAATAGACCCAGGGAACTACAGACCCATAAGTTTGAATAGTCTTCTATACAAGGCCATGGAAAAAAGTATCATGGACCTGATTAACAAAGACTTAGGAAATCTTCAAACATTGGACCCATCCCAGTTTGGTTGCATCATGGACAAGTCATGCCCACTAAACCTAGTGGACTTCTTCAGAAAGGTCTTTAGAGTCATGGACAAGAGCATAACGGTATATACTGCCTACCTTGAGATGGAAAAGGCATCTGACACAATACTCAACTCATGCATTATAGACAAACTCACAAATTTAGGAAAAATCCCTATGTCACCTGATGGATAGCCAAATGGCTCACAGATAGGGCACATGAGGTTAGGGTGGGGAATCTACCTCCACCAAGAGATCTGTTAATATGGTGTCCCACAGGGCTCGTTAATAATGCCTCTCCTGTTTGGAATGTACTTCTCTGAAGTCAAGGCAAATGTAGAGGACCTTTGGCTGACCAAATATATTTGACGACTGGAAGCTGGGTACAATCACTGAATCCCCCAAAGGTGTAGATATACTCCAGGATTGGGTGGCCCAGATAAATAACTAGTGCCAGAACCATGGCATACCCTTTGGGAAGATGACCACCCCTGCAAATTACAACACTGATAATTCTCCCTGAAGCATAGACCATAGTGGTAAGGGATTTGGGAACTCAGTTTGACAGTAACCTGAACTTTGATCACCATGTGTCCATAGTGT
Organism: Protopterus annectens; assembly: GCF_019279795.1. Taxonomy (NCBI): domain Eukaryota; kingdom Metazoa; phylum Chordata; order Ceratodontiformes; family Protopteridae; genus Protopterus; species Protopterus annectens. The sequence continues at coordinate 69,732,868 of NC_056746.1, read as the reverse complement.
TGAGAAAGCCCTTCTATGTGGCATGACTGATAAGGGCATGGCATCCAAATATATGGAGATCATAGTACCACTGTACTCAACCATCATTAGACCAATAATGGATTACAGTGCACCCTTCAGCATGTGTCTGACCAGGCATTTGCAACAGCTGAAGCAGCCACAGAGGTTCCTCAGTTAAGAATAAAGGGCATAAAAATCATATCATATGCAGACTACCTCATAGCCCTGTCCCTATTCTTGATCTCCTACAGTGTACTTGGGGGCAATCTATATCTAACCTACAAACTAGTTTGGAAAGCCTTTTATTTGTCCCATCTAATTTCCGAAGACATCTTCACTGTATCCAAAGAAGTGTCAATTCCCCTCTACTTATATCTTATTGACCCATTATTTTACATTTTGTATATTTTGTATATATTGCTATCTACTGCAATTCCTTGCAAGAGCACCTTCAGCATGTCATGGAGGTGCTGAGATGACTACAGCGGGCAGGGTTGACCATTAAGCCAAGCAAATGTTAGGTGGGTATGGCAGAGGTCTCCTACCTAGGACATAGAGTGGGAAGTGGGAAGATAAGGCCAGAACCTGCCAAAGTGGAAGCCATTCAGGCATGGCCCGCACCTGTTACCAAAAAGCAGGTGAGGTCATTCTTAAGGACAGCAGGGTACCACATAAAGTTTGTTCCTAGTTATAGTACTATAGCTGCTCCCCTCACAGATATGACAAGGAAGAACAGGCCAGATAAGGTAGTGTGGACCCCAGCATGTGAGCAGCCATTTCAGAAGCTTAAGGAAGCTTTGGGAGGACCCCCTGTGTTAGCCAGTCCCGACTATAGCAAAGAATTTGTTGTGCAGGTGGATGCTTCAACCTATGGGGTGGGGGGTTGTACTTAGCCAGATTTCTTCAGAGGGAGAAGAGCACCCAGTGGTTTATCTCAGTTGTAGGCTCCAACCCAGGGAGGAATGCTATGCAGCAGTAGAAAAGGAATGTCTAGCCATAGTGTGGGCACTACAAAAACTTCAGCCTTAGCTGTATGGAAGAAAATTCACTGTGATGACAGATCACAACCCTCTAACATGGTTAAACAGAGCCAGTCAGCAAAATGCCAAGTTGCTAAGATGGAGTCTGGGGTTGCAAGCATATGATATGTCAGTGCAGCACTGCAGTGGGAGTAGCAATGCCAATGAAGATGGGCTCTCAAGACAGGGAATGGGGTGAGGTACACCCAGATAGACCTGACACTCTCAAGTGATGTTTCTCAAGGGACACTTGAAAAACTTGCTTGAGTTCCCGGGGGGGGGGGGAGATGTGACGATTGCAGAGAGATGGGCGAAGGCTGCCAGCCTACTGAAATATAATTTGATATATACTTCTGGCATTTGTAAATAAATGTAAAATACAGACATGTTTCTTGAGTGTAAAAGAATACTGTGAAACGTGGAACTGCAAAATATGTGACAACATTGCACTCTACTGTCCCAGTGAAGCATGTTGTGACCCTTTCATGTTAGAATTTGGCTCCAGTGTGTCTGGATGAAGGTTTCATGCCCATTGTTTTAAGACTAAAGTTTATGACCAGAATTTACATGTGGAAGGTGCTTTATTGCTCTGTTTTCTTCTAGAGTGTATATGTGAAATGCCTTTTATTGTTGTACATTTCTGAGCAGGTGTTAGATTGCTAAATAATGCAGTTTGTGGCCTGAGAACTCCAGACTAAGTGTCAAAAATTATGTAATTTGAGAGGGCCTTAGAGACATGTTTGTTAGTAATGTTTAAATGCTATTTCACACAAGTGACTGGATCATTTTGATCTTGGATATCTAACTCAGCACTCTGCCTAAGTTCACATGTAAGTTTTAGCACTGTGATTTCTTGTAGGAATAGTTAAAGCTAGTAAAGATTAATTAGGTATTTTTCTTTGAAATCAGACCTGTCCTACTATATTATTTTAAGTTTCTGTGTGATCTCTGAACTCTTAGATATCTCTGTGGTGTAGTAGTTTTGTCTTGTGTTTTAATTATTTATTATTAAATATTTTTAAAACCTTCTACCTGTGGTTGGTTTATGTATAGATAAATTATGCTTTAGAGTACATTATATATTTATAGAGTTTACTGTCTAAGCCCTTCCAATAAGCCTAGACTGAATAGTCACATTACCATTGGATAATAATATTGCACAGTAATAATTAGACACCCTTTTAAGGGCCTTTAAGTAGCTGATATTATTAGCTGGGTGGTGGCAGGGATTACTACCATATGGTCTGGGTAAAGGGGCACAGCTGGAGAATCTGTGCTAGCCTTTCCCAGGAGTGTCTGTGAAGTTATATAAATACGTATCTCAAAGTGTGTGTGTGTGTGTGTGTGTGTGTGAGATGTGTCAGCAACTTAGCATGGACATGAAGCACTGGTTGGACAGAGAGGGTACTGGAGATTTTAGCTTGCCCAGCTAGGCTGAGACCTGGACCCTATAGCTGTGCCAGTGGGGAGTCTTATTGGGGACCTGGTGACCAAGGGAGCAACCAGCCCCAGACTGACTGTGATCTCTGTGTGCACTTAAGGGAAATTGTACTTTACTGTGTGTATTCGTTATCCTTTCCTCTCTTCTAGTAGCTGACCTCCCTGGTGTTAGTGGTGAGGATTGAGGCTCCTTGATTGCTGGGCTAGGGCACGGTCATCACAATGCACATGAAACTTTCATATCATTCCAGCAATGTGTTATTAGGGACCCTAATAGTGATCTCAAGCTATGGCAATACCTGCAGTTACACTCACTGACCAGCAGTAAGTGAAATTAATGTATTTTTAACATATCAGATGGAATCATTTAATGGCTGATGACATTTTACGAAGAACAAAGGCTCCCAACAATCTCAGTTGCCTACTGGTATAGGATTCTTATAGCATAATTTAAGTATATTGTAATTACTTTCATAGGTTCATAGGAGATTACTAGGCTAATGGCTCAAGAACCCTTATAGGTCTAGCCATTATTAAACAGATTTTACTCTATTTTCGATCCCTAAGGCTGGAGGATGGCTTAGGTTTGCGCTTATGCCTTTGTGTATTTTACAGACTGCCCTTGTCGATAAGGGACATGGGTACCACCCCAGGAATGAATTTATGATTCCAGATCCAAACTGCTTTTGAAGAGAGCCAAGGAAGGGCTCTACTTTATGTGAATAGGGAGCTTGTTCCAGAGAAGGGGTAATCTCTGATACACATCTGTCTCTCCAACATGTTTTGCTCATATCACATTCCAGGTTTAGATCCTTGTATCAGGTAATACTCATGCAGTTTATCTTGGAAATGTGTAACAGTTTCATCAGGGCTGGATTTAAGAGTGTCTTGTAGGGTAGGCATAGATCGCTCCTTAGTAGTCAGTAGGTGTCAGAGTAAAGGGATAGAGCTTTAGTCAGTCTGCATAGGACATTTTGTTTGTACCCTGTATTTATTTTTTTTTAAAGGAACTTCTTAGGCCATTCCAGTAGCTGCATGTGCCTGGTCATATACATGCAGAAAGGTGCATTGTACTCAATTATTGGTCTGATGAGGGCCAAGTACAGTGGGACTATAACTTCCTTGGATCTGGATGGCATGACTTTACTTATAAGCTGTGTCACATAGAAGGACTTCTTCACCACTGTGTACATGTGGTGGTTAAACCTCTGGCTGCTATCTATCTGTGTACCTAGATCTTTAATCTCTGGACCCTCTCTTAGGGATGTGCTATTAATGTTGTAATTTGCAGGAGTATTTGACTTCCCAAAAGGTATAATTATGCATTATTTTACATCTAGCTTTAGGCCATGTATCTGGTACCAATCTTTTGTTTGAGTCAGACCCTTCTGAAGGATATCTACATTACTGGGCAATTCAGTGATTGTCTCAACTTGCAGTCATCAGCAAACATGGTCACCCAAAGATCATCTACATTAGCTTTAACTTCAGATAAGTATATGTTGTACAGGAACAGAAGAGGTCCCATCACTAAGTGCTGTGGTTCACCATTAGCAAATGGCCTCTTGCTAGATCTTGATTCTCCCACTCTTACTACATTTATCCTTTCTGTGAGACATTTGGCTATCATCTGGTGAAGTAGGGATTTATCTCTAATACCTGAGTGGGGAATTATGTTGAAAGCATTAGCTATGTCAGCTTATGCAACATGCACTGTTTTGCCCTCATGGCCCTAGTGAATTTCTCAAAGAAGCCACCAGACTTAGTGGGAATTACCTACCCTTGATGAAGCTGAACTGGGTTGGTTCCATTGATTGGAGATTTCCTATGTCGTTATTTATCAGGTGCATGATTAATCTTTCCATGGTTTTGAATATGAGAATAGTCAAACTTATGGGTCTGTAACTTCCTAGCTCTGTTGATGGTCCCCTTTATGCAGAAGGACTATTGCTGTCCTCCACTCACCAGGGACAAAGTCAGTCTGGAGGCTGTGGTTAAATAGAGATCCTAGTGGGCCTGATAGTTCATGTTATAAGCTATTTAAGAAGTATCCTGGGATATTGTTGGGACCCATCTAAGCCATGTTTTTAGCTTTAGAGAGCACATTGGTGACCTGTTCTTTTGTGATAACCGATAGAGGAATGGTGAAGGGTATTTTTTGGGGGTAAGCAGAGGTGATGGTGAAGTACAATTTGAGCTGAATTTATCAATCAGTATATTTGCTATATTTTCTGGCTGGGTGTAAGTGATGCTGTCTACAACTAACTCTGCACATTGTTGGATGTTGCCCTTAAGATTGTGGACATAACTGAAAAAATGCCTTATGTTAATCCTTAATTTAGGAGGCTGTTTTTGTCCCAAAATTCACTTTTGAAGACTTGACTAGTCCCCTGATTTGCTTGTTTAGACTAATGGGGGAGTTTTTGCTGTACTGTGCACATTCTGTCTTAGTTATAGGCAGGATTTGCTTTATTTTGTTGTACAACCTACTTATACCAGGGGTCCACCAGGGTGGTTTGTTTTTGCGGTTTGTCATAGGCTTATTTTGGTCTGGTACTGCTGTTTCTATGCAGTTGTTTATATGGTCGTACAGGGCTTTTGTTTACCCTTCCTCTTAGACTTGTGTTTCTAGGTTTGGGAGACCTTGTAAATTAGCTATGCCATCACTTAATATGAGGTAGTTTGCTTTAGAATAGTTCTTGCATGTTTTGGTTTTAGGTGGGCGTTCTAGTTTCATATTTATTTCAATGGATACTCCTTTGTGATTTGATCTAACCAATGAGGACATTACACTTGGGAGTGCAATGCTGTCTCATATTTCTGAGTATCAGGTCTAGGATACTTGTACTCCTAGTGGGAGTGCAGAATAGCTGATCCAGGACATTTGCATTGACAAAGTCTATTAATCTTTGAGCCTGCATGTTAGGTGTCATGTATGCTTCCCAGTTAATGAACAGGTAGTTGAAATAATACATGATTATGGTATTGGGCTGAATGGTAATTGATTCAAGTAACTTCAGATATGAGGTATGGTTGCCTGGTTCATGGTGGGGGACCTGTAGCGAGCAAGGATATGGTAATGGATTTTTCCTATGGTTAGTTGGACATGGAGTAGCTGAAGCATGTCCAATTGTTTGACCAGTTTTGAGGTGTGCTTATCCTTTATGTAGATGGATGCACCTCCACCTTTTGTCCTTTCATGTGGAATGGATGGTGTAAATGTGTGAAAGGCATTATAATTATTGTACTGCAGGGGTGTTTTCAATGGCTTTGAACCATGTCTCAGTAACTGCACAGATGTCAGCATTCTCCAGGGTGAGGAGTGCTACCAAAGAGTGTAGTTTCTTGTTGAGACTCCTAGCATAGAGCAGTAGTACCTTTAGTTTATCCTGAATAGATTTTTTTGTGCTAGAAGGTTTATCAGTTTGGCAATGCCTAAAAAGGCATTATAGGGTTGGATAATATTTAGGCCAATATCCAAAAGCCTAGTGTCAACAGGTGAAGACCATCCCTGGCAAAGCAGTGCAGCAGTCAATCATGTTTTCCCAGACTGACAAATATTGGACCCTTTGGAGTAACACCACTAGCTAAGCAAATAATTGAAATCAATTATTTTCTGTCAGTATTGTGGCATCCACCTTGGAGATGGTGGAATGCTGCTCAAAGCTCAGCTTATACCCCCCCCCCCATGATACATATTCTAATACCTCAATCATGTCCCTCTTCATATGGTCCAGGGAGGTACATCTCAGGTCATTTACAACTACATGGACATTGATCGAGTCATACTGGTACTTGTAGTTTATTGACTTGAGTGGCTTGCATGATCTGGTGAATCCTGTTCCCTGGCAGTCAAATGACTGTAACATTTTCCTTATTCAGCTTGGTGAGAGGGACATTGGTGTGTCACAGTGGATTCTCTTATGACCAAAATATTAATTTGTGTGGTGTTATGCCCTATGGACTTGGTAGCTGAGACCCTATGAGGTGTAGCTTTATGTGTTGTGGTGTTAGTTGTCTTGATTGTGTGCATGCAGAGTTTCTGAAGACTGCATCTGGGAGTACCTCCACATATGTGAGTCTATGTATCTGGTCCTTAGTATGTATAGTGAGTGTTGTGTGTGTGTTACTGACAACCTGTTTGGAGCTTTTTGTTCCTGTATTTTGGCAGATAGAAGAAAATCATAATGCCTTAAGTAAACACATACTGATGTAAAGAGAACATGAAAAACTCACACAATTAGGTCAGCATTCCATAGTACATTTCCTCTAAAAACTATTCCCCAATTCAGCCCAATATATATTTTTTTAAGTTTCTTCTTGGTCTTCTCTCCATTTCATATATGATTCTGAAACAACAGTATCCCTGTGGAACATTTATGAGTCATAATGTCTCATCTACTGTTTTTTTTTTCTGTTTTAGCAAACTAGGACCATTTTCTCCAATACACATACATACACGTGTGTGCACACAAAGCTTGTGTCCCATCTCTATAGTCATTTTGCTCCTATCTACAATTGCAGCTCTTTCTCTCAGATAGAGTTGAACTGTGTTGAACTGGTAACATAAGTGTTACAAGTTTTTGTGATTAACTGTGTGTGTGTGTGTGTGTGTGTGTGTGTGTGTGTGTGTGTGTGTGTGTGTGTGTGTGTGTGTGTGTATGTGTGTGTTTGTGTGCTTATCAGTGTTTGTTTTCAAAATGTCAACCTGAATTTTCCACAGTTTTTCCTGATAACATTCAGTCATACATCTCAAGTCAGTAAGAGAGTTAAAACACATTATCGCTGTTGATCTTCAAATTAAAACCAGTCTTACTATCACTGACAGTAATTGGATCAATACACAAAACCATACGGTTAATCTGATCTCAGTTTTGGTTTGAAAACCCTGTTGAGCACTCCTCAACAACAACTTAGTGCAAAGGGAACATGAGCAGCTAAGACTCTGAGTAAGACATGAGGCATGAAAGTGCATTATTAATAACTCTAGATTATTTGGTGCAATGTATGATGGGGAATGTAGTCTGCATCAAAAATTACACTTGTAGTTACTGTAGAAGCAAGACTACAATTAGTAAAATGCTTTGCACTTTGATGTAGTGTCGCTTGTGCAAGTCCTGTGGGCTGAATAATGCATAATGACCCTGTCACAGTCTAGTAAGACTACAATTAGAAAAATGTGTTGCACTTATGTAGTATCTCTTGTGCAAGTCCTGTGGGCTGAATAATGCATAATGACCCTGTCACAGTCTAGTGTGAGGTCCTCTATGGGAAAGGAGCCCTAGTGAGACAAATATTATCAACTGGCCTAAGCCCAGCCCTACTGTCATTTCTTTTTGTTAACACTATTTAATTTTCATGGCATCTATGATTGTAGCACAATACAGACAACACTTTAGTTTGTACTACCACATTCCACAACTTGGACAAAATGTATGAGTCTTTTATTTTTAAGTTAACTCTTTGTCTTACTGTATTACAATGAAATTAGGTTTTACCGTATCGTGTTTGAACTGTTTACTTTGGAAAAGTAGTAAATACCTCTGTTGTATTTAAAATAATTTCAACTGATGTTTCCTTTCAGAAATATCAGGAAACTTCATTCACTGTAAAGATGTGTTATTCTTTCAACCGTATTTATAACTTGTTTACAGGAAACCAATGTATTGTGAGATGAAACTGTTCTTATGATAAAAATGTAGGTTACATGCGTATAGATAAAACATGTAATATAGAGGCACTCATATAATAATGTCAGATTTAAATGCATTCTGCTTGCTTGTGTAAAGTTATATCATCATTGTTCCAGCTTTTGTAACAGCTGGATGCCAATAATATGGTTTAAACTCAGAATGAGGTCACCTTCAGAAAAATATTATCAAACAAACTATAAAGATCTTCAGGGAAAAATCAGAATATTAAATGCTACCTACAGAAACAGATTAACTTCAATTGCCCATTGACTTTAGAAAATCTTGCATTTATTATGCAGTAGCATAATAAAATCAGATATATAGTGCTGAGGTACACACATGAGGGAAATTAAATATAATACACAATGGCATAAGTATTCTTTTGAAAGATGTCTAAATAGTTCCCTATACACATAACTGATTTTGTAACTCAGCACTTCATTAAAGATTAACAACTCAAAAGGAAAATAAAACACTGACCGTTGTCAGGGGGTTGAACCTAAGATCACCCACATTTAAGACTGTTCACTTTTTTCTTGAGGCACTTGGTATTTTTCACTGGAAACCCATTTATAGCTGTTGTCTTACTTTCTGAAGCTATACTATTTACAGCATCATATTTTTACACAATAGTGGGAAGGGGGGGTTGTCATAATGGTTAAGGTCTTTACCTTATAAATACAAGATGCAGGGCTTGATTTCAACCTCTGATTATTGACTAGGCTTGTAATAGTCACCTGACTGATAGCCTGGTATGTACCTGTCATTATTCTCATTGTATTATAGCACACGCAGGCTATGTGATCAGAAAATTAAGTGTGAGGCATACCCCATAGTAAAAATCCTTTTATGACACTATGTCAAGAAACTGTTCTGAATGACAATCAGAGTCTTGATATAATATACTGTAGTATTCAGAAATTAAGTGCAATTAAACAAGACAACATAGTGTGGAGAATAACATAGCTAGACATCCCAGAATGCTTTGCATTTCAGTTCCTGAACATGTTGTAGTAGACAAATAAAGTCTAATACCCTTTGCAAACAAGTTATACCATAATGCTACAATAAGCACATTAAGAAAGTACGCCATGTTTATAAATTGGATGTTAAGGCTGTCTAACATATTCTAATTGGATTTAATAGATGGACTTCATTAAGTGTACATACATAAACAGATGTGTTATTATGAAGACAGCAGTTTATTTTCAGTTCATAAATATTAGAAATAAAATATTCTGCATATTCCAATGTTATATTAAGCTTGTACATTATGATTTAAAAAAATCATGCTATTCTTTTCAAATCACATTAGTCTATCTTTCTTCATATTTTCTGCCTTTGTGCTAATCTTTCTAGAAGCATTTAAGATGTTAAGCCGAGTGTTTTTGCTATTCATGCTGTGATATTAGAGTAAGGATATCACATTAAAGGGTATGAGTGATTTAAGATTTTTAGACATTTATTGCAAGACATATCAAGCCCGTTTTTAGAAGCAAGGTCTATAAGATTAAAGAGTATGTATAAAATTCCTAGCACTTACACTAACTTCATGGTGGAAGAAATGCAAGAAGAAATATGGGACTACTTGCATTTGTTGTTAATATCAACTCCAAGGGAGAACGTTGTGAAGTACTGTCTTTGTTTAAGTTGGAAATGAGATTAAAATAAAAAGAAGTGATGTAGCCCTGTGGAGTAGGGGGATAAAATCTTTACTGCTTACTAGACAATATAGGTTCAGCCTGCAGCATTGGCTCTGCAGAGGGCTTGTGGGGGAAAATGGGAGCGAGCTGACAGCATTGGCACATTCATCCTGGATGGAGGGATGCAGCCTAGGCTTGCAGTAATAGCAGTCTTATGAGCCTGGTAATTTCTGTTTTGTAAGCTGTATACTGCTTGGTGGTGGAGGCTGCATATTTGATGAAGCACATATATGGAGCTTGTAAGGTTACTACATGATGGTAGGGAACAGAGCATACCCCATTGCAGTATGACACTGTACCAACACCCTTGATAGTCTCACAGACCCTGGATATAAGTAGGGTTGAGCTTGGGGAGGTTAGGGTGAGTCAGGTAGACATGGTGAACGAGGAGAGGAGATGGCGTAAGCTGAGATTCAGTTGTGGTACAGGAATAAATAAATAAATAAATAAATAAAAGTGATACAAGTCCTTCTAACTGTGATTGAACCTGAAATGTAGAAGTTGATGAGAAGCCTCTTTATTGAGGAAAAAAATTCCTATGAGCTACAGTCAAGCTTATTGCAAAATCATTTTACTCTTAAAACATGAGAAATACTGAAGAGATACAAATACGTTCCAGGCCCCAAAAAATTACTAAATCAATGATTGAGAGGTGAAGTTTAGAAAACTGAACCAAAACTGTACTTAAGGAGAGGTCCTATTAGACTCTCCTATAAGTGATTGACAGCAATCCCAACAAAGATACTCTTTGTTCTTATGGTAACAACTTCAAGTCAAAATTCAAACAGTGGTGTATGTTACTAGCAGAAAGTTGTGAATGGTATTCAGTAAAACAAATACATCCAAAAGCAAATGGGCCAGAACTAAAATCCAAAGTAAATGTCCATATATTTATTTTAAAGTTTGGCAATGTTGTAATAAAATATAGGAATTTACTTTGGTTGTTTGGTGGTAGTTCATTTGTGTATGGACAAGTTCAGGTCAGCCATCATTTTTGTAAGCCTTTTCTGTATTCGTTGTAATCTTGTCATCTGCCTGAGATGACCACTGTACTTGATATAATCAAGGTGATGCATATGCTCTCATCACTTTAACATTCCTTGATTTAGTAAATTTTCACATACGCCCAGTGATCTTAATGAACTCTTAAATGGGATATATGTATCAGTTTAAGTACGTTTGGTAAACATCTGCTCCTATAATTCTGCAGTGTTGAAGCTCTAAAATTGCTCTGATACGTGTTATATCCATATATTTGTTTCTATGATAAGTAGTAAACTTGAATACAATTTACAAGTACAGCTAGACAGAAGTTATCAAAATGCAAAAAAAAACAAACAAAAAAATACATATGAAATAAACATGGAGATAGTAGTATAAAGGTTACTTTGAAAAATGCAGACATTTGATTACTGACTATAGTGAAACAGATAGGATGGATAAACTGAATATTTCAGATTAACAGATGTCTGCATTCGAAGAAAAGACATGTAGTTTCAAAAATGTATGGATTGATATGAAACTTATAACATGCTACAGCAAAACAGCCAAATAATGAAACTGTCTCATTAGATTCATAGCTTTAGCTGCCAGGCTTGTTATTCAATGGCTTTTTATAGGGTCTATATCAGAACATCAAAGTATTCAAACTTTGAATGTTCTGATATCGAACACTATTCAGCGAACACTAAGAATAGCGAAGCTGCAGAACAGCAAATTCTTTGCTCGGGAAAGAATTTGGTTGGCCGTTTCTGTGTCTTCGCTATTCTTAGCACTGTGGTGAAAAGTTAAGGGTTGGGTTCAGGTAAGTGTGTGCTTGTTTGTACGTTAGGGTTAGGGGTGGGTTAAGTGAGTTAGGGTTAGGGTGTGGGTTAGGTGTGTGTGCAATAGTGACAGACTTTAGGGTTAGGGGCTGTTTAAGTGAATTAGGGTTAGGGTGCGGGTTAGGTGAGTGTGCGATAGTGACGGACCTTATGGTTAGGGTTTGGGTTAAGGTAAGCGGGTAGATAGTAGTGTATGTTTAGTTTAGTGTAGCGTTATATGTAGGAATTTAAGTGTATGTGTGTGATTGCTGTTGGATTGATGTGCTTGTGTTTTGTTTATGTGTTTCGGAGCAGCAATACTTTCATGTTTAGATGTTTTGGGCCCGATGAAATAGCATTCATCTTTTGATAACGTGATATAAATGCTTTTTATAAGCTTGTTTACATTTACAAAGTCTTGATAACTCTTTAGTACCCACACACTGATATATATTGTTTCTGAAGACTGTTAGTGGCAAGCATAATACTACTATAACTGGTAATTTATTTCATAGGACCTAGAATATAATCTGTTTCCCTGGGGCCATTTTTCCTTGGACTTGTCCTGCAGTACATGAAATGAAACTGAGTACAGACAAAAGATCTGCCATGCCAGCAAATGGGTGATAACAGAAGAAGCTGAAATTTGAGCTAAAATGGAAGTAGTGGGATAGGTTATCATATTCAAGTACCTGGGAGGACTTGCTCTGGAAAAGGGACATCTGAATGAGGAGGTCAGAAGGGGTGCAGCCAACTGACACCGATTGTCAGGGGTAGTTTGTGACAAAAGAATGCCAAAGAAGTTGAAATGTAAGATTGACAAAACAGTGGTAAAACCAGTACTAGTGTCTGGTACACAAACCTGGGCAGTGAAGGCAGAGCAGTTGAGGAAGATAGAGGAAATGGAGATGGGTGGTAGGATGCACACTATGGGACATATGAAGAAATTATAACATGAGAGCAGGTGCCAAGGTATCTCCACTTGCAGATAAGATCAGAGAGAATAAATTATGATAGTTTGGACACATGCAAGAAAGCAGAAGATGATTTGTTGAGGAAGACTGAGGAAAGACAAGAAATAGGCAACAGGAAAAAAGGACATCCAGCAAATAGATAAACTGCATCAGGTATAGCCTGTGATGGCATGACTGACAAGCTAAATAGAACAGCTGCATGAATTAACAGAGGTGGTGGTGATTGACATGGCACACCATCCCCATGTAGAAACTGGAAAAAAAAAAGGTTAATGGTGTTGATGATGATGGTGATAACAAGAATAATAACAAAAAATAGCCATGTGGGCAAACACAAACATATTAATACATTACAATATCAGAAATAAGATAAGCCATTAAGAAAAAATTAAAATACAGAAAAAAATGCATTCAGAAACTATAAGATCTTTGCAGTTTATAATTTATTTAGAAAAGAATATATACAGTTCAATATGTGTGAAAACCAAAAGAAATGAAAATAATGGAGTTCAGACATGTATAAGGTGCAACATGATTGGACATATACTTTTGAAACTGAGAAAAGTAACCATTATCCTTAAAACATCTCCACACATTTTTGTTCACTAAGAATGATTTAGCTCTTTCTTAAACGTAGTGCAGTTAGCAGTTTGCCTGCAGTACTGTGGTAGGTTGCCCCAAATGCAGGGGTTGTTTTAAAGTAAGGGGTCACAGTAAGTTCTTACTTAGTAATAAGAAGAAAAGGGATCACAGTAGCTGCGTTTCTGAGTCATGTTACAAAGAATGTGATTTTAAAAAATAGGTATTTTGTAGTGGTGGATTAAAACCCTCTTGTAAATTTTTGACTATTGATGAGTTTAACAAAAATATAGCTCTTGCAGTAACTGGCAACCATTTGTTCTTTGAATAGTGAAACAATGATTTTAGAGTTTGGAAGAGGTTAATGAATCTTATAACTTTATTTTCGGTGACCTGCAATGCATAAATATTTTGAGGAGAAATAAGTGTGAATAAAGGTAATCCATACTCAGATTTGATGGTTAGTAGATAAGAATATGTGTAAGCTGTTCTAATTGTCCTTAGGAATTTGTCTGAGTTTTAGTATGAAGGAGAAAAGATAGACAGCCACTCCTTTAATAAAATACCTAGTATCATGGCAATTTTATTTGCAGCAGTAATGTCGTATGAGGGTCAGTCACAGTTACTGTGTTAGTGTTGTGTAGTCTTTGTGGGGTGCTGGACATTGTAATTGTAGATATTTTGGATTAACAATTAATGTATTTGTAGTAAGTCACTTTCATGTTAAGATGAGTTCCTCTTGTAAAGACTTAAGGTTTAAAGTGAATTGTGGGAGCTAATTATAATGATGTCATTTGCATGTGGAACACATGCTAAATATATGCTATGGTTCACTGTTTGAATTTGGCAAACAAAGTTGTGCTAGCATTGAATCACTTAAAGACAGACATTTTTTCCACTGTAGGACTTTGAAGGAATGTTGACTAGTATTTGAGGAAACATGCAGCTCTTCCAGAGCTGTGGCTGAGTTGTTTCTGCTTTGGTTACGTGAAGTCATTAATTTAGTATATGGCAAGTTCATGCATAAGCTGGCTTCATGTCACCCTTGATTTGCAAAGCTCAACGTGAGTTCAAACACTCATCCCAACTGTAGCAGTCAGCTGGAGCTTCAAAGAAAGGTCCAATAAACAATGCTTTACAGTACAGTCATCAATAGGTAAATGCTGTTTCATTTACAAAAGGACTACGGCATAGACTGCTTTCATTTTCCCACAAGATGTGTGCTCAGTTCCATCACCAGCAATGCTATCAGCATTTTCATCTAAATATCTTGCAACAACAGAGCCAGAGATAATCTGCAGGATAACATTAATCTTATTTTCAAAAACAAAACTATCATTGAAACAGATATTTTCTACAAATTCTTTGCCTTCGGGAAGCTTCATTAAGGTTCATGTGCACACTTACAGAGATTTTATGATTACACTGTACAGACTTTTTCTGGTCTGCAACTATACTTTGAACTTAGCAGAGGCTCTAGGGCATATTTCTGCAGATGAAATGCTAGTGTTGTCTTGTAACTCATCAGTCTATCTGTTATTTATTTATTTTATTTGATATTTGTTTACCGGGAACGTCTGAGCTAGAACAAAACCCATTTTCAGCAGAGGCCTGGGGAGAAATGCTCTAGGTGCATGTCTTTGAAACATGGGAGGAAACCAGAGCACCCAGAGAAAACCCACACGAATGTAGGGAGGACATGCCAACTCCACACAGGAGTCACTCCAACCTCTTGTTGTGAGGTGACAACACTACCGCTGCACCACTGTGGTTTAGTTTTTCTGAACAGGGCTTATATAACTGGAAGCATAGTAAAAGTACCAAGCACAAGTCCAGCATTCTTTTTGTGACTTTAGATGACTTCAGACACCAAGTAGGCCTTGATGTATAATTGTAGGTGACTCAGTGTCAACAGACAATGTAAACTTTTTCAGCTTTGGTTGCCAATATGTATTATTTAAAAAGTGTCAGTAAGTCTCAGATATTAAGTCTTCTACTGGTGATGTCATTGTTTTCACACCTGATATGATCAGGAGTGAGATGCCTTAATTATGCCAGAATAGAATTGCATTTAACAACCATCACTGCAACATTACCCAACAAGTATGCAGCCATATTATCTAATGGAATGTTCAGTTTTTGATAGATTCCATAAAACAGTTGCCTAGTGCTTGACCTACTAAGGCATGTCTGAAAATTAATGATCAAAAAAATCAAACCAGAATTATAAGGAGATTGTTATCCCCCGTATTAGTGTTCCAATTCAAGTAAATGTATTAGGGCTACTTCTGACAAACTGCTGCCAAACCGTCTTATATAATGGACCTAAAACCATCTCTTACAATGCATGCAGCTTTATTCAAATCATTATTCATTGTCTTCACCACTTCTGGATCAGTACAGTATGTTTTTTATGTGTTCTAGCAAACAATGGCAGAAAAGGCTACAGATGTCACTTTATCTTTTACATTTTTCAGAGCTGAACTGAAATTCTGAGTTTAAGTAGTAGACATTTTACTTTCTTTCCAGATGTAGCATGCTTTAGATTCATCTTGTGTGTCTGCCTATCTGTGGCTCTGCAGATCATAAAGTCACCCATGGCCAGTATTAGTGTCAGTTGTACAGACTTTACAAAAAGAAAACCCTGGCCCAAGCCTGCAGTCCATCAATCAATCAAATGATGTCTTCTGTCCAAGCAGCTTAGAATGAAGAAACGAGCCTTCTGTTTTTCTTGACATAATCAGATTTTACAAACAAACGGAGAAACAAAAGAAGGAAAAAGACCCTCTTTAGTATTCTAACAGTAGTTAACTTGAAGTGGCATTTTACTAGCAAGGTGATATGGCTGAGTACAGCTCTTCCCTTTTCTTATCTTCAGGCAGCATTTCTGCTTATCATTTAGAATGAATGATCATGAAGTTAGTTGTATAGCTTCTTCTTAGTGATGCAGTTGCAATAGAAGAGCTTAGTGAAGTCATTCTGTAAGATCAAAGTGAAATATTGTGACATAACTAGTCAGACTAGGTGACAGGATGAAGATCAGGCCACCTAAAAAGTCAGAGGAAATGCTAATTATTTGATTTATAGGACAGGTTTAGTAGCAGACTTACTTGTTATAATGCTATTAGTCCTTTTTTTAGACCAAAATAAATGATGGTACAGTATGCACTGGTATGCATCACTAAAGCAATGATCACTGTCTCTGATTAAGACACAATCTAGTTTCCAGAGGTTAATTTCTGTTCAACATTACAGGACATTATGGACTGTTTTCATACATTTTAGTAGTTGTCTAATCCAACACTTGAATATGACTTTGATAACATGCAAGGGTACCAATAGTCAGACCACATGGTATGTAGTATAACAGTAACTGGATGTGATGTTACCTCTGGTCACAAAATTTGCTGGACATCCTCATTCTTTGCAAATCTTTAGCAATTATTGATCACTGGTCACTCTGTTAGAACAGCTGTCCACATCATATTGAACCATTTCCTTCTCCAGCTAAGATAAAATGGCCGTCTTTCATGTGAACATGGATTATATAGTTACACACTTACTTTCATTGAGCAGTTTAGTAATACTATGCTTGTGGCCTATATTCCAGCGAAAACTGATGTGGTATATATAACCCCACAGAATCTGTAGCTAAGACATCTCAACAACAGTCATTTGGTTACATGGTTCATGTCTACTTTTTAGTATTTCTTTGCCAGTCATCTCGGCCAATCATATGCCTACTCCTGTTTTCTTCCTTGTCCAGAATGACCATTGCCTGGCTTTAATTTGCCTGCAGGTGAATGTAACACACGGTGTATGCTGCCACAATAAAATGACAAAGAAGAACATAATGTATCTTTGTAAAGCAACTGCTGATTCTGGAAATTGTTGGAGTATAACTTCTACAAACGCATTACCAAACTATGAATATGTAGCATTTAAAATATTTATTATCTTCACCAAATATTTATTCTTCTCAGATATGAAGTGCTGAAAGCATTTTGCATTTCTTTTCAAAACTGAAGCATTTCTGACAGGGAGAAATAAATATTCTATTTTTTTACTGACATGCCACTGAGGGATTGATGTAATAGTTAGTGTAGGCAGACCTTGGCTAGCTATGTTAAGTTTTTGTGCTAGGTTCCCATCTTGGGTCTTGTATTTCTGACACTGGGAAGCAGCCACTGTTGAAATAAATAAAAAAAAAAAAGAGGGAGAAAGAGAGAGAGCGAGATTGCTGAAGCTGACGCATCCATCTGTCTACAACCTTGACAGAAGAATAGAGTGAGACTACATAAATCTACATACCTTTATGATTTTTCTATATCAAAATGATATTATAGACATAAAGAATGATTCAAGTCCTGTACTTCAGATTTGTTCTGCACCAATTAGACAGCAGGTGGAAAGGTTACAAGCTGAAGGACAAGTAAACTATCCATCTGCCAGTCCTAAGCAGTTGAAAATCCATAAACATAGAGAAGAACATGAATTATGGCACATACAGTACACGGTGTGACATGCTGCATGATTATTTCTGCAGTTTTATTAAAGACACCCATAAATTATAACTGCATTCACCTCCCCTGTAAGACATTGAGGAAAAGAAGTAATGTATTTCAAATTAAACCAGTATATAATAAGTTAGACATAGTTTTTCTGTGAAATAAAATCACTTAAAATATATCCTTATGACTTTCTCTGTGGTATTCTGGAAATGTGCAAGTGTGATTGTGTGTGTGTGTGTGTGTGTGTGTGTGTGTGTGTGTGTGTGTGTGTGTGTGTGTGTGTGTCTATATGTGTATATATATATATATATATATATATATATATATTATGTTCTTCTTCTTTTGGCTTTTCCCGGTTAGGGGTCACCACAGTGGAACTCCGGTCCGCTAATGATTGGAATGATTGGCAGTAGATTTTTACGGTGCCAAGGTGCCAGCTCATTGCCCAACCTTCAACGAAGGCACGCGCATTTATGCATGTCTTTCGAACGCCACTCGACTGTGGGGAGGACAGGCAGACTCCACACAGAAGGCGCTCCAGCCGAGAATCGAATGGGACAACCTCTTGCTGTGAGGCGACAACGCTACCGCTGCCCCACCGTGGCTTGTATATAGATATATATATATATATATATATATATATATATATATATATATATATATATTTAAATAATTGATTCTATATGCTTTGGTCGAAATTCGTGTTTGTTAACATGTAAGACAGAAACCGCAATATGTTGAAAGCACAAAGGTC
>NC_056746.1:69639393-69709393 GCF_019279795.1 Protopterus annectens | reverse complement strand
GCATGGTGATTACAGTCAAATTACAGATGTATACACACACACACACACACACACACACACACACACACACACACACACACACACATATGCATACAAAATGTAGAACCTTCTGCATATGCATTGTTTGAACCTGAGGTATGAAAAGAAAATATTAGATCTCCTTTGGATTTGGACCCAGGCCTTCAGCATTCCATGTCAACATCTTTATCAGTGGACTAACAATAACATCTGGACACAGTTGTTGAGTTTTCCCTGACAAATACACAAATGCAGAGTTATGGACATGCACACACACACACACACACACACACACACACACACACACACACAGAAAATCTTCTGTTTAAGCGTTGTTAGAATGAAGTATGAAAAGACAATATTAGGTCTCATTTAGGATTCAAACCCAAGACTTCCAGCATTCTGTGCAATAAATCTAGTTATACAGTTAATAATGTTTGTATACTTCACAAGCATTCACTTTTCACATGGTCTTTCTGTTCCAAGGATATCATATGCTGAAGAGAATACCACCTATTATGCCCTAAATTCATCAAAGTATGCATTACTTCAATTACCAGCCATCATCCTCATATTGTAAGTATAGCCCGATTTCTGGATCACTTTGGAAATAAACTACCATCAGCACACTTGCTGATCCTGAGCATCCACTCAGGGGTGAGTCCCACATTTCCATTATCAATTTTAGCTTCTCTTTTGACTAATGAACGGTCGCATTGAAGGATGGTGTATTATTGCATGAAAACAGCTCAGCTCTCAAACTGACCATAGCACTTTCATAATCTATCAATACTCACTAGTCATCTCTGCATGCAAATTGATGGCGGGAAAGTAATATTAGTGGTTTTGTCATGGTTTACCATCACAGTCTCTGAATTAACTAGACTGATACATATTCATAGTCTTATCTGCTTTTGGCATGTATGCAAACAATGTGACTCTGTGATGCAACGATTCACATTTCTTTATTTGTCAGATTCTCTCAGGACGTTACAAAGGGGAACAAAATGGTTTTACCATTTGGTCTTTCAGTGAACATAAACAACAGCAAAACAAATAAATAAATAAATAAATAACAGATGCTATACTGTGCTGTTCATTAAGAAATTTCCTTTGGGGTCTGCAAATTGAACAGCCACATGTCTTACTGGTGGCAGCATGAAGAACATGAAGGAGTTCATCTACCCATGTGTGTGTGTGTGTGTGTGTGTGTGTGTGTGTGTGTGTGTGTGTGTGTAATGCTAGGATATACCACCTACTTAATAACAGTGGCAAAATAACTCTTGCATCTTACCCTGGAATATCTGTTGTCCATATGTACACCCAGCTGAACCTTGAATATCACAGTTTTACAAACAGGCCTGAAGGAAAAACAATATATTTTGTTTTCCCTCCAAAAGAGAACCTCATTGTCTCTTTACTGGGAAGGCAAAATGACTTCAAAAACTACAGGATCCAGTCAAATGAAATATTCCTTACTTGTATATTTATTTTCCCTCTTTTAAAAAGATCATGGGAGAAAAGTGGACACTTGCCTCTCGAATCATAGTCTAATCCACCTAATTTTCAAATAAAGAAAGAAAGGTAGTATTGATGATTTTAGCAGGTAAGAGAAGAAAGTACATTTACATCTATGTGCTAGATAGACATTTAACTGGAAGGTAAAGATGTATAGATTAAGAGCCCTTCAAATCAATGGAGGCTACTTAATCCTCATTTTGAGATACAAGACAGAGAAGTCTCTGATCCCAATAGGCAGGTTATGAGATGATTAGACTTGCTCTAGCTTGTGTTCAATTTATTATGTGTTCAGATTTCTAGTTCTCATATTCTTATGATGTAATAAAAATGGGACTTTGCTGGGCAAGCAAACTACATTTATCCCATAAAGAGTTATGGTTTTAGCAGTTACTTTGTCATGTTTCATCTTTATGTCGTTAATCCATATTTGTGGAATAGAAAAATGATGCACATACTAGGAACTAAATAACTTGACTTCAATTAGTGATCTGAGTTCTACAGGGCCATGAATGGGGGTGACTAAGGAAGCAGCAACTGCCTGTTTGTTGGTTTCTGGGGAATATGCTGAGCATCGTGTCTAGTGGTGGGACTAGAGCTATGTCACATATTCAGATTGATTAGGGGTGTGTACTAGATGAACAAATGACCAAGTAGACATGGTTGGTTCTTCCATAGTTCCATTGCACAATCCCCCATATTGGAAGGTTCAGCAAGTCAGGTAGAATAGGGTGTGACACCCGCTCACTGGTCCCGTAATCAAGGAGCCTCAATCCTCACCATTAGCACCAGTGAGGGGCATGCACATTGGAGGGATAACAAGTACGCACACAGTAAAGTACCATTTCACTTAGGAGCACACAGAGATCACAGTCAGTCTGGGGCTGGTATCTCCTTTTCTCTCTAGAGCCCCAATAAGACTCCCCACTGGCACAGCTATAGGATCCAGATCTCAGCCTAGTGGTGAAGCAAAAATCTCCAGCACCCTCTCTGTCCAAACAGTGCTTTGTGGCCCTGCCCAAGTAGCTGATAGACACACACTTTAAAATGTGAGTTATATATAAACACACAGACACTCCTGGAGAAGGCTGGCACAGGTTCTCTAGCCATGCCGCCTTTCTGCCCAGACTATAAGGTAGTACCAGCTGCCACCAACCACTATTATCAGCTACTATAAGGCCCTTCCCAGAGGGTGACCAATTCCACTGTGTAATATTACTGTTATCTAAATAGTAAGTGTGTCAAACAGCAAGACTATAGGAGTGGATTGGACAGTATCACCAAATACATGCAATGTACTCTGACAGCTTAAATTATCTCTACACAAATCAGCCACCGTTGAAAAGTTTAAAATATTTAATAATAAATAATAAAAGCACAAGACAAATCTCATCAATTCAACATAATGCTAATCAAGAGTTCAGAAATCACAGGGATTTTAAAAGAATATTGTAGGATAGTCTGACATAAATACAGAAAACAGCTAGACTAATCTGGCTAAATTCCTATCTAACTCTCAGAGAAATCTTTGTTCTAAATACTGCTTACACACAGAGCAGGCAAATGCTGGTGAGTTGTTGTCAGATCTAGATCAAGATACAAAATTCTTAATCTTTTTCTCTGAGAAAGTCTTAAATTGATAGCACCCAGTACTGCTGAGTCATTTCACATTACAACATTTTTATCACTTCCCCTTTAGTTTTCAGGTTAACAGAAACTTAAATTTTACATTTCTTTGTAACTGGCCAGGAAGCCACAGCAATAAAAGACACTTTTACATGTAAAATCTAGCAATTATCTCTGTCTTAAAACAATAGAAAGTATGGCCCAGACATCCTGTCTCCAAGCTTGAGATCAAACACAGTTGTAATTCTTTACTTAACAGCTTTCTTCCAGCAAGGTGCACTTTGGTTACATTTTTGAATTTCAGCATATAACGCAGTTTTCTTACATTTGTTTAAACAAGCCTGTGGATTATATTAATATTTACATTGACATGGAACTATCTATAAAATTCAGTCTAGCTAGGCTGGCAGCTTTCACATGCCCCCCCCCCCAGAGAACTCAAGCTAGTTTTTCAAGTGACCCTCGAGAAACGTTGCTTGAGAGAGTTAGGTCTATTTGAGTGTACCTTACCCCATTCCCTGTCTTGAGAGCCCATCTGCATTGGCATTGCTAATCCTACTATGGAGCTGCACTGATATATCATATGCTTGCAACCCTAGGCTCCATCTTAGCAACTTGGCATTTTGCTGGCTGGCTCAGTGTAACCATGTTAAGGGATTGTGATCTGTAACTACAGTGAATTTCCTTCCATAGAGATAAGGCTGAAGTTTCTGCAGTGCCCACACTATGGCTAGACATTCCTTTTCTACAGCTGCATAGCATTCCTCCCTGGGTTGGAGCCTACACCTGAGATAAACCACTGGGTGTTCTTCTCCCTCTGAAGAAATATGGCTAAGTACAGCCCCCAACCCATGCTTTGAAACATCAACCTGCACAACAAATTCTTTGTTGTAATCTGGACTGGTTAACACAGGGCATTCTCCCAAAGCTTCTTTTCCTTGTCAGGTCTGTGAAGGGAGTAGCTATGGTACTATAACTGGGGATGAACATTCTGTAGTACCCTGTTGTCCCTAAGAATGCCCTGACCTGCTTTTTGGTAACAGGTGCAGGCCATGCCTGAATGGTTTTCAATTTGGCAGGTTCTGGCCTGATTTCATCACTTCCCATTCTATGTCCCAGGTAGGAGACCTCTGCCATACACACCTGACATTTGCTCAGCTTAGTGGTCAACCCTGCCCTCTGCAGTCTGCCCAGCACCTCCCTGACATGTTGAAGGTGCTGTTTCCAGGAATGGCTGTAGATGGCAATATTATCTAGAAAAGCAAGGGTAAACCCTCCTGCTCCTGCTAGGATGTGATCTACCAACCTCTGGACAGTTGCTGGGGCATTCTTCATCCCAAAGGGCATCTTTGTGAACTCATACAAGCCAAAAAGAGTCACAAAGGCTGACCTCTCTCTAGTAATGGGAGTCAAGGGCACCTGCCAGTAACTCTTGGTAAGATCAATGGTGGTAAGACACTTAGCCCCACCCAGCTGCTCTAGGGCCTCATCTGTCCTAGGCATGGGGTAAGCATCTGACTCTGTGTGACTATTTAATTTCCTGTAGTCCAGACAGAACCTGATGCTGCCATCAGTCCATTGCAAATGCTCATCACAAGGGTCTCCCTATCATGGTATGGTTTCGTCATGTTAACATGGTACAATTGTGCCTCCACCTCCTCCCTAGCAGTTCTACCATGTAGTTAACATGACTGACCTTCCTTACCACCTTATAGGGTCCTTCCCAAGCTGCTTACAGCTTGTTGTGTCTGACAGGAATGAGAACCATTACCTGCTGCTCTATAATATACTCTCTAGCTCAAGCATTCCTGTCATACCACACCTTTTTCTGTTGTTGGGCTTCTGCCAGGTTTTCCTGGGCCAAGCCCATGAGTTCCCTGAGTTTTGTCATGAGGTTTAGGACATATGCCAGAACAGACTCCTTGTGAGATTCACATTCACCTTCCCACTCAACACAAATTAAATCTAGAGACCCACTCACCCTATGCCCATACAACAACTCAAATGGTGAAAAATGCGTGGATTCCTGGGGAAATTCTCTATAAGCAAATAACAAATGGGGCAAATATTTGTCCCACTGCCTCTTAAACTGGTCTACAGATGCCCATATCATGGACTTGATTGTAGAGTTTTAACCTCTCAACAAGACCATTAGTCTGGGGATGGTAGGGGTGATCTTCAGGTGCTACACCCCACAGTACCTCCACAGACAAGCCAGCAGGTCTGACATGAAATTGGCACCTCTGTCAGTCAGTATTTCTTTTGAGAAACCTACCCTGCTGAAAACCTCTAACAAAACATTTGCCTCCGTTTCTGCTTCAATGGAGGACAAAGCCACTGCTTCAGGGTATCTTGTAGCATGATGTACTACCATTAGGATATACATTTTCCCTGTGGAACTTGGGGTACTCAGAGGCCCCACAATATCCATAGCTACCCTCTGAAATGGCTCCTCAATCACAGGCAAAGGCATCAAAGGAGCTCTCTCCTTGTCTCCTGCCTTGTCTACATTTTGGCACTGCTCACAGCTCCTGAAATGCCCTGTTACATCTCTGGAAATTCCAGGCCAGTAGAAGTTCTGCATAATATGTCTCTTTGTATGTTTTATGCCCTTATGATCTGCAAAGGGAATATCATGGGCTAAGGGTAGAAGCACCAGATGGTAGGCTCTAGGCACTACCAACTGCTGTATTCTCTAACCTTCTATCCCTCCCTCAGGGGTCCACTCTCTTTTCAGTAACCCTTTGTCTCAGTATACAGAATCCCCCTTCCCTTGAGATTCAAGCACCTCACTAGCTACCTGCCTGTGGCCTTGTAATGTAAGGTCTGAGAGCTGAGCCTGTCTCAAGTCTCTCTCTTTGTAACCCTTCCCAGCTCTCCTTCCACAGGAAGTCTTGTATCCTCTGACAGTGGTGCCTTACTGTCAGCCTAGGTACTACTAGTCATCTCTGCCCTTGCAGTCACTCTGTCCAGGGGAATGACAGTACCCACAAGCAGCAGTGGCTCACCTTCTGTCTCACTGCTACAGCGTAGCTCCCTCCCTGAAGTAACCACCTCACCACTCCTGGCTGCAAGTGTACGGTCTGTCTGGGTCTCCCCCAGGCTACCAGACCCATAGCCTGTCTCTAAGCCTGACTACATGTATCTGCATGTGCACATGTACTGCATTATCAAAATCATTCCCTACCAGGACATCTGCAGGGATATTCTCAAACACACCTACTTGCTGGTTTGCCTTTCCACCCTTCCAGTCAAGGTGAACCCTACCCAAAGGTATTTGGAATGGGGTCCGTCCTAAAGCTCTGACTAGAGTAGACCTCCCAGGCAAGTACTGTTCCTCTGTAAACATTGCAGACCTCACAATGGGTATGTCAGAGGCTGTGAGTCTCTTAGCAATGGAATCTATTTACTACAATAGGATATAACCTCTGGTGGTAGTTTGCTATCCTTATTATCTTAAGACAACCTACTGTTGGCATTTTGTCCTTCCCACTTACTGGCTCTCTCACCTTTTGTTCCCCACCTTGCCTCCATGGACATCTGTATGCCACGTGATCTTACTGGTTGCATTCAAAACATTAAAGCCTAGGTACTGTACATGTACCTGGACTAGTGGATTACCCTGCTACTGGCAGATTCTGTTGGGATTGTCTGGGCTGCCCACCAAGGGTTCATTAAGACCCATGAACAGCACTGGGTGGCCCTTTCCTGTGCAGTGATGCCCTGTTTGCTAGGTATAGATCTCCCTTCTTCCCCAACTCATCTGAAGTAGCACATTGTCTATCAGCTAATCAGATCCACTTGTCCTCAGGCAAAGTGCTAAGGGTTTGTTCCCTCACCAAAAGATCTGTCAGCCCTTCAAAAGTGGTGACCTGACATCCACTCACCCATCTATGAAAATAAGTGCTTAGTTCAGCAACATATTCACACACACTTTCATCTGCCTTGAGTCTATGCTCATGAAACTTTTTCCTATAAGTTTCAGGTGTTAGCTTAAAAAACTCTAACAGACAACTCTTAACAGCAGTATAATCAAAATATTCATGATCAGGTAGTTTAGACAACACACTTACAGCTTTACCATGGAGTAAGGGGGACAGCAAATATACCCAGAGCTTTAGGTCAACATCATACTGTTTACATTCCCTCTCAAACATATGAATGAAACTATCAAAATTATCCACCTTTGTAAACTGCAGAATAAATTTACTGACTTTTTGTGCTTCTAGGGTCCAGTTACTCCTTTTCCCATTGCCTACATGACTCTGGCCAAGAGTCAGCATCTTTTCGTTCTGCCACTCCTTCTCTTCAGCTTTCTGGGGTAGCAGTTTCTCATTCTTCTCAGCCTGTAGACGTCTTGTTCTCTCTGCTGCTTCTGTTTCCAAATGCCTGTCCTCCAACTCGAGTATCTTTAGGTCCAGATGGATTTTTAAGTCCTCTACAGAAAGGTTGAGCTGCCCATTCCCTGAGTGTTCTACATCTCCAAGTCCAGTCTGATCGTCCTCCTGGTTGCTATTCTCTGATGCAGCAGAGACCAAAGCTGCAATCATGTCTGCTTTAGTCAGGTTTCCATGCACCAGTCCTTTAGCCTGGCACCTGTCAGCCAACTGGCTCCTTGTCAGCTTACCGTACTCCTCTGTTGACATGCTTGCCTCCTCTCCCTGACAAACTAAGTTAACAAAAGAAATACAATTGTGATCTGAAGTCTGAATATTTACTGTGAGGCTGATTTAGAGTACAAAAATACCTTCAGTGATTACTGTACACAAGCCACAGGAATTCACTATACACACCACTACGGGCCAATTAGTATGTGATGTGGCTAACTCACCACTATCAAACAATTAATATTTGATGTGGATATCCCACCACTGCCAAACAATTAATATTTCATGTGGATATCCCACGACTACCAAACAATTAATATGCGATGCCCATGCACTGGCCCAGTAATCAAGGAGCCTCAGTCCTCACCACTAGCACCAGTGAGGGGCGTGCACATCGGGGGGGGGGATAACAAGTACACACACAGTAAACTACAATTTCACTTAAGAGCACACAGAGAACACAGTTAGTCTGGGGCTGGTTTCTCCCTTTCTCTCCAGATCCCCAATAAGACTCCCCACTGGCACAGCAATAGGGTCCAGATCTCAGCCTAGTGATCAAGCTAAAACCACCAGCACCCTCTCTGTCCAACCAGAGCTTCATGTCCTTACCCAAGTAGCTGACACAAACACACTTTAAGATTTGATTAATATTCAAACACACATACACTCCTGGGGAAGGCTGGCACAGATTCTCCAGCTGTGCCCCCTTTGTGCTCAGATTATAAAGTAGCACTGACTGCCACCAACCACTAATATCAGCTACTATAAGGCCCTTCGCAAAGGGTGACCAATTTCACTGTGTAAAATTACTGTTATCCAAATAGTAAGTGTACCGAACAGCAAGACTATTGGAGTGGCTTGGGCAGTCTCACCAAATACATGCAATGCACTCTGACAGCTTAAATTGTCTCTACACAAAACAGCCACAGTTGAAAAGTTAAAATAATATTTAATAATAAATAAAATCACAAGCAGATCTTATCAATTCAATACAGTGCTAATCAAGAGTTCAGAAATCACATGAACTTTAAAACAATATTGTAGGATAGTCTGACATACATATAGAAAACAGCTAGACTAATCTGGCTAAATTCCTAACTCTAAGAGAAATCACTGTTATAAATACTACTTACATACAGAGCAAGCAAGTGCTGGTGAGTTGTTGTCAGATCTAGATCAAGATAAAAAATCCTCAATCTTTGTCTCTTTGAAAGTCTTAAATTGATAACACCCAGTACTGATGAGTCATTTCACATTACAGTTGTAATTCTTTGCTTAACTGCTTCCTTCCAGCAGGGTGCACTGTGGTAACATTTTTGCAGTTCATATAACAGTTTTCTTACATTTGACTTTCTTACATTTATAAAAACAAGTCTGAGGATTATATTAATATTTACAATGATATAATATTATCTACAAACGTCTATCTAGCTAGGCTGGCAGCCTTCACATAGGCATATAAGAAAATTGCTTCTTAGCATATGTGACAATACCCCACACCCACTCCAGTGAAAAGACCTCGAACCATGTCATGCAACTGATTAAAAAAACAAAAAAATGTGGACACCAGAAGAAATCAAAGGATTTTAATAAAAATAAGGGCTTTCTTTCTTCATTAACTGCAGAACTTCCTCAAATCTCTGAGACCTGCCCTTACCCAAGTAGCTGACACAAACACACTTTAAGATTTGATTAATATTCAAACACACATACACTCCTGGGGAAGGCTGGCACAGGTTCTCCAGCTGTGCCCCCTTTGTGCTCAGATTATAAAGTAGCACTGACTGCCACCAACCACTAATATCAGCTACTATAAGGCCCTTCGCAAAGGGTGACCAATTTCACTGTGTAAAATTACTGTTATCCAAATAGTAAGTGTACCGAACAGCAAGACTATTGGAGTGGCTTGGGCAGTCTCACCAAATACATGCAATGCACTCTGACAGCTTAAATTGTCTCTACACAAAACAGCCACAGTTGAAAAGTTAAAATAATATTTAATAATAAATAAAATCACAAGCAGATCTTATCAATTCAATACAGTGCTAATCAAGAGTTCAGAAATCACATGAACTTTAAAACAATATTGTAGGATAGTCTGACATACATATAGAAAACAGCTAGACTAATCTGGCTAAATTCCTAACTCTAAGAGAAATCACTGTTATAAATACTACTTACATACAGAGCAAGCAAGTGCTGGTGAGTTGTTGTCAGATCTAGATCAAGATAAAAAATCCTCAATCTTTGTCTCTTTGAAAGTCTTAAATTGATAACACCCAGTACTGATGAGTCATTTCACATTACAGTTGTAATTCTTTGCTTAACTGCTTACTTCCAGCAGGGTGCACTGTGGTAACATTTTTGCAGTTCATATAACAGTTTTCTTACATTTGACTTTCTTACATTTGTAAAAACAAGTCTGAGGATTATATTAATATTTACAATGATATAATATTATCTACAAACGTCTATCTAGCTAGGCTGGCAGCCTTCACATAGGCATATAAGAAAATTGCTTCTTAGCATATGTGACAATACCCCACACCCACTCCAGTGAAAAGACCTCGAACCATGTCATGCAACTGATTAAAAAAACAAAAAAATGTGGACACCAGAAGAAATCAAAGGATTTTAATAAAAATAAGGGCTTTCTTTCTTCATTAACTGCAGAACTTCCTCAAATCTCTGAGACCTGCCCAATTTTTTGTGCTTTCAAACTTTTTGCCTTTTTTAGCTGCCATCCCTACTGCAAATTAGAGTTTACAAGCCCCTAACAGTGTTATTTCTACTGGACACTAATAGCTCAAACTGATAAGGTACTCCCATTAGACTTTTAAAGGTCAATTTAGCCTGTTTCATATCATCCCAGTTCAACTGATTCACACTGCAGTATTCAGATAGTTAATCTGAATTGTGTATTGTTCTTATCTACAGTTTCCTTGTTTTAACCAAAAGTCAACTGTTTACATTTTTATCCTAGTCTGGGACCTTAGTCTTGTATTACCCAACACAGTAATGTGAGAATTGTGAGTTGATGCAGTATCTGAGCATCATTTATTTAATTTCTGCTGCGTTTTTTCTGTTTGCATTTTACATTGTCTGGGAACCTTAGTCTTGTAGTATCAATCACAATAGTGAGAGAATCGTGAATTAACTGATTGGATTCCTCTCTAACTCATTTCCCATAACCTCTGCTGAGCTGTGCAGCAATGGTTTGTAGTGCTCTGTATAGAAGCAGTCTCTTAGAGTTGTAATTTTCCATATAAAACTTCCTCTGCTATTTTTTCAAGTATGCAGCTGGGTGTAAAGCAGCTTATTTGCCTGCTGAGGAAAATTACCTCAAGAGTGTTTTAGATCAGTCCTAGACCTCTCCTCCCAGCCCAAGAACTCTAAATCCCAATTGCATCATCTCTCATAAATAAAAACTATTGGATCCATAGCCATGAATGTGTACTTTCGTGCAACCTCTGCAGCCAGTATGGTGGAAATGGGCATATTGAGACAATGTTGCAATAGTCTCCTGTTTACTGACAATCATCTTATTTTTAAGCAGCCTGGATCAGTATGCAAGAGATGTAATTACACTATATTTTGGAGGCAAAGTTTTCGCATATAGACACTGATATCTCCAAACAGGTAGCCGGTAATAGACACACCACACCTACTTTGGATCAGACACATTAACTGACATATGCTGAGGCTCTTAAATGCAATCTACCCAAACCTCAAAGGCCTCCCATATGCTCCATTATGACATAAACAGATGCCCTCTCACCAGGCTATTGAAAAAGGCTGTCATGGTCAGTTGCCTATCAGGGGCAAGGATCCGCCAGATCACACATGTACTCAGGGCATTGAACCACAAGTGCCAGTTTGACTCTGTCATAGTCCATGTGGGTGTTAATGACGTGAGACGTACCTCCCTGGACTCTATGAAGTGATACAAGATAGAGCTTTCAGATTATGTGTTCCAGGCAGGTATGAGCCTAGCACTGATCAGCATTCTACCTTCTCCAAGGATGATACCACAGTATAAACAGATGATGATTAACTTTAACAACTTGCTTAGTTACAGGTGTCATTTTAAGGGGGCCCTGTATCTGTCAGTTTGAGAGGACATGGACAGACCATGCTACTTTACCAGGGATAGTCTGCACCTATCCCCTCTAGGCTTTTGGATATTGGCAAAAATATTATCCACCCCTATTGTTCCATTTTTAGGCAATGCCAATGTGATAAATCTTCCAACATAGAGATTCTCTGCAAGATAAACTAAAGGTGTCACTGCTCAATACTGGGAGTTTCAACAAGAAGCTCCACTCCCTGGAAGTGCTCCGCACCCCGGGCAGTGCTGACATCTGTGCAGTTAGAGAGACATGGTTTGAAGCCACGGAAGGCACCCTGACAGTATAAGGCTATAATGTCTTTCACACACATAGACCAGCGACTGCACAAAAAGAGACAAGCAGTGGAAGTATATCAATACACATAAAAAGTAAGCATACCTCATGATTGGACAAACAATATGAGATGCTCGGCCTACTCCATGTCTAACTATGCTTAGGTAAAATCTAATATTATATCCTGGCTAGCTATGCTGTCTATGACCCAGGATAACCATACCACATACTTGAATGTACTGGAGTTACTCACAGTTCAGCTCAACACCATATTCATGTGTTATGTAACATACACAATGACTAAAATGCAGGCTCAAGGAGTCCTGGATTTTTTTCAGTTCCCTCAAACTGCTAGCCTGCAAAACTACTAGTGCTGCAAATATCCTGTATCTAGTACTCACAAGTATGAAGGAAAGTTGCACCCCCCCCACCTTGTGTAAAGTTGGCCCTGGTCAGATCAGATTGCAAAGCAGTCACCCTTGAAATAAATATTAAGGCTGAACTTCCAGTAAACCCAAGAACCTTTAAGAACTTTTCCAAGGCTTACTACTGCCTATTAATTAAATTCATAACTAAATTTCAACCCCCCCAAATTCATAGAACATGGCGTCCTATTTGGAAGTGTTTACAGAAACCCTTTGCAGCCCTGTAAATATGTAGCTGCATAGAAACAGCAGCTCCAAGCAGAAATAAACTAGGAAAAACTCCATAAATGTGTCCCTTATATAGCCCCTAATATAAATAACAACACCAAAGAAAGAAAAAAAATACTGTGCAAAAACAGAAGGCTATGCTCAAAAGACAAAAAACTCCCTCATCAGTCTCAACAAGCAAGTTTGGGGACAAATCAAATCCACCAAAGCCAACTTCAAGGCAGAAATAGCCTCCCAAGCTACAGATAACCATAAAGCAATTTTCAGTTATGCATGCAACCATAAAGGGAACACTCAGCAGTCTGCTGAACTAATAGTAAATGGAGCTTCCTTTACCAAACCAGAGTAAACAGCACATTTGCTGGCCAATAAATTTAGTTCCAAATTCATCCCCCATCACCCCCAATTTCCCCCCAGGAAATACCCTCTACCATTTCTCCCCAACTATTACTAAAAACAGGTCTTTACTGTACTGCCAATAACTAAAACATTACATCAGTGTGTCCTGATAATATCCCAGGGTGCATCCTAAACAGCTTGAAACATGACCTTTCAGGCTAATTAGAATGAATATTCAGCTACAGCCTGCAGACAGGCTTCATTCCTTGGGGAATAGAGGACTGCAAGTGTCATCCCTCTACACAAATATGGACCACCAACAGACCCAGGAAAATACAGAACCATAAGTTTGACTAGTTATATGTGCAAGGCCATAGAAAGAATTATTGTGGGTATGATAAACAAAGACAAAGGAAATCTTCAAATGTTGACTCATCTGATTTCGGTTTCATTAAGGGCAGGTCATGCCAACTAAACTTGGTGGACCTCTTCAAGAAGGTCACTAGAGCCATGAAAAAGGGGAAACTGTACATACTGCCCATCTTGACCTGGCAAAGGCATTTGACACAATACTTCACTTGATGTTATGGACAAACTCACAAAAGTATGCATAAATCCCTATGTCATGGTAGCTGAAATGGCTCACAGATAGAACACATGAAGATAAGGTGGGGGGATCCACCTCCACCAAGAGGCCTGTTACTAGTGGTGTCCCACAGGGCTCTGTACTGAGACCTCTCCTATTTTGAATATACTTCTCTGAAACCAAGTTAAATGTAAAGGGCCTTTGGCTAACCAAATTTGAATCTCTGAAAGATACAGATATCCCCCAGGAAGATCTGACACAGACAAATAACTGGTGCCAAAACCTTGGTCTAAAACTAATTGTAAAAACTGCATAATTACACCTTTGGGACAGTGGCTATCCCTGCAAATTACAGTGTTGATAACATTTCCCTATAAGTAGACCCAGTGGTAAGGGACTTGGGAAATCAGGTTGATAGTAATCTGAACTTTGATCACCATGTGTCCATGGTAGTGAGAAAATCCATCTAAGTGGTGCAACTTATAAGTAAGGGCATGGCATCCTGATCTATGGACATCATAGTCCCACTATACTCAGCCCTCATTAGACCGATAATTAAGTAGAATGCACCCTTTGGCATGTACATGACCAGGCATTTGCAACAGCTGGAGCAGCCACAGAGGTACTTTACTACAAAAATTCAGAGTATAAATAATATGTTCTGTGCTGATGCTGATGGCCTCAAAGCCCTGTCTCTGTACTTGGTCTCCTACAGACTACTGAGGAGCAATCTATGCCTGATCTAGAAGACATTCTGCAATCTAGCCCTGATGGATCTGTTACACATTTGCAGAACAAATAGCACTAGAATTACCCAATCTAAGGATCTAAACCTTACCTGTGACATAAATAAAACACATTGGAAGGATACGTATGTGCCTCAGATATTACCTTCTCTGTGGAACAGAATCCCCATTCATGTGAAACACAGCTCTTTTCTAATCCTATTTAAATGTAATTTATACCAATGAATGGGAAATCACAAATTCACCCCTGACTTGTCACCTGTGGTCCTTATGGACAGAGGCAGTTAGTAGATGCCCTAAGTCACAGGCATATACCAAAGCTGTTCTAGCCCATGGGCAAAGATAATTGGGAAATTTGGGGCATGAACGGCTAGGCTAAAAAAGCCTCTAGGGTCATTAGCCTAGTAACCTCCTATGAATCAAGACTTCCAGGACATCCTCTGCATTTGACAGGACCACATCCAGAATTATGTCCTGTCTGGTCCAGTCCTGGACCATATCTGAATCTCTCATGATTATAGATATCAGTCACCTCTCCTTGTCTTGGATATTAGAATTTCCCATTCTATTCCTGGCAGATTTAGATCCCCACTAGTATTAACTTCTTCTTTTTACTCTACTCCTATATAAACAGTCTTACAAGAGAAAAAGATATGACATCATATCATAAACCTTTAAATAATGACATAATTATAACTGTTTTAAATGTCTAGTTCAGACAAGTCTGCAGATGGTCGACATATATCTAGAAATTCTCACATTTTCACAATTATTGCAGGAACCCACAGTAACCAAACCTCTCCTGTTACCAAGTTATATCATAAGATGCCTTTCACTTTACATACAGTATTTCTTTTGATAAATAACCCAAAGTAGGTCATAGATAACTTTATTTATTTTATATATTTGCTAACCAGGTAAGCCACAGGAGTCCCTTTTCAGGGGCAATCAGGGAGCACTGTCTTTGTCAGTAAGTTGCTCAAAGTCATGCAGTAAGCAGATGAAGGTAGAATGAATCAAACCGTATCTCCTGGGTGACAGGAAACAGTTTTTTAGCAGCTGAGAGTCTTCATCATCTGCACTAATTACCAGATAGTTACAGGAATCTGTTTTGCAAATTAATAGTAATTACTAATAATGGAAATTTGTAATAAATCACTGGAAGGTTCAATATAATTTATCAAGTTTTAAGTTCCTTTAAGTACCTTTACATATTTCTCTTGAATAATTATATATTTGTTTTGCCTGATCAGTCTGCCCAAGTCTGCTTTAGAATGTATTTGTGGATATGCCAACCCAGCTATAGTCTCTTTGGGTCTACATTTTGAAAAAAAAATATGTGTGTGTGTGTGTGTGTGTGTGTGTGTGTGTGTGTGTGTGTGTGTATATATATATATATATATATATATATATATATATATATATATATATATATATATATATATATATATGTATATAGTTTGCTGGCATACTTTGGTTGATAGTCATGTTTGCAAAGAAGGGTGTAGAAGGGAGAGTTCCTCTCCCTCAAGGAAAAGGAGCTGTGGAGTTCCTTATTTTAATTTAAGGGTGCATGGGTGCTAATGTTTTTACCCTTTCATAAATGCAGGATTTGAAGTCTACCTTAAACTCTCAATTTTTGAACATGGACAGAACTTAAACTATTGGCATTCATGGTTATGATACAGAATCCCACTTTAATGATGCATACCAGTTATGGCAGTCACTTTTGCAACCATTACCAAGTGTGATAATACATTGTTTTTGGAGAAAATCACTGAAGGGAAATTCTCTTTTCTCTGAGGCATAGTTACACAGAAGTTGATTGCATTAGTTATAGGCTATGGAAGTGAAGCCTCCACACATTGCCTCAAAATTCCTGATTTTTTAAGGCAGGCAGAAATTAAAATTCCCAACATTGGATGTTATGATGTAAACTCTACATGTATTTTTATAGAGGATGCTTTACAAATTGGAGTGCACATTCATATATATTAACCATTGTAATATGTGTTCGAGCTGTTGTCTTATACAATAGCCCCAACAAAAAAAAAGAAAGAAAATGCAATAGTAAATGGGGGTTGACACCAAATACATTCTAAATCTGAATTGCTGACTAACATGTTCTTTTGTGCATTGCTGCTGTATTTTCATAAACCTCGGTATGGTCCTTTTACTGACTTTTTCCTTGGTTTTGTTTCTGTGGCTGCAGAATAAATGTTCAATGTTCTTCATCTTGACTTATAGTCATACCATAAGTTATTGTAGTCATACCATAAGTTAAAACTTAATATATATTACTGTAAGACCCAGGACCCTTGCAATATATTATGAGGTCCAACTTTGTACATTTTCAGCATATGAAGCCAATATTAATTTCTTTACATCTCTGAATGGCTTACTGTGGCTATAGGGTCAGGAGTAAATAGCAAGCATTTCTAAGGTGTACTGCTGCCCTTTTCATGCTATTTATTCTGAGAGTGAGTTCATGGTATTAGACCTGTACACAAGTGTTGGCAGTTCTAGTCTAATCAACATAAATCTTAAACAAGATAGATTTCAGTACTAGATTTTCTAGATTTTTTAGTCAGAAACAACCTATGTAACAGAAAAGCTATCAATCTTTACAGATTGCTTTCATATGATTGTAGTCTATTGCATTATGATTTTTGCACATAAGCTGACATCGTCTAAAATATGAGTTTAACATTTGTGCACATTTTTTGGAGCATAAGATTATGTATAAGCAAAACTAATACATTTTCATTGCAAAATATGTTTTAAATTAAAAAGAAAGACATGTCTGTATTTCTGTATTAGTGAACTGTCATATGTACTGATATATATATATATATATATATATATATATATATATATATATATATATATATGAAGCACACACACACACACACACACACACACACACACACACACACACACACATATGTATAAACACATACACAAAGATATATGTATATATTGCCAAAAGTGGCAAACTTCATGACTCCCATGCAGATGGACAATAGAGGAACGACTGCTGAATCCTACAAAAATGCACTTTATAAGCACTTACATGAGTGCATGGATCGTGCTATCCCTAACAGAACCAAGATGCTATCCTCCAAAAAAAGCAAGCCAATCTGGTGGTCTTCTGCCATAAACAAACTCTACAACAGAAGAAAGAAACTGTTGCAAAAAAGAATAAAATCCCACGATTGGAGGAACTCCCTGGTCAGCCTCAGTAAGAAGTTGAGATCCCTTATAAAATCCTCCAAAGCTAGTTATGAAAACAAAATTGCCACTGATTCTAAAGACAACCACAAAGCATTCTATAGCTATGTCAAAAATCTCAATGGCAACACTCAGATCTGCTCTGAGTTACAGCACAAGACACTAAATATACAGAACCAACTGATATTGCCAACATCCTGGCAGATAGGTTCAGTGCTAACTTTACCCCACTCTCACCCCCTAAAGGGCCCATATTTATACTAGAAGAATGTAAAGTTCCTGTAATCATGGCTGCACAGGTAAAAACTTCACTCTCCAAAGCCAAGAACACAGCATCCATGGGACCTGACAACATCCCAGGCTGCCTTCTACATGAACTACAGAATGAACTGGCACCCCACCTAAGTACCATGTTCAATCATAGCCTCACCTCAGGCTTTGTGCCCATTGAATGGCGCACCGTGACAGTTATCCACTCCACAAAGGGGGGGGGGGCCACAACAGACCCCGGGAACTACTGCCCCATTAGCCTGACGAGCCTCATCTGCAAGGTCATGGAATGTATCATTATGGAACCCATAAACAAAGACATTGGAGATCTCCAAACCCTGGACCACACACAGTTTGGGTTTGTAAAAAGCAGATCATGTCTCCTAAACCTGATAGACTTCTTTGAAGTAGTCACCAAAGCCATAGGTGAGGGTAAGGTGGTTCACACAGCCTATCTAGATCTCGCCAAAGCATTCAACACCATCCCCCACTTTGGAATTATAGATAAACTCACTAAACTAAGTATAAATCCCTATGTCACAAGATGTGTTGCCAACTGGCTTACTGAAAGAACCCACACTGTGAAAGTAGCAGACTCCAAATCAGACTTCAGACCAGTGACAAGTGGAGTACCACAGGGTTCAGTCCTGGGTCCTCTCCTGTTTGGTATCTATAATCTACTTCTCTGAAGTACAGGCTAACACAGAAGGTCTTGGCTAACTAAATTCGCAGATGACTGCAAACTAGGAGCCATAATTGAAACTCCTAATGATGTGGACATCCTACAAAAGGGCTTCACTGAGACAGATGCCTGGTGTCAAAGACATGGTCTCAAGCTCAATGCCAAAAAGTGCATTGTCATCCCCTTTGGTAAAAATTCTGTACCCATGAACTACCACATAGGCAGTAATCTACTTAACACCAAAAGTGTGATAAGAGATCTTGGGACACAGGTGGATAGTAGTCTCTCCTTTGATAATCACATCGCCAAACTGGTCAGGAAATCCTTCTACGTGGCACACCTCATCACAAAAGGTTTCTCATCCAGAAAAAAAGAGGTCATTGTTCCCCTCTACTCATCACTCATTAGACCCATTATAGAGTACAATGCCCCTTTTGGTATGTACCTCACAAGACATCTACAACAACTGGAAAGGCCGCAAAAATACCTCACAGGGGATTACTGGCCTCAAACAGATGCCTTACGCAGACCATCTCAAAAAACTCCAGCTTTACTCCATCGCATATCGCCTACTCAGAGGCGATCTCTGCCTAACATACAAAGCTATGTCAAACCCAGAGCTGTTGGACATGCTCCACTTAAAGAAATCCCAATCCCTCCGAGCTACACGCTCTAGGGACCTAAACCTTGTCACCACAATAAACAGAACATGCTGGAGGGATAGATTCCTGTCCCAGAGACTTCCCATACTCTGGAACAGACTACCTATCAATGTCAAACAGAGCTCCTCATTAGCACTCTTCAAGAAAAATCTTGATGATTGGATGGGTAATAGGAAATTCACCCTGGGGATCACTTCTGTGATTCTGCTTGACAGGGGCACAGAAAAATAATTTTCTTGGGTGGCGAAATACATTTTTGGCTAGGCTTGTATAGGCCCTAGGGCCAATAGCCTAGTACCTACCTATGAACCATATATATATATATATATATATATATATATATATATATATATATATATATAGATATATATACATATGAGTGTGAATGTGTCTGTACTGTCTAGATAGATATATAGATTTGTTGATGGATATGGTAACATGTTGGGCACTCAGGCTCTCAGGAAAATGAAGACTTTCTTACTGATTAAAATGGGAACAGTCAGTTTTAGATTTTATATGGCTAATACCCTTGTATCTAATAAGTCTGCTCATTGTAAATAAAACATTCATGTCCAACTAATATATCTAAGGCCATTAAAATTACTTGTCTACAATGTTTTTAAAAAGGGGGTGGCATATGCTATGTTATTGGGCTGCACGACTGCAGCCCCCACCCCCACCTGTAAAAATGAAAAGAAAATTAAAAAATAAAAAAATAGAAGTAAAACAAAAAGAAAACAAATGCGAGTCCCAAAACATCGTGCATGCACACTTGCGGCTTTTCCTGATATCCGGACTGCTGGTGAACCATTCTGGAGCATGCACACAGAATCCACACTGTCTCACCAGCAGTCCAGATTAGGAAGGCAGCATTCACAGTAGAGATCCCAGAAGTCTATGCAGTTACAACTGCATAGACTATAAGGGGATCGGACTGCAATGTCTGCAGGCTGGGTAGCAGCTTGCACTCGCAGGAGGGGAAGGACACAGGCTTTTACTGCAGGATAGACACACTTGCAGCATTGAATGTAGATTGCAATGCAGCAACATGGATTTTAAGTGAACAGACGGACTTTGTAGCAGGAATGGACAAACTGGGCTCAGGTAGTGTGTGTGTGTGTGTGTGTGTGTGTGTGTGTGTGTGTGTGTGTGTGTGTGTGTGAAATGCCCCAGTTAAATATACCTGGTGGCAAGACTCCAACCCTGTACCTTGGGAACAGGTAGCAAGAGCTTGTATTCCCTACCCACCACCACCTGTGAAATATTTGCCTCATATTTTGTTCTTGTAAAATTTGTGGTTTTCTGGATTTTGAATAATGACAGGCATTTGAATTTCAGACTTCATATTCTTCAGGAAGTACATGGAAACACAACATATTTTATTCTAACAATGTTCTGTTCATAAGATCAATATTTTAAATGTGTCCCTATTTTTGGGGCTGTATCCCCCCATTATTGGCTTTGTCCAGGTTTTTTCTGCTAAAAGGTTGAGAGCTATGGTGAGAACTGAATTCACTAAATGATAGCCATTTAAGTTTCAGTCTACCTGTCTTTCAAGAAACAGCTGATTTGGCATAGTAGTATGTTGCTCTGACTGTAGTGCACAGCATACAGGGTCCGAGACCTGGCAGTGAAATGTATGGTGGTAACACAGCATTTTATTTTTGCAACTTTCCAAGATTATACAAGCAATGTTTAAAATGTGTCCCCAGTTTTTCGGCTTTTGTCCTCCCCCACCCAATAAATTTTGGCTTTTTCCAGATTTCTTGTGCTTCAAAGTTGAGAGATACAGTTGAGTGTTGAGTGGATTTTACAAGGAGCTGAGAGTTTGAAGAGAAGTTTAATGTTGCTTATGCTGAGTCTGTTTCTATTGTTAATAGCACAACAGGTAGTGTACTTGCTTTTGATGCAGAAGGCAGTGGGTTCTACTTCCACAGTATATATAGATGCATTGCTGATACTGTACTGTGTTGTACTTTTAAAGGGGGTGGATGCTGCAGTCCTGAGAATGTCCTCTTTGGTGGAGATACCTAGTAACGATGAACCTGTTATCAGTTTACCATCTATTCCCTATTGCAATATTATTAGCTTATCATTTTTTTATTGTAACATAGGCAATTTATTCCTCAATGACAACATATACTTTGTACATGAAACAATGAAATATAAAGTTGTTTGCTAGCAGCAAGCTCCTCATTAGTTACAGATCTCTTTAATGTGAATTATTTAGATTACTTTTACTTCTGCAGAGATTGTGCATATTTACTGATACTGGCGGACTGTAGAAGTTTGAGTAGACTTTTATGATGGAAATATTCTGAACTGGGCAGTTTTGTCATTATTAGTGCATGCATTTAATTTCATTGTTTACTGGCAAAATGTTCAAAGCAATGCATTTAAAATGCCCTCTAACAGCTGTACTGTATTATACAAGGAATATAATTTAATACAATCAGGAAGGTGTATCAAATAACAAATGTATGTTTCCTGTGCAAGCGGCCTATGATTTGAAAACAGCCCAAAGTTAATCTGGCCAGATGTATTTTCTTTGAATGTGGGTTTCAGTGCTGTTTCCATGAATGTGAGTTTCAAGGGCAGAGAAGTTTTAATGCTAAGTTTATTTTCATTGTGAGACTACATTGCTTTGTTTAGCAGATGTCTATAAGAAGCACACAAAAGTGTTTGTGCTGTAAAATGTAAAATAAAACTTTTAAATGAAATCCATATCATCATAGAACTAAAGCAGTATGCACATTACAGTGTTTATGGTAAATGGGGTGAAATAGCCAAGTAATGGGACATTGGAATAGCTGCAGGGTGGAGGCCCCATTCGACCATGGTTTTGTAAGGGGGGGAGGTGGCGAACAGCCCAAGCTGAACTATACCTCTTAACTGTCTAGTTTTTGCAGAATGAATAGATGTGTGCTTCTTATTTGGTGTGTCCCTCATAACATGTGTGGCTTTTTGGCAAATCATTTAGGAAGGAAGTCACTAAATAATGACATACATTGAATTTCAGACTTCATACTCTTCAGAAAAATGCATGCTAAAGCAAGCCCTGATGTTCTGTCAACTGACTAAGTTTATACAAGAGTAATTTTAGTACTGTTTGTATGTTCCCCCAATATATTTGGCCTTGTCCAGATTTCCTGCATTAAGAGGATGAGAGGTATGTGCAAATAAATCAATTTATAGAATTAGGAATATCCAAACTTCTCAACTGTCCTTGATTTTGGCTCAAAATGTTGCTCTCCCCCTAATAATCCCTCCAGAAAATGGCAAATTTGGAAGAAAACGTGGAGGGTTTAGAATTAATAAATAATTGTAATGATCAGAGTTATAGATTACTTTTAATTTAGGAAATGCATGTAGATTCTCTTATTTTATCAGCTGCTCAAGTTAACAGTACTAATATTAAAAAAGTGTCCCTTCTTTGACAGGTTTCCAGCTGTATTGTGTGGCTATTTTATATTTTTGCATCACATTTTTGGTCCGATTTTCATAAAATTGTTGTTTTCTGGCAAATTAGTGGCAAATCATTAAAGATTGAAGTAGGAAAATAATGACAGACATTTGAGTTTCAGATTTCATACCCTTCAGAAAATTGACACTAATGCAAGACCTACTATTCTATTATCTTTCTAAATTTATAAGAGCGATATTTAAAAATTGTCCTTATTTTTGGGCCTTTGTCCCACTTCTGTTAATGGCTTTGTCCAGATTTCTTGCTTTAAGGGTGAGAGGTATGACAACTGTGTTAAGGCCATCACTGTCAGCCAGAGACATTTCAAATTGTGACATACCTGTTGCACCCCACTCTCCCACTTAGTGACTCTGGATGTGTCTAAGCAAGGCAAAGAACAGTGTAAGTGTGCAGAGTACCCCCCCATCCAAGGTAGACACAAGTACTACAGTGGCTTTTCATCTGTCCTTGATTTTGCAGAATATTCTGGTTTTCTGTCATATTTTTATAACGTTGATTTATTCTTCATATTCCGAAAATGCATGTCATTGGAGTTCTTGTTGCTCTGTGTTAAAGTAGCAATGCTTTAAGGACCATCAGGTAAGCTTGTCTGAGACTTTAAGGTACAAGTTAGCTTTAATAATCATACTATTAAATAATTACCAACATCGGATATTATGATGTAAACTCTACATGTATTATTACAGAGAATGTTTTACAAATTGGAGTGCACATTCATACATTTTAACCATTGTAATATGTGTTCAAGCTGTTGTTTAATACAATAGTCTCAAGAAAAAAAAAAAAATGAAAGAAAATGCAATAGCAAATGGAGGTTTGCAGACTGACACCAAATACATTCTAAATCTGAATTGCTGACTAATATGTTCTTTTGTACATTGCTGCTGTATTTTCATAAACCTCAGTATGGTGCTTTTACTGACTTTTTCCTTGGTCTTGTTTCTGTGGCTGCAGAATAAATGTTCAGTGTTCTTCATCTTGACTTGTAGTCATACCATAAGTTAAAACTTAGGATATATTACTGCAAGAATATTTGCATAATGCATATGCAGAATATTTACATAACTAGATAGCGTATAAGCCTTAGGTATTAAAAAGCATATGACAGTATTTGTAATAAAGGAAAGGATTACAGTATTTTCAGAAGCTCATTACATTTGTTGGAGACTTGCACTCATATTTACAGGCTTTACCCATAAACTAAACAGAATGCCAATCTATCATGTGTGGTCGATAACCTGTGCAGTAATCTTTTAAGCAATTTGTCTTGAGCTTGTTTCTTGTTTGCTGTTCATTTTTTCTTTGATCATATTTTCCCCATGAAACAGGTATATAGTTGCTGTCAGGCAACAGGTCTTGTTTGGATAAGAAACATTTGTACAAGTAGGGGTATTGCTACTTTCAGTATTTTACTTGGTACTTTTATAAAGCTGAATATAACTTATAATTAGAACTGCAGTGCAAGGAGAAGTGCTTTGAGTTGAGTGCTGCTTGTTTTTTTATACCAGCTTTTGACTGGCATTCCAGTAATGTAAAATAATTTGACCGAAATACATGGGTTTTGTGCTAAAAATGCTGGTTTATTAAATGTTAATACACAAGGCACAGCAAACTACTATGACTAAGCGCTTTCATGCGCTGGATGACAGAAGTATAAAAGGAAATTAGAACTCAAGAATGAGTAAATGTGAGGCATGTAACTGGTGTAAGTACATTAACGATGGGCCATACATAGAAGTTGCAGGTTTTCATACAAACCTACAATGCCCCAGAAGGTGTAATTGTAACACTGAGATGGTGGTCTATGTGGCCACGTGCATTTCCTGTCAGGTATTCTATGTGGGGAAAAAACACTAGGTGATTAAGAAACAGGATTGCTGAGCACACCAGAGACATTAAAAACAACAAAACATCCAGTTCACTTTTCCTACACTCATCTGTATGTACAAATTACAAAATATTTTTGTTTTTTGTAATTGATTGGTCCTACAGGGAAGGCAGAGGGGAGGACCCCAAGTTAGACATAGAAATCAAGGAAACTAAATGACAACTTAAACTGAATGCTAAGGTAGAACCTGGAATTAATGAATATAATTCTGTAGCCAGTGTGTTAAAACAAAAGAGGAAACTGTGGTTATGGACATGTATGTAAGCATTATGGAATTACTGTTTGTAAAAATATCGTTTTTAGAAATATTGTTTATTGTGATTTTGCAAGTTCTGTAAGACTGAGCCACAACAGTACATATATTTGATGTCTAAGTTTGTTATTATTACAGTTTTGTGAAGTTTTATTTTTTTATTTTTCATTATTTTTATTTCATGCAGTTTTTATGTCTGTATTCCAAGTGAAATTATCAACAGAATTGAAAATGTTTAGGTATGGCAAAGGGTTAAATTTCTAAAGGCACTGGAAAAGAAGAAGTGATGTATAATATTTAAGGTGTGTTTGAATGAAAGCACATGACTGATGATACCTGTTGAGGAGAAAGCGCTTAGTCAGTGGGCAGGATTCACGAAGGCTTGCACGGAGTGTAAGAGACGTGCAACACTCCATGCAAGCCTCGCGATCCAGGAACAGCCCTAAGCTCCGTGTAAGAGACCAGCTAAAATGTCTCTTACACGGACTGGGCGTGGACATGCTAAATACCTCACTTGCATCCGAAAGGTATGCAAATGAGGTATATTAGCGATCCACAAAGCAGAAACCAGTCCGTGTAGGAGACATTTTAGCTGCAGAAATGTACTCAGCTGACAACTGAGTACATTCCTGCAAATTCCACAACGGAGCGATGTCAGCTCCAAAAAAAGGTTGCATATGACTCAGGCAGCATGCCAATGGCCAAATATGTGGCCATTGGCAAGATAACCCGATGCAAAAATATTAAAAATATAATTTTTTTTTTCGGCGATCGCCGATGTTTAAACCCAGCGCAGCCCCGTGCAAACGGTCTGCGCTGTATAAAACCATAAAAAAGAAGGTTATAAACCCACAAATGTGGGTTTCATGCAATACATGGAATGACAATGCAGGGACCAGCAGACCAAAACCAACATGGCCACCGAGTAGTGGTTGCTAAGGGGGGAAGCTGAGTCTAAGACATGTAACTAAGCATTAGTAGGCAATCTCATGTAAATAAGGGTTCGGATACTGAATCTCACAGTCACATACCAAATGAGCACAGTCTGAGTAGTGTAAGAGATACAAAAGGGGGAGGAATTGAGTAGGAGATAGGTGACATCACAGGGGGGAATGGTAGAAAGAAATGCAGTTCATTGGAGGCCAGTGTAACATGACAGATGACAGGCACAGATCATGGAAAGAGGTGTGCCACTAGATAAGTCATGGAAAGTCAAGAAATGGAAGGTATACACTGTTACCTACACCAAAGTTTCTTGCTGGCCGTGCATGCGCACGTGTGCACGCCATGAAGCGTGAGTAGGACAGTGTGCACGTGTGTAAGGCAGTGTGAGCATGTGGGAGCGTGTTGGGAGATGTTTAACACTGTTTGCGCGGGTGTGCGCTTGTGTAAGGCAGGCTGAGTATGTTGGAGGCTGTTGGCAGATGTGTAACAGTGTTTGCACGGGTGTACGCACATTTAAACCCGAATAAGTAGATTCTGAACCGTGTAAGCACGTGTGC
The DNA here is from genome assembly GCF_019279795.1 of Protopterus annectens. Taxonomy (NCBI): domain Eukaryota; kingdom Metazoa; phylum Chordata; order Ceratodontiformes; family Protopteridae; genus Protopterus; species Protopterus annectens. The sequence continues at coordinate 69,682,925 of NC_056746.1, read as the reverse complement.
GAGCGTGTAAGCCACTGTGAGCGTGTTTCAGATAGTATGCACGTTGCTACCCCTGAGGAAACAGAGAGGAAAAAGGAAGCAACAGAATTAATAGGAAGCTAGCAGGGATAACTGCTGAAGCTAGCAGGTGAAAATAATTAGAAGCAGGCAATTACACAGGCAGAATAGTAGCCCAGCCCAGCACTTAAAACTCTGCAAACAGTAGTGCAGGATGTTTCCATTAAGAGACACTGCAAGACAGGAGTAAGCTAATAGAAGTGAAAACTGAAAAAGCTTCACTCAGAGCAGAAATGTTAGGGGCTGCCATAGCTGTCATAATGAGACATAGGCGACTTGCTGAGGGTGGTGACAATGCAGATGGTGCCAGACAACCCACAGTGAGGAGGCAGAGAAGAGTGTACAGGCCCAGTGTCACCTACCACGGGTTACATGAGCAGGAGATAGTAGAGCGCTATAGAGTGGACAGAGAGCTCCTGCAGCAAATTGTTGAGCTGTGCAGGCCACGCCTCACACACAGAACCAACAGAGGGGAACCCATCCCAGTGGAAACCAAGGTATGTGTTGGCCTAAGAATACTAGCAACAGGTACCTTCCAGAGACCAACTGGTGATATGATGGGGATATCACAGGCATCAGCCTCCAGGGTACTGCACCTGTTCCTGGATGCCATGTCAGCACATGTCGGTGATCATGTATATTTCCCCAATGCCCGTGAGGTATTGGCCAGCAATATGCGTCTCTTCCATCAAATAGCAGAATACCCTGAGGTACTGGGTGCAAAAGACTGCACGCACATACGCATCAAAGCACCAGCCGGTGAGTGAGGTAGGGCCTACATTAACCGCAAGGGCTTCCCCTCCATCAACTGCCAGGTCGTGTGTGATGCCCAGGGCATAATAATGAATGTGTGTGCTGGCTGCCCTGGGAGTTACCACGATTCCCACATCTGGCATTTGACGCAGCTGTACCAGGCATTTGCCAATGGGGACATCCCACACGGACACCTAGTGGGGGATGCAGGTTATGCACTGGAGCCATGGCTGATGACACCCATCAGAAACGCACACACACCTGAACAGGAACGCCATAATGAGGCACACGCACAAACACGTAATGTAATAGAGCATGTGTTTGGGCTGCTCAAGTCACGGTTCCGGTGTCTGGACACATCTGGTGGAGCCTTGCAGTACACACCAACTACATGTACCCAAATTGTCATGGTATGTGCTATGCTACATATGATCTTGCGAAAACAGCTGCAGCAGGACCAGCATAGGGCCGGGCCAAACACCCCCCCACCATTGCCAAGGCCATCACAGGCAGAGCGTGACTCAGAGGCGGAACAACCTGAGCCTGCCCCAGTAGGCAGAAGGAGGCGTGCCCAGTATGCCCTGGCCTTGGCAAAGAGGCAACGCATAGCACATACACTGGCTCAGTAGGAACCCTGGGAATGATACCCCCCCCCTGACTCACTCAAATAATAACATGGATGCCTAAAATGACATGACCTGCTCACAAACATGTACAGGGAAGTATAATATGTGCATCCGACAGAGGCAGCCCTGCAGCACCACCTGAGGCATGAATGCTATGTGTTAAGTAATGTAACACCATGTACTATATGCACACCTGAGCATCCTGACTAACATCCACCCTCACCAAGCATGAAGCCACAAAATGACGATGGGATGATCAAGTGCAATAACTGGCTGAAGTAATGCAGTCAGTCAAAGGGGAGCCAATGTGTTTCAGGCTGGGAAGACATGCGGAGCTTGACATGATGCACCACCTGCTAGGGGTGGCGTGCACCTATCATGCCATGCCCCATGGATACCGGCAAAGGCTGTCAGTACCCACAGCATGCCCTGAATAGGTAAGTCTCAAAACACAAACCCACCTTTATAGGTTCTACAAGGGATAGGAACCTAGATGTAATGCTACCCAATGACAGATGTATAAACAGCAAGATGTGTGCAGTGTAAATGCACACAGTATGGAGAATGTAGATACCAGTCCTGTAATAGAGAACTGGGCAAGGCTCACATCAGCACCCTAACACTACCAGGTCACACCTCATACTGTGCTGTACAGCCACAAAACATGGAACAAGCTACAAAAGGAGGGTGACTAGCAGGAAATGGCAAGGATAACCACACCCCCATGTTAGTACCACAACAAGAAGCAGCATGGAATAGCCATGGTCAAATACCAATGGCTAAAACTGCCTCGCAGTATATAGCCTGCTGCAGACTACTGTCCTAATACCAGGAACAGCACCTGGCCTATGTCGGAATACATGAATATATTAAGCCCCCCAAACCACATTATATTGCTTGACTGAAAATACCCAGACATACACCGGTAGCATTGTACTAGCACCAACACAGTAGGAGAAAATTACTCAGATTCCATAAACCAAAATGCCCAGGAACAATGTACCACTCCCACAAGAGGGGTAAGCATACTGGATGTGATAATCAGCAACATGTGTACTGGATGGCAAGATGAGAAGTGTACCCCTCACTGGTAAGACCAGACCATAGAGTAATCACACTGGATATACACATCCTGACCCCAGTCCCTGGCCAGAATACCACAGTGAAAAACATGTGTAAAGTATAGGTTGCAGCCCTCAAAACCGATGTTGAATCCACAAAAGGCCCTGTGCAAGTGCAGAATATGGGACACACCACAGAACATGTTATACAGGCATTCCATGAATACAGCCAGGAATGCTTGGAGTATGCAATCACAAATAACAACAACACACAATGCCATACACGCAGGCATCTGGCATGCTGGCCTCCAGCCATTATCAAACCATGCAATAGAATGAGGAAGCTACCACATGATAGAGCAAACATAAAAAGGGAAGTAATCACTGACCAGTAGTATGGCAACAACATATGTCCACACATACAATCCACTAAGTCCAGCCACAACAAGTAGAATCTGTGAATCCAGAGGCAATGTGACGCCAGTACCAAGTACACAGACAACCACAACACCCCCCAATAAATACAAATATATGTGATAGATGCATCCATGTATCCAAACCAGAGGTTGAGCTCCAACAACTCAGTACTGTCAAAACTAGTCAGGAGGAGAAGGTAACCACATACACCACAAACCCAGTCCCACATAGACCTACCACAACTGTAAACCAAACACATAAACACAGACAAATATTCCCGGAGGCATTAATTACAAACACGCCACACCAACAGAAGCCTCCAAAGTAGATCACAAGCAACCACAACCTTCAAACATAGCACATGCAATGAATAGTACAAAGCTGGTGTGCCAAACAGTCACAGGCCAGAAGGAGAAACAACATGCCTGATACAGTCGTAATAGGTGTCTGTATAGGCAGACACACTGCTGTCCCACTCACCAGACTGAACAAGGGAAAGGGTAGAGTAAGCTGCTTGTAGGCTGCCACAAAATGCCACATAACACAAGTACGCAGGTCACCCCAAAGCAAGCAGAAATATGATGCACTCAATGTCCATGCTGGTGTGAATTACCTGAGATGTACCTCCTGGTCAACATCAAAAGAGACATGGATGGTCCCTCTGAGTATGTACCCCAGGGCGGGATGACACTGGCTGTGTGCAGCATCCAACCCTCACCAAGAATGATGCCACAGTACAAACACAGAATGCTCATGTTTAACAGCTGGCACAGTTATAGCTGTCAGTCCAAGAGGGTCTAATGTGTGTCTGCTTGAGATGTCAAGCATGACAAGCCATGCTGCTGTTCCAGGGATGGCTGTCAGCTGTTACCCATGTGCGTCTGGATACTGGATAAGGCCTTTGCCGCCTCCATAGAGCCATATGTAGGCAAGGCCAAAAAGACTACCCACCACCCTAGAAAACATTAGTGGTAGGAAACATAAGGGTAATGCTGACCAATGCCAGATGTGTAAACTGCAATATGCATGCCCCTGAGGCACTTCCCATTATGGAGAACATTGATGTCTGTGCAGTGACAGAAGCCTGCTGCAAGCCTAGTGATAGCACACCAGCACTACTAGGTTATACCACATATCATGTGTTATGGCCCCAACACCTGCACCAAAACATCAAAGGAGGGGGAGTATCCATATGCAGCACAGACACCCATATTGCCAGGTAACTGACAATGCACAAAGCAGCTGATACCACCCATGTGCACATAACTGTAGTCAAAACTGCTGTACAGTCTGTAGCATGCGATAGACCACACTCTCACACACAAGAACTCCACCCAGACATCCGAAGACACTGGACAGTATGAATGTCCCACCAAATACCAGACAAAGTACACACAAATTACCACATAGGTGTCAAACCATTATGTATGCAAGGAGTAATCAGGGACCTAGGGACACAGGTCGACATTAATCTGTCATGTGACAGCCACAATGCCAATGTGGCTATGAAGACTGTTGATACTGGACACCGTATCATGAAAGGATTCACATCAACATCAACAGAGGTCACTGTGCCACTGTACTGTTCCCTTATCAGACCCATAATCTAGTACAATGACTCATATGGGATGTAATGTACGTGACACCTGCAGCGGTTCGGAAGACCTCATAGTTACCCCACCAACAGGATAAAGGGTGTGAAATATATGTCATATGCTGCCTGGCTGTAGACACCCCAGCTGACTGCAGTCACACACTGCCTACACAGAGGCATTGTATGTCTGTTGTACAAGGCCATGTCCAACACAGGAGTAATGGACATGTTCCACCACAGGAAATCAAAGCCATTGGAGCTGTGAGAGTCACAGATGTCAGCCTCAACACATAATGAAATAAGATGTGCTGGAGGGACAGATACATAACCCATAGGCTCCCCACACCCAGAAACAGGATCCCAATCCATGGTAGGCAGAGCCCCTCACTGACACCCCTCAACAGGAATATTGCCAAGTGGATGGATGACCGTACATGTATACTGGGGGTCCCCACTGTGTCACGACCAGACAGAGGCACAGTGAAGAACCTCATACATGGCCATAATTGAACATAGCAAGGGGTGGCGAAGACACACACACTCTGGCTAGGCTTACTAATGGCCTAGGGTGTCTAGCCTAGTATGAACCCATGAACCTATGAAGATACAAAACGTACAGGGCACTAAGGATAATCACAAGGCTTACCCAACTGATGGTAGGAACCATGTTGGGCATCCACAGATATGCTCCGAATCACACAGATATTACAAACAACATACCAAACACACACACATATTGCTAACATACAACCTGTCAGGTGTAGTGCAAACACCACCCCCCCCTCCCGAGTGCAAAATACCTATCCCAGCAGATTGATGGTCCCCTGACATTGCAGATGCTGAGGTAACAGCCATCATCTGCAAAGCAGAACACACAGCAGCAAAGGTATGTGATGGTGTCCTGTGCTGAGGCCAACATGGACTCCAAGAATAATGGAATGCCAAATCACACTACTGCCCAATGTCAGCCTTACCACAGGATATGTACCCAAAGAGCAGTGTACAACAACAGTGGTACATCACAACAAAGGTGTTGCCTGAATGGATACTCCAAACTACCACCCCAGGATCCTGACAAGCTTGTTCTGCACAGCTATGGAAAGGATCAGTATGTACCACAGACAGAAGGCTATTGTGGACCTACTGATACTGGACCCTACACAGTGTGGCTGTCATAACTGCAGAACCTGCCCCTAAACATGTCTGACCCATTTGAAGCAGTCATTAAGGTCATTGATGAGGGCAATGTGGTCCACACAGCGTAGCTGGACTGTGCACATGCTTCTAGACAATACCGTACGAGTTCAGTATGGATATGTTCAGCAGCTTAAATATATACCCCTATGTCAGTAGAGGGGTTGCAAACAAGACCAAGGACAGAACTGACATGGTCAGACATGCCGCATCCATGTCAGACTACAAAGCGGATATGAGTGGCATCCCACAAGGCCTGGTCTTCGCCCCCCCACCCCCGTTCTGTATATATGTCCCATAGGTATAGGCCAACATGGAAGGACTGTGACTGAACATGCATGCAGAGGAGTACAAACAGCCCACCATATCCGACCCCCAGCTGACACAAGCAACCCACAAAAGGGCCACCTACAAACAGACAACTGTAGCCATAGCCATGTCAGCAAGCTAATTGCAGAATTGTGTATAGACAACCACCGTGGATATACAGTAAGTGCCCACAAATTACCACACAGGTGTTAACCCATGAGGTACCTAACATGTAATGTGAGACCTGGGTACAAAAGGTGATAGATATCCTGAACTGGACAAACATGTGGCTGTAGTGTTCGCAGAAACATGTACCTTATACCCACCCAAACATGAAGGTTGGCAGATGTAGAAAAGGGGAACTCACTGTGGCTCTGCAGCCATCCTCCATCAGCGTCACAACTGACTATAATAGCCCCTGTGGGATATACCACAGCAGACACCTCCATCAACTGTAAAGTCCACAACAGTACCCCACCAGGAGTAGCAAAGAGCATGAACAGATGCCATGTGTTGCCTGAGTAAACAAACTGCAGCCCCACACACCGCCATCCTTCCGAGCTACAGGAAAGCTGTGCCTGATGTATGAAGCCATGTCCAACCTGGAATGAATGAACATGTTGCACCTTGTACAATCTGAATGGCAGTGAGCTATGCACATAAGAGACCTGAACCCCAGCACTGACATACATAGGACAAGCTGTACAGAATGATCCATAACACAGAAGGCACCCCCACTCTTCAGTAAACTCCTGGTACAGGTCAGCCAGAGAGTCACATATCGACACCCCTCAAGAGGAATCCTCAAGAGGAATCCTGATGAGTGTATGGGAGATGGTAGGCTAACCCTGGGTATCACTGTTATGTCAGAGGTAGACGGAGGCACAGTATACTAACCATGACATATGTCATGGCAAACTCCAGTTACAATGTGTGTCGAAGGACAAACATACCCTGTGACTAGCATCAGAAATGGCCTAGGGAACATCGCTAGTGTTTGCCAATGTCCACCCATGTTGTGGAATACACTAGCAATGTTGGACGAGCCTGGTGTAGGTAGTCCATATCTGAACATATTGCAACATGGTCATATGTGCACAACTGGCCCCTACACAGTCTGTTGTGCTCACTATGAAGATGTCAAGCAGTCATAGGACTAAAGCCCAGGATACTGTCCACCACAGTGAAAGTACTGAACCAGTACACTATACGGTACTACAGTGTTAGGTCATTATGAAAGTATGTTGAGAACTGTCTGCAAAGTATCCCATGCAATCCCTGCAGGCACAGTATAATCCCTGTTGTGGCAGACACGAAGCAGTTGGCCAGTTAGTACACAACATGACACCCAACACACAACCATAAACGTGAGATATTGTTGAAGTTCACACACACCCAAATATGTGGTGGACTTCAGAGTGCAACATATGGAAAGCTCACACTGGGCATGCTCGCACACTTTGATAAATGAGGCATATGTCAGACAACATGCCATGGAAAGGCTGAACTGGGCATGCTCACACACTTAGGCCATATCTCCATTTAGCAGTTGGCCACACATATCTGGTACTTGTACGTGTCAGTCCAGGAACCAACCACAACACAGCAATCAGCCCAGTGCACGCAGTAAATGACTACAGAGACATAAGTGATATAGTGGATCGCCGTCATATGCAAACATCTTCCACAGATATACAAGTTGGTCATAGGAACAGGGAATGCTATGGCAATAAAGACCTGCAAACAGTAGAACAGCACAACAAATATTGTGCATCCGACAATTGAACATATGGGTGTAGAGGTCAATACTAGGCTTGTTGCCCTAGGGAATGACAGCTCAGCCAGAGTGTGCTTGGCATCTGCATCCCCAGGATAGTAGGCTACTGTGCCACTGTAAAGTAGGTCACAGAAAGCAACATGTGAGGCTAGTGAGCTGTGCCTCTGTCAAGCAGGGGCACTGTGGAGGTCCCAGGGATTGAATGTGCTAAGCCATGTTGTCGGTGTGTGCTGTGAGAGGGTTGCTGAGGATCTCTGACAGTAGGTGTCTGTCAATAACAGACTGAGGGGAGCCCTATCTGCATTCTCTGGACGATTCCACTGTCAACACTGTGTTGTAATGAGTATGTGTGAATGAAGTGCCATGCCGGAACTGTTCACAGATGTCCTCCCTCTGTGGGCTACAGCTCTGCAATGTATTAGGTCACTCTGTCTGTTGTACGGCGCATATATGGCTGGTGTACAGCTGACAGGTGTCTTGTTGTGGAGCAGTCATGGGTATATGTGGGATAGCATGACCAATGCAAACCGTACACATGCTCATAGAATGCAATTGTCAAGGATTATGCTGAGTGGCCAGTATAGTCCTCCGGCATGGGTCCTCTGAAGTCGTCCACCCCAGTCTACACAAGTGTAGAGTCTGCTTGTGCTAAATACAGTTTGTGTGCAGTGACAACCTTGCCTGGGGGTGGAGATGGGATATGGATGTCCAGGGAAAGGTGGGTATGGTCAGATATCAACAATGGTGGTCTACCTGTTGTGTGGAACAGTGAGTACCCATGTTGCAGATGGACAGGTGCAATATGTATTCCCCCATGTGGCTGTGGTGTGTGGTTCTGCCATAGCACATGGACCCACAAATTGTAGTGGCTGTAGGGTAAAGTGGTAGAGGCCTGAGTAGTTCTCACACACAATATGCCTGTACCTGATGTTAACAACTGGAATGGCGTATGTGAACACCTGCATATCCTGGCACTGTTCCCAGGGAAGCTAAGTGTGTGTCCTGGATGTGGGTGTGGTGTTCTGGACTGGTTGTGTTGTGTGTTACAGGTCCTGTGGTCCCAAAGCATGGTATAGAACATAACCTGCCAGTGCGATGTGCATATCTGACCCTGACGTAGGTGGCTGCAAATGCATATATATATATGCTATCCCCCACCTGACAGGTAGTACTACATGTACATACCTCTGTAGAAATAAAGATGTCAGCACCCTATAAATACTACAGGTGCAGAACAAATGCCCAGTAATTCAAATAGTGCACTCTGCTAATGCGTCTCCCTGAAGTGTCATAATATAATTAGGTAGGGGTTCGAATCCTGCAAATGCTCAGTGTGTGGGTGTGTGGGTGAGTGGGTTTTGTGTGTGTGAAAGGCTGTGAGAGGGAAATTTCCCTTTTGGCAACTGGGAAAACACACTACAGGATGCACATTCCCCTTTATAAACACTGATGATATCAGCACCCTATAAGTACAGCAGGAGAAAGGAAGCCTCTCAGTAATGTGAATAGCGCACTCCGCTAATGCGTCTGTCTTGAGTGTCATAACATAGTTAGGTAGGGGTTTGAATCCTGTACATGTTCAGTGTGTGTGGAGGGGGTTAGTGTGTGTTCAAGACTATTTGAAAGAAGTATCCCTTTTGCCAACTAGGAGAATACACTACAGGATGCACATTCACCTTTCTAAACACTGATGATGTCAGCACCCTATAAGTACAGCAGGAGAAGGGAAACCACCCAGTAATGCGAATAGTGCGCTCCGCTAATGTGTCTGTTTTGAGTGTCATAACATAGTTAGGTAGGGGTTTGAATCCTGTACATGCTCAGTGTGTGTGGAGGGAGTTAGTGTGTGTTTAAGACTGTTTGAAAGAAGTATCCCTTTTGCCAACTAGGAGAATACACTACAGGATGCACATTCACCTTTCTAAACACTGATGATGTCAGCACCCTGTAAGTACAGCAGGAGAAGGAAAACCTCCCAGTAATGCGAATAGCACACCCTGCTAATGTGTCCATCTCGAGTGTCATACCATAGTTAGGTAGTGGTTTGAATCCTGCAAATGACAAGTGTGTGTGTTTGGATGACGGGGGTTAGTGTGTGTGCAATTTTGTGTGAGGGAAATGTCCCTTTTGGCAACTGGGAGAACACACTACAGGATGCACACTCCCCTTTCTAAACACAGATGATGTCAGCACCCTATAAGTACAGCAGGAGAAGGGAAGCCTCCCAGTAATGCGAATAGCGTGTTTTGCTAATGCGTCCGTCTCGAGTGTCATAACATAATTAGATAGTGGTTTGAATCCTGCAAATGGCAAGTGTGTGTGCAATTTTGTGTGAGGGACATGTCCCTTTTGGCAACTGGGAGAACACACTACAGGATGCACATTCCCCTTTCTAAACACAGATGATGTCAGCACCCTATAAGTACAGCAGGAGAAAGGAAGCCTCCCAGTAATGTGAATAGTGCGCTCTGCTAATGTGTCCTACTCGAGTGTCATAACATAGTTAGACAGTGGTTTGAATCCTGCAAATGGCAAGTGTGTGTGTTTGGATGAGGGGGGTTAGTGTGTGTGCAATTTTGTGTGAGGGAAATGTCCCTTTTGGCAACTGGGAGAACACACTACAGGATGCACATTCCCCTTTCTAAACACAGATGATGTCAGCACCCTATAAGTACAGCAGGAGAAAGGAAGCCACCCAGTAATGTCAATAACGTGCTCTGCTAATGCGTCCGACTCGAGTGTCATAACATAGTTAGATAGTGGTTTGAATCCTGCAAACGGCAAGTGTGTGTCTTTGGATGAGGGGGGTTAGTGTGTGTGCAATTTTGTTTGAGGGAAATGTCCCTTTTGGCAACTGGGAGAACACACTACAGGATGCACATTCCCCTTTCTAAACACAGATGATGTCAGCAGCCTATAAGTATAGCAGGAGAAGGTAAGCCTCCCAGTAATGCGAATAGCGCGCTCTGCTAATGCATCCATCTCGAGTGTCATAACATAGTCAGATAGTGGTTTGAATCCTGCAAGTGTGTGTGTTTGGAGGAGGGAGGTTAGTGTGTGCAATTTTGTGTGAGGGAAATGTCCCTTTTGGCAACTGGGAGAACACACTACAGGATGCACACTCCCCTTTCTAAACACAGATGATGTCAGCACCCTATAAGTACAGCAGGAGAAAGAAAGCCTCCCAATAATGCAAGTAGCGTGCTCTGCTAATGCGTCTGTCTCGAGTGTAATAACATAATTAGGTAGTGGTTTGAATCCTGCAAATGACAAGTATGTGTGTTTGGATGAGGGGGATTAATATATATGCAATTTTGTGTGAGGGAAATGTCCCTTTTGGCAACTGGGAGAACACACTACAGGATGCACATTCCCCTTTCTAAACACAGATGATGTCAGCACCCTATAAGTACAGCAGGAGAAGAGAAGCCTCCCAGTAATGCGAATAGTGCACTCTGCTAATGCGTCCCTCCCGAGTGTCATAATGTAGTTAGGTAGGAGTTTGAAACCTGTAAATGGCATGTGTGTGTGTTTGGATGTGGGGAGTTTGTGTGTGTGCATTTCCGTATGAAAAGCATGTTAGTTTTGGCAATCAGGAGATCACACTACCTGATGCACATTACCCTTTCAAAATACTGATGTTGTCAGCACCCTATAAGTACAGCCAGAGAAAAGGAACTATCTAGTAATCCGAATAGTGTGCTTTGCTAATGCGTCTCTCTCACGTGTCGTGACTTGGTTAGGTAGGGGAATGAATCCTGCAAATGGCAAGTGTGTGTGGGGGTAGTAGGGTGTGTGTAAATGCAAGTGTAAGAAAACAGATCCTTTTGGCAAATACTACAATACACCAGATGCTGCATATTCCCCCAGTAAACACAGGGGATGTCATCACACTATCAGCACAGCCAAACAGGGCTAGTTGGCTAGTAATGCCAATAGTGTGCTCTGCTACTGTGTCTATTACCATTGTCAGAGTACAGATAGGTATGTTTTGGTAACCCACAACTGCCATGTGTGGTTGTGTCACACAGTATGACCTTGTGTGGGTCTTTGTACATAATGCATGCCATTGCCTAAACCAGCAATGACATTGCACACATGATGTATGTGTGTGACACATACACATAAATACCTGTGACCTGCAGTAGTTTCCATGTCTGACACATGCCTCGAGTGGAGAAATGGTATTTGCAATGTATACCAATATGACTGTGTCTTACTGTGCAGGGTCTGCACGTGGTATGTCTCTATACAGTGTGGGTGTATATGGTAAAATACCTACAGCAGGGGATACACATCTGGTCTGGGCCATATAGTGTACATGTAGTGGATGTACAGGTGCTGCATGTTCCCACCTGTTGTGGTAGTGGTAACATGTCATTCCACTGCAATTCAGTGACCACATGCTGTGAACCCTTCAACTAGTGTGTTGTAGCTACAGTAATGCTCATGCACAATGTTTGGCTGGATGCAGTCCAGCCATATAAACACAGTTCTTGAGACTGTCATATTGCCAGTGTTGTTATGGAGGATAGGTGGTCTTCCTGTGTATGGGAGGGTTGTGTGTGCCAGGCTATGAACCAGATGGCAGTCTGACACACTGTTAGCTGCACATGATTAGGCCCTGATGCTTTGTGCTGTGCCAACAACCTGGAGGTGTGTGTATCTGTGGTACCTTGGGATACCACCCCCCTGTCCATGTGTGTTACATGTGTAGGGGATGACAGGCATGGTATGGAGCATAACCTGTCAGTGATGGGTAACACCTGTGAGCCATGAATCAGGAATCTGGTACTGCACAGACATTGCAGTTCACCATGCTGAGGACAGTGTCTGGTGCATGCATCTTCCGGTGTACACTGCTGTTGTTGTGTAGCAGCACTGTTAGTGTCCTAACCTGTGTGATACCCATGGAGGTGGCTATGTAAACCATGTCCTGCAGCATAAGGCAGTATGTGTGTACCAAGGAGCTTTGCCATTATACATCGGGCCATGGGTGTCACGTGCAAGATGACCCTTGCACATCATTGTGGCTCCCTAGCATGTAAGCACACGTTGACAGCCAGTGGATACCCTATGAATGACAGTGGAGACTGAGCATAATGTAGACATACAACACCCTTCCCACATATAGTGGTAGCATACCTGGTGAGGGTATGTTGGCAACCAAGATCAGGCTCATACTGGCCTGTGCCACATGCTGAGAGATCCATTCTATGTTCCCTATCATGTAGTCCAGGGAGGTATGTCTCAGGCCAGCCATACTGGCATGGTCAATGAGTGAGTCATATGTGTCCATGCCTCTGACTGACCTGTATGCATGTGTTCTGTGGTGGACCATAGTGCCCCTGAGGCATATCACTGTGACCTTCACCAGATACAGCCTGTTGAGCGGGACCCCAGTGCAGCACCCAAGACAGGTACCTGACACGTCTGTAGCAGGTGTGTTGTGTAGCCCTACAGGCTGTGAGTGTGTGGCACAGGGGATGTGTGTGCCATGTGTGGCATGTGCTCTGTTCTGATGGAACATGTGCCTGTATGCCAGCTGCGGAGGTGTGTGATGCTCAGGCAGGATGCTATTCTGAGTCCCCACATATGCCCCAGTGTGTTCAGCATGCTGTCATTGCATGTCAATGTCTGACTTGTATTGTAGTCACTGTAATATATTTTATTTATTTATTTCTTTATCCTACATTTGTTGACCGGGATAGTCCGACTGGATGCATGTCCATTTCCAGGGGAGGCCCGGGGAGAAAAGCTACAAGGGTAAGCAGATACAGCATTACATAATACCAGCATTACATATTACAAACAGATTATTTACAGAGATTACATAAGTAAGCAAGTTAAACATGTTCCACAGGTTAATGTTAGTCCTGGGCACAAGTCAGGATTAAATTAAATTACACAGTAAACTGGTTCACAGATTTTACACATTCGAGTTAGCCAGGCTTGATACATTGACATAGCCAGTTAAGTGACAAATGTTGTTTGAGTCTAGTGTTAAATTGACCTAAGGTGGAAAGTAAGGTAATATCAGCTGGAAGTGAGTTCCAGGATCTACTTACAGAGTTTGCAAAGAGAGAATCACCGGCTGTGTTATTAAATTTGCTAGTCTGAATTAGTAGTTTGTTAGAGGATCGAAGCGGTCTAGGATTGTTATAGGGGGTGATAATATTTGAAGTGCAGGAGTATTGTCCGGATTATAGAGGATTTTATAGGCTATAATCAGTTGGTTATACTGTATTAGGCTGGGTATTGCAAGCCAACCAAGCTGATTTAGATTGATGCAATGATGTGTCCTAAAAGGCAGCCCAGTGGCAAACCTGGCAATGTGGTTGTAGCAAACTGAGTGTTTGTTAAGGACAGTCTTGTTCATATTCGAGAGTAGAGAGGATGCATACAGAAGGGTTGAAAGAAGGTGTGAGCGAGCTATGGCACCTTTAGCTGGAGGGGCTAGGAAGGCTTTTATTCTGTAAAGTGACCCTAGATTTTTATTGATGGCTTTGATAATTTGGTTAACATGTAGGTCACATTTGAGATTATTGTCTATGATGACACCTAATAGTTTAGTAGATGGGTCAGGGGAGATTAGTGTGCCATCAGTTGATGTTATGGTAAAGGTGAAAGTGGTAGACCTACGTGTTGGTGAAATAACAGCAGTTTTGTTTATTTGGGATTTAGGATCAGACGATGTTCAGAAAGCCAGTTTTCTATTGTATTAAAGGTGGTCTGGGTAGCTGACCATAACTCTACTGGAGATGTGGCTGAGCAGATCAGAGTAGAGTCTTCAGCATATTGGATACAGCTGACTTTTGGGATGACAGTATAAAGGTCGTTAATGAAGATTGAGAACAGCAAGGGCCCTAGTATAGAGCCTTGTGGTACTCTGAGGGTGTTAGGTAGAAGGTTAGAGAGTTTGTTTTGCCAGAGGCCAGCCTGCTGTCGACCATGCAGGTAGGATTGAAACCATTGGAAGGCTCCAGTATCTAGACAGAATGTTTGCAGGGTGTGGATTACAAGTTGGTGATCAACCATATCGTATGCCTTGGAAAGATCCAAAAAGAGGGCTGAGGATATATAATTAATGTTGCAAGTATGGTTTATGGTGTTAGTAAAGGCTAGGATGAGGACGGAAGCCATGCTGAGAGTCTGCCATAAGGCGAGTTTGGATTAGGTGGTGCATGAATTGTCTATGAATACATTTTTCCATAATCTTTGCAAGTGGAGAGAGTATAGCTATTGGCCTATAATTGGAGAATTCAGTAGAGCTGCCTCCTTTGTGAAGTGGGATTACATATGATATTTTCCAGATGGTGGGAAATTTAGATTCTACCATGGTTCAATTGATTACTTTTGAGACAGGGTAAGCAATAGCATCATCTGATTTTGATAGGTACTCGGCAGGGAGTTGATCAGCAGAAAGTGTAGTGGGTTTCACTGTTTCAATCAAGGTACGGAGAAGTGAAGTGGTGACTGGTTGGCAGCTGAACGCAAGTAGGCTTCTAGGGGTGCTACTTTCAGGACCAAGGGAGCTAGGAGGTAGATGGCTAGCTAGGGCCTGAAATGTTTCAGTAAAGAATTGGTCAAAACTATCAGAAACATCTTCAGGGGCTTTATCAATAGTAGCAGCAGGGATTGGGGTTGAAGTTTGTCCAGGATGTAGTATATATGACATGCCACCTGACAGGGTATGGCATTACTGGGTTCAGAGAGCCCAGTCCCCAGATTGGCTGTGTGGTGGCATCCCACACATTTGTTGTACGTTCCTGGCCAAGGGTGATGGCTGACTGCATACATGTGGCAGCTGTGACATTGCCACATGACTCACATAAACCACAACTGGACCATAGAGGTGATTCACAGGTTACCTTTGCACATGCTACCCTAGTAGTGTGATTGCCATGGTGAGTACCAACACATAGGGCCAATGGGGAACAACATACTGAAGGTGTGTATGTGTGTGTGTACCGCTACTGTTTCATAGCACTGGCATATATGACTGCACATGTGGGTAAATGCCAGGTAAGACATGTGCAATGTGTCACAGGCAACGTACATGCGTACAGGACAGACAGTGACATTCTGTCATGTGTAAAGTTGACATACGTATCGTGACGCTATGCAGATGTCACTAGGAGTCTACAGAAGCACTGTAACTCTGCATTGCAGGTGTAAGCAGTGTTCCAGGGAACCCCAAGCGAACATGCATGCAAACAAAGCTACAGTAAACAGGGCTGGAACTAGTGCATTGTACAACAAAGAAGGGGTAACAATAACAGTAAGTAACAATGCAAATATGTAGGCACTATCAACATGTACCCAGGAATACACAGCGCAGATGCCCATGGTAGAACTGATATTATGTCATAGTTATTTGTGATTTGGATTACATTGGTACTGCACACATATCTACATGCGCGAACATCCACATTGCATAGTCGTTGTGGGCAACTTGACACCATTACTGTACATGTCCACCATTGCATATCACTACTTGCGTTAGCTTTCCCCCTGTGCTACCCATGTATACGGCTATCTGTTGACAACCTTACCACCGGCATGCAATTATGTGCAGCTGTTACACTTTGATATGTACTATGGGTGCAGATAACAATTCAGGACATTCATACAGTTACTGCAGCACCGTCATAACAATGGCCACAGCCTACTCTGGGAGGGAAATGGACACAAACACTATGGATGACCACAAGGCCTTCTTCAGTTATGTTACACATATGGACCACATGCCTCAGATATGCTCTGTGTTAATACACACCTACTTAACATTCACCAAACACACGGATATTGGCAACAGTCTTGCAGACATGTTCGGTGCACGTATCCCCCCTCCTTCTCCCCCACCAGTTGAAATATTTATCACAGCTGGATGTAACCTCCCTATCATCTCACATGTCCAGGTGAGGGCCGCCCTCAGCAGAGAAGAACACACAGCATCACTGTGACCTTGTGGTATCCCTGGATGTGTGCTACCGGCACTCTGAGAGGACATACAACCACATATAACACTGATAGTTTATCTTGGCCGTACTACAGGATATGTACCTGGACAGTGGCATACAGCAACAGTGGTCCCACACCACTAAGGGGGCAACTCGACTGACCCTGGGAATTACCACATCATATGCATAATGGGCCTGGTCTGCTAAGCTATGGAATTATGCAGTATGGGATGCATATGCAGTGACATCCGGTACCTGCAGACACTTGTTCCCAGCCAGTGTGCCTTTGGGATGGGCTGATCCTGACTTTTGAACCTGGCTGACCTTTCAAAGCAGTCACTACAGCCATTGCTGGGCCAACGCACAGACAACTGCTGCCAGGATCATGGCCTAAGACTGATTGACATGTAATGTATGGTCATCCCCTTTTGGTGGAACTATGTACACACAACATATCACATGGACATACCTATGGATACAGACCTATGACACATTTGGAGGGTTCACAGTATGCACACTATTAACCTGCTACTTTTCATTACCTGTGTTTGTCGCAGCTGGTTGCATTACCACAGCTTCTGCTTGCTGCTGCTACTGTCAGTGCTGACAGCTTCGGGTGACAGAGTCACAGTGTCTAATTTTATTTATTTATATTTTGCTCTCTCTCTCTCTCACTCTCTCTCTCTCTCGCTCTCCCTCTGTCTGCTTACAGACAATGCAATGAATGTATTGCATGTGGGGAGTGTTAGCACTGGATGCTTTTGTAGGTATCTGCATAGGTCCATGTGATGGCCTCTGCACCAATTGTAAGCCAGCATTTGCTAATTGCATACAGCCAGTTGTGTACTGATTGCAGTTCTCACTGTGATTTCAGGTCAGTGCTATAAAAGGGTATGTGGGATAGGCGTTGCCCTTTCAGATTGTGAGGGCGGGGACCATGCTGGTATGCTGTGGACAGTGTTCTGTGAGTGTAAAGGTTAGTATCTCTCTCATGATTCAGGCTGTGTTGTATATTCACATTTCTCCATTCCTCTCTCATGTTCCCTGTAGCAAGTGTGTATGCACATTGACTCCTACAACTATATATAGATATATATTTATATATATATATATATATATATATATATATGTACATATACATACATTTATATATGTACTTTAACTGACCTTATTATCTACAAGCTGCCAACTAGCATGGCTGTTTCTGTTCACACACTACTATTATGGAAATCCAGTAGTTTTGACAGTAATTTTAAATTACATGCTTTGTGTACTACACATCCTATATTCCCTTTACATTCATCCCTACTATTACATGTTATATTTATTTTAGCACAATGTTTTTGTATAAGAGTCATGGCTTAGTGGTAGGTCGTACAGACTAGTGTTTCCAAGGTCCTGGGTTCGGGACTGACAGTGGGATTTTATTTTGCTTTTGAACTGAGTACAGGACCTGTCAATCAAAGTGACTAAGGCACTTTTAAGCAGTTGTAACCGGGTTAGAGCTGGTTTGCGCAGAGCTCACGCATGCGCACTGGTGGTTAGCTCCGCGCACACAAGTGCACACCCGCTTACAACCGCTTAACGGTGCTTACTCTGGCGCACACCCGCGCTATTTTCTTTGAAAGAAAAGAAAATGGGGAGACAGGAAAGTGGTGAAAAAGGGGTCATAAAGAGGGTAAGACAGTAGGGAAACAAGCTTGGGATGTGCAGGAGGGATGTAGGTAAGGCCCATAGCTGCCCATTTCTTCATCAGCAACAGCTGTGCATATGTATGTAATTTGGTGTGACATTTGAAACCTTCTACCCCTGAGAGAGGTGTCAGAACAACAATAATACTTGTTGTACAGCCAATTGTAATTGATAGGTTCCATGTCCAGCAGACATGTGTGTGGAATGGGCAGCTATGTATGGGGCGTAATTGTTTTGTGGGTACAGAGTGCCCTTTTATTTATTTATTTTTTTTCAGGTGAGAGTGGTATGTCAGGTGAAGGAAGTCAGTACAGCTGGGGAGGTAGGTTGGGTAGGTAAACAGACAAGACAAACAAGATGCATACAGGGGCAGTGTATGACATGTGTGGGGGGGTTACACAATTGACGGGGATGGAGGTTTGGATATCCAGAGCCCATGAGCCCACAGATGGCAACAGTGGAACTGATATCCCCACCCATAGGCAGTTTCCACTGTTCCTTCACTGCCCAGGAGGGGGCTCTGCTGGGGTCTGTGTAGGCAGGGCAACAGGCATGCCCGTTAGTTGCGCCACTCGTGCCTTGAGCTGGCGTAGGGGCTCGAGAACAGAGTCCCGAATCTCCCTACGCACCACAGTCCGGACGCTACGGAGGGTGAGTGGTGGTTCTCCTCCAGCCACACTTGCAGAGGGGGGGTGAGCCCCATCCCCTGCAGCTCTTCCATCCGCAGGTGGCACAGGGCCACCGGAGGAGGGTCCAGACTCGGCACTAGTGCCAGGTGCACTCGCCAGCTGAGGTGGGAGAGGTGGGTCCGCTGGAACCCGCCTTCCCTGTCGTCCTATGTTTTGCATTATGTCATGACAGTTTGGGTTAGTGACATATAATACCATTCACAATTAGTTGTAACAGCATGCATTAGTATTCCCATTAACCAAACACCCAGATATTCACACCATTGAACAGCGTGCATAACACATGCATAATTTGAACAGAAATACACAGTCCAACAACATGCAGGGTTAATTGATGGCAACAGGCCATCAGGTGTGGATGTATGAACAGGGCTCTCTTTCTCTTTGATACCCTCCATGTGGGTGGAATAAACACACCTTGTTAAAGTTTCCAGTAGTTTATTCAGTTAAGCTGGTAGATGGATGAGCATTCATATTCTAATACATTACACTCACTAGGCCAGTCATTTAAAGGCAGTTACAGACAATGGTAGGAAGGTCAATAGGAACTGACTGGAGGAAAATCTGGGAGATGGAAAAACAAGGAGCCAATCCCAAACTTTAGAGGTTAGTCCCTTATTAATGCAGATTACCCCATTTGAGCCCCCCCCCCAGTAGACTCATAGGGCTCAGCAGAAACCAACACTTGGATCCACATGAGGACAAAAGAGAAAAAAGCATGCCACTCACTTTTACAGTAGATAATAAAACAATCAGAAAGATCATGACTGACAACTGGGTAATGATTACAGACAATAAACAATTGGAAAAACTTCTAGGAGTTTATCTTTGTTTTTGTAGTTAAGAGAACCAGGAACATTAGGGATGGGGAAGGGTGCAAATTCAGAGCATAGGAGGACAGCAGAGGAATTTATCCCTGTGGTCCCCTTTTTTGCACTTACTGCAAACACATGAGCAACAAAAACTACTTTTTTTTGCCCAGTACTCAGGAGAAAAATCAACAGCACTTCTGGTAATTGCAACATTGCTTTTGTGATATACCATGCATGGTGTAATGACTGCAGTTGTTTTTACATAGGGAAATCTATGAGCAAATTCAAAATCAGGGTAGTATACAACATGTCTGACATCAGACTATAGATCCTCAAAAACCAACTAGCAAAGCACTGCTGTGATTTCCCAGATCATGGATGTTTCCACTCCCACATCCTGGACAAGTTTACTATGGGTCCAAAAATGTGATCCTTGAAAAAAGAGAGTTATGCTGGCAGATCAGACTGAGCACCCACCAAAACCCTGGTCAAAGCTCATGCATTTTCATTAAAAGCATGCTTGCAGTCAAGAAACTAAACCATATCTCATAGAGCTAAAACACCTAACCCAATATTTGGAAAAAAAACTGTTAATTAACCCCAACTGCTGCTGCTAATATGAAAAAGCCAGTCAAGTAATTACATTTATAAATCACTTCATCTACATTAGCATGGTTTATCTTATGAACTAGTGGCATGGAAAACAAGCCACATTATTATTATTATTATTATTATTATTATTATTATTTATGTATGTATGTATTTATTTATTTATTTTTGTGTGATCTATAGATGTATATAAATCTAAAAAGTAAATGTCATGGGTTTGAAAGTGCTTTTTTTTACCTTATGATGTGCACAAACTTAAAAAGCAACTTTCAGTTATTTGAAATCTGTTTTTTGTTTTTCTACTACTGATTTGGGACTTGAGCTTTCCTTTTGCTGCTAAGAGTGAAAAAAGGTAGCCACACTATAGCCTCCATGTTTGATTGACAGCCCACTCCCATACTGATTACATCAGCCTCTTACATCATCTAACACCACCGTGGGCCCCATGGCAACACCCCCTCTCTCAGGAGATTGGTTAACTGCCCTTCCACCTGATAGCTCCCAGTTTCCATCCCTTTATCTAGCCAGGCACAGATCTATCTAGTCCTCTTTTGCAATAACTTTACCACCTGGAATGTAACAAAAGGAAAATCTGAACAGAAGAGCCCTCAGAAACTCCTCAGGAAGAAGATTGACAGTGAAGACCCCAGAGTGGAGTACCATAAAATCATGCTCTAGTACCAAGAACATTCCAACTGTCACCACAGCAACCAGGTAATGATTCTGTAGCCACTGGGCCTGCATTTAACAACATGTCTATAATCTGCAGTACAATAAAAATTGTTGTTCCAGGTCAGCACTCCACACTGCTATATTCTGTACACCATAGTCACAACTTGCCGATGTTCAAAGAAGCTTTGAGATTATTATGTGTATTAAACATGTTTGTATACTCTGCAGTTCACCACTTGTGGATTTTTATTCCATGGGCACATAAAGCCTGCACAAAAGATTCTGAGGTCACAGACTTTACTTACTTTTTACATTTTTTTCCTCCTACTTGTGCACATCCATGAGCTCTCTTAAAACTGAGCACTGTGACTTGTTTGCTACTGTATGCTATTTCTATGGATGCATGTACTGTTCAAAAAGGGAAACCACCTAGTGTAGCTTTAAGTGGCTACCTCAACTGCATATAAAAAGGCCTGTCTTTATCAAGAGGAAGAAGAATAGAGACTGGTCACGTTACTCATCTATATGAACCTCTTGTAAGCAGCCACTATAAACCTTTCTTTGTTATACAAGAGAATATTAGCCTTTTCATATTATATGTCAGAAGATAATGAGCCCCATAAAAGAGGGCACAGCCTGTCATATTACATGTGATAGACTGAAAAAAGTTTTGTAATAAAGATTTTATACTTCGCTACAAGGAATATGAGCCCCACTGATGCAGATACAGCCTCTCATTTTACATATGTTACAAAACAGACTAGTAAAGTCTGGTGATAGCCTCATAAAAGCAGGCATTTTCAATTTTCAAAGTGTAAACCACTATTAGATAAACCAGATGAAGCTCAGGCAAAAGTGTTTTCTTAAATATAGTTCTACAGTTGTAGCTCATAATGTGTTGTCATGTTTTGTTTGTTTGAAGTCAAAAATAAAAATAAAACCTTTTAACTAAGAATGAGGTTCCACAGGCTGGTGAGATGCTAAACCCTCATGAGTCTTTCAGGAATATGCAAATAATGGACTAAGCTCTAAGCTTTGGGATTGGCTCTTTGTATTTCCATCTCACAGATTTTCTTCCAATTAGCTGCCATGGGCCCTCCCACTATTGTTTGTGACTGCCTTTAAGTAACTGACCTGTTGAATGTGATGTATTAGAACAAGAACACTTGTTTTGCATAATTGAATAAACTACTGAAACGTCAAAAAGGTGTCTTTCTTCCTCCCACATGGAGGGTATCAGAGAGAGAGAGAGAGAGAGAGACTCTCCAAGATCTGCTAGCTAAAGTAATTTTATACATGAAGAGAAGGAAAGAAGGGAAGAGGAAAGGAGTTAAAGGAACAAAGGGAAGGAATGAAGTGGGGGGTAGGTAGCAGAGACACATAGAAATGTATGTAAGACCACAGGGAAAAAAAGCAAGTCTGGGTATGGGCATAGAAGAGTTGGGATAAGCACAGGAAACATAAAAATATAAAGAAAGGTTAGCACATGGCTGGGGATAGGGAAAGGCACAGGCAGCCTGTTAGCTGCAGAATGGATCAGGGGGACTTACTTGGGGGGTAAGCAGGTGGTGGTACTCTTTCTAGTTGGGTTATGGCATGAGTCATATCTACCCTTAGTGGCCTGATAGCATCTAGTGAGTCTAATACCCACTGCAGGAAGGGCTGCTGTATGGTGACCCAGTGGGTCATCAATTGCGCATCCACTCCCTCCCATTAACATTCCCATGCTAGCAGAGCTAGGGCCAGCATGTGGGGTGGGCTACATGCCTAGGCTTGCTCAGAACCTATCCCAGATATATGAGCTACCCAGTACTATTTTGTCCTGTGCCTTAGGTGTCCAACAGCTGTAGTTGGCAAAGGTTGGACAATTTCAGCACTACAGAGAATGATGTATCACTGTAGGCACTTCTGGGTAATTAAGAATGCTTTTTCAGGAGAGGCATTTCCCACCTGCTTTTATGAGACCATACAAAGGAAAAGTGCTGCACAATGTGGATGCCATTGGTGAAAGGAACCTCACTGCACTTCAATCATGAAGGCATATAAGTGGAATGATATAATGGGCTTTCCAGAGGGCATGCAAAATAGTGAGGAAAGGACAGTAACAAAGAATGGCCCAACATTAAGTACAACATTCACTGAGGAACAATCATTCCTGGCATTCCCACGTTGTGATGATGAGAGGACAAGCAACGTACCTGGAGTGTGGGCTTGTGTTCTGGGATTAACCAGATGCCACATGTCTCTAATGAGATCATCCAGGTTAATAGCCATACTTTATGAGCTGTATGACAACTGTGATCTGACTGATGCTAGAAAAGTATCACTAACTGCTGCCTATGTGGCTATGTGCTCTATAGGAACAGTGGGCTTGCAGTCTGAGGAGACTGGTAGCACAAGTAGGAGTTTCATATTCCATGAAAAAATCCAGGTGCAATTGCAATGCACATCATTGGCCATGAGAGGTCATGGGGTGAGCATTATCACAGTTATATATTGTATTCTGTATCCTCAGGGTAAACCATTTATATGATGATCCCCAGAGATGCTGGTATTAGGTCAACAGGCTGAGGTCAAACAATGTCATGTTCTTGTGATAAAGCGAAACTGTAATCAACTCACAGTTTCTGGCCCATTGTCACTGTGTGACTCCCTACTAAGTAGGCCTCTAGTCACTGCCTGAGGTGACACTGTAGCATCCTCCA
Source organism: Protopterus annectens (assembly GCF_019279795.1). NCBI lineage: Eukaryota > Metazoa > Chordata > Ceratodontiformes > Protopteridae > Protopterus > Protopterus annectens. The sequence continues at coordinate 69,658,995 of NC_056746.1, read as the reverse complement.
CACTATCACTAGAAACTGCACAGTGTGACACTACATGAGCCTTGTCAGGAGGACTTCACTGTGACTAACGCACTGCTGCCACTAGAGGGGGTCTGCAGTGGCATACCAGTGTACTGCATGTGATGTATAGATACCCACAATATGCAGGCTAGCACTGGTTCATGGTTTCATCCTCTGTCATAGTCTACACCTAAAATATGTGTGACTCTTAACCTTAACTAACAGATGCACATGAGTTTAATGCTACCCATACCAAAACTGAGATGGTTGTCATAGTGTGTGGCTTCCAGAAAAATGTGTCAAGCATTGCAATACTCCCCATTAAACCATACAGTCAATTGACAATGCTACAGTTGGCCTGATATGGTCAGTAATGAGATATATCATTCATTGCCACCTCTATGCAGATAATAGCCAGTGACAAAATTGGTGACATGTACCCCAGTGCTGTCCATGATGAGCGGACTGTGAGTGCATGTGGTGGTCTCATTTGATGACCATCACAAGTAACAAAGTCTGCAACTACCATGATTAAGGTAACTACATATTCAACAAAGTGCCAAAGCTGGCCAAATTGCAAGGACTGTATGGGTGTAGTAATTCATGTGCAGCTCCTACAACTCATCTATTAGTTCCTTCTTGTCTGTGTCCCAGTGGACATCTCGGCCTGCAATGACTTCACTGCAAAGCTACAATATTGCATGGCACATAGGTACCTGTCCTGCACATTTCCTTTGCATTTGTCCACTGCACTATCCCATAGTGGCATCCCCATCCACTCCACAGAAGAGGTCATTTGACAGTAATATTCTCCCTTTCTGTGAACCCCATATCTGTCTCTGTTGTCCTGTAGTCAACCAAACTCCTGATAGTAAAGACAGCCATGTGTCCCTAGACCCCTGTGCAAATGATGATGGGTGTGATCATCACTGCCCTCCATTTTGTGTGGTATAAGTACAGTAGCCTGATGGATAGTGTGTTTGGAATATGCACTGTCCACCATAGATTTTAGATAACACTACACACATTATGTTGTTGTGTATAACAAGTGACTGCCATTGTGAACATATCAGTGCCTATAGAGATGGACTAGACATTACTGCTTCTTACTTGCACTTCCATAGACTGTGCAAAATGAAGTCTGTGGACCAGGGTGTGGCTGATGCTGGTTGTCCAGCAATATCACTGACACTTGTACTGGTGGATGTGGTGGTGATCATTGCAATGAGTCCTGTTGTTTTGGTGGTAGTGCAGGGTTCAGTGGATACTGGCTGTCTTGCCTGCTTTGGAATGAACATGTGATGACTCAGTCTTTAAAGAGCTGACTTGTTATAGTGGTATTGGGAGCATACCTTGATATCCCCACTCATCCACACCCCCAAACCAAGGATGTGGCTAGGTAGCTAAACCAGAATTTCAGCAGACCAAACCTAAACTCTGCTACATTTCTGGTTTATGTTTTGGTGATGCTGCTCTACTGTTCTACTATTATTTGTGGGCTATATATGAGCATCATTATCATCAGCCAGGGCTTTAGGTGTTATTATGCTTCATGTGTAACACTGTAGTCACAATGGGAGGGGTGTATGAACTTGTGAGTTTTATGCTCATATTATGTACATGGAGGGGGATATATATGTACACCACTGTGCTGCAGTAACCCACTATGTGGCCCTGTGGAAAGTCTGTAGTTAGGAAGCACTGATACAGATGACTTGCATGCCATATGTGGGAATCATGGGCACTACTGGGAAGCTGTGCAGGTACATGGGTAATTAGCACCTGTGAATTATATGCTATCTGGCAGTTTATTTATTTATTTGTTTATTTATTTATTTATTTAATTTGTGTTTACTGGAAATGTCCATCTGGGCACAAGATCCCTTTTCAGTAGAGGCCCAGGAAGGAAAGCCCCATAAAGTTAAGAAACAATACAGTGTACAATCACAATTTTTACATTCTACACAAATATTAAGACATTATATGTACATAACACATAAGACATTATATATTTATGGACAATAGTACGACATGAGTACATTGTAGGAGTGTTTATTCAGGACTACAGTTTCACTACTCAAGTGGTTCAACAGAATGTTAAGTATTGATATAATGCTGTATGGGCACTGGTGGAGACCTTTATTAACACATGGGTATAATCTATAGCCTTCATCACTTCAGTGAGGCTGTCTATATCATAGAAACTGCTCATAGTAGTGGCTTTCTCCTCTGCCTTGCTGGGAAAACAGATGTGCTCTTCCACATATCCACATCCATACAGCGAAGATCTCAATCTGTTGTACCACAACACCATTTGCAACCAGGGGTCTGAATGGAGATCATGAAATCAGCAAGAAAAGGAGAGTAGTATTGCTGGAATTTAATTTATCTCCAAGTCTTGGTGAGTACATTCATGAGATGGACACTTTTTTTTACAAAATCTCACCAAGGTGACACTGATATATAGACTATATTTTATATAGCATATATCCTGGATAGAAGTAGGTTAAAAAATAAAAAAGACAGTTGGGTGCACAAGTCCCAGGATAAAAAAGTGTCCAACCCTGGTAGGTGCACTGGTGCCAGGACTGGAAAAAATTACACTGTTGAATCCTCAAGAGATAGAAACATTCCTGCAATGTGGTTAGTCCAGGTTCAGGGGGATGATGAAACCCCCTATTGAAGAAAGAAGTAGTAGTCCACTAAAATCATAAAAATGGACAGGCCAAAGAAGAGCCTTAAAGATGACAGAGTGGACTATTGATGAGAAGAAAAAAGTTATGTATTGTTACTATTATGCAAGAAGCCCAGAATTTCCCAAAAGAAGATATGCAAAAAGACTGAGAAAAATTAGAGGAAAGAAAAATAGCTGCACAAGAAAAACTGTCAAAATCTTCAAATGCAAATCTGTGTTCTTTAATAAAACAGATTCATGGAAAACATTATATAGACCAAGAAGCCTTGGGTTATTTGGAAGAAGAAGCGATTGAAAAAGTGTGAAAATATGAAGAGCAAAATTTAGAGATTTTTGAGAGTATAAAATAGAAATATGGACGTGGGTAAGAAAAAGGGATCTGATATGGTACAATATCTACGCAAAGGAGAGAGTCAAATTAATCAATACAAAAAGCAGCCCCAAAGATATTTCATGAGAAATACAGGCAAAGGTACCCAGATATGGAAAATTTCACAATACAAAAAACAACAGCACAAAAGGGGAATGTAGAACAGAAGATTAGTAAAGAAGTTAAAAGAAAAATAGAAACAGAAGTTATGGAATACCTGTGAAGTGAAGAATTTAGTGTAGAAAGTCTAACACAAGTTTTATCCTAGCATGACAGAACAGTGAGTCCCCAGGTAAGGAGGAACAGGAGGAGTAGGAGACATAGGAAGAAGAAATATGGACGTTGGAAAGAAAAAAAAAGATTTAATATGATGCAATATTAATGCAAAGGAGAAAGCAAAATTAATCAATACAAAAAGAGCAGCACCAAAGATATTTGAAGAGAAATACAGGCAAAGGCATCCATATATGGAAACTTTTACAATACAAAAAATAAGAAAACAAAGAGGGAAAGTAGAAAAGAGGATTAATAATGGAGAGATAGAAACAGGGGTTATGGATTACAAAAGAAGTGAATGATTTAGTGTAGAAAATCTAACTCTGATAACACCACAGCAGGAAGAACACCCACATCATGAAGAAATTGGTGGAGCAGGAAATATATGATCAGTCGCCATATGAAAATGCTTTGGAGCCTGAAGTAGGAAACCAGTATAAAAGTTCAGTTGTAGTTGCACAACAAGGAAAGGAAGAGGAAACTGTGTCAACTCTTACACAGTCAATGTTGTGGAGTGAATGGCCAGTGAGTTCCCATATGAAAGGGCAATGGAAGAAAAGGATGTAACTAAAGAGAATATGGCACAGGAAGATGCTTTGGAAGTTTCTGTAGAATGCCCACAGGAAATGGAGAACAAAGAGTGTGCCTTCAGTCTAGAAGAAAATGATCTAAGGGAAGAGTTGCTTGATTTAATAGAGATGGATAAACATATTTAGATCAATGAAAGAAATTGACTAGAGAAAATCAATAAGACCCAGAACATTAGAAGTCTGATACAAAAAATGAACACAGTAATTGGAACTGTTTATAGAAACTCATGCAATATAACAGAAGTAAATAGTATATATTACTGTGCAGGTAAATTAATAATAGATAAATATGTACCATAAAAACACAGGGCAGTAAGGGAAAGGAAGGGGAGAAATCGAATGCCATCATAGAAGTATTGAATAGAGAAAACCATAAAGCAATTAAGACAAGTGTCACTGTTGGAAGAGTACAGAAGATGGAACAGATCAATAAAAATATTCAAAAAGATTTACTTGATAAAAACCGAAGAGCAATATCAGAACAGATCAGGACCTTTAGTATACTGTTGCAAATAATAAACTAAAGATATCAGCAGAAGCAGAAAAAAACTTAGAAGATATGCAAACAAATATAAAGGAAAAGTACAAAATAAGCAATTTATTGATGACCCCAAAAAGTTTTATAGAGAACTGTGAAACAAGGCAAAAGGAATAGAAACACCACCAGTAAAAGAAGAAATAGACACATTTTGGAGATATATCGATGAAGATCCTGTGAAACATAATAAAGATGATGAATGGATTGAAGAAGTAAAAGAAAGAATAAGAATTTCAAATGTACAGAATATGAAATAGTACGAAATAATGGACATAGATGTTGAAACAAAATTAAGAAATGCTGTTAACTGGATGTACCTAGCTTCTGGCTAAAACTATTAACATCTTTACATGAAGATTTAACAATGAGTAAGAACTATTTATATGTGCACCTCAAACAAATGCCACCTGGCTAACAACAGGAAAAATAATACTCCTTCTTAACAGCAAACCTGCAAGCTAACCTAAAAACTGTAGACCAATAATTTGCCTTCCGATGATGTATAAACTATACACTGGTCTTGATGCCGGTAAAGTGTATTGTCATTTAGACGAAAACTTGATAAGAGCAATAGAACAAAAGGGTAATAAAAGGAAGTCATATGGAACAAAGGATAATTTGTTGTTAAATAGAATCATAATGGAGAAGTGTAAAAAGGGGAAGAATCTAAGTACTGCATGGATAGACTACAAAAAAAAAGTATTTGACAGCATCTCACATTCATGGATAAAAGAGTGCTTACAAATGTATAAAATACACTGCATACTGATTTATTACATTATAGGGACCATGAAACAATGGAAAACTACTTTTCACTTAAGCCATGATATAGGATAAACTATCATTCCAGGGATGAAAATTCAAAGGGGGGTATTCCAGGGTGACTCTTTACTACTGCTCTTTTGTCTTGCTCTTAACCCATTAAGCTCTCTACTTAACAGATTAGATCATGGCTACAATTTGGCTCCCATAAAACAACGGTGTGTAAAGATTTCTCATCTTCTTTTTGTGGATGATTTAAAACTATATAGTTTGTCAGATGAGGAACTGTGAGCACAACTACAAGTGGTCAAAACTTTCTCAGATGATATAAGAATGTCATTTGGCCTTGATAAATGTGCAAAAGCAACCTTTAAATCAGGAAAGCTGCAGTACCAAGAAAATATTAGGGTGGAACAGCCATGTGATATAAAAGAACTTGAACAAGAGGGAGTGTATAAATATCTGGAAATTGATGAAGGATCAACAATAAAACATAAACAAATGTGAATAAAACTTAGTAAGGAATACTTTCAAAGATTCAAATTAATATTGAAAACAGCTTTGACATCTAAGAACAAAGTCTAGGCAATAAACCAATGTGCTCTTCCTGTCCTAACTTACAGTTCTGGAGTGACTGACTGGCCCCAAAAGGTGGATCAGTTGGACAGGAAAACAAGAAAAAATGTTTCATGCCTATCAACTGATTTATAAAAATCAGTGTATACCAAGATTGTATATTCCCTGTTCTGAAGAAGGTATGGGCCTCCTTGAAACTGATTACATGTATAGATCCGCAATCATAGGAATGCATACATATCTGCTGACCTCACAAGACCCAAACATTGTAAAAGTTTTAAAACATGAGGAGAATAAGTCTAAGATGACTTCTCTGCTTAGTTTAGCAGAAACATATTGGTGTCATGTGGGAATGGAAATCAAACTAGAAGTAGATAAAAATCAGGCAGCAACTGAATGTGCCAAAAAAGAAAAGAAAGAATATAAGGTGAAGGATCAGATGAGAAGGAAATTTGGAACAATGCATAAATATAGTTGCAAGTGCAGAAAACGTTTGGAACAACTTCATCTTGATCAGGACTGATTGCAGGAATGGTTAAGGAGATGTGAATTTAAACCAAAAGACAAAAGGTTAATATTGGTGGTCCAGGACAGTGGACTACATATATGTTAGTTCAGAAAGTTTATTGAACATTTGGGAGAAACAGGCAAATACAGGTTTTGTTGGAAACAGTCGCACAATTTGTTGCTGGGTGTGATACACTAATGGCAGAAGGAATGTATACTGTAAGGTGTAATAACGTATCAAGACTGTTGCATTGGGTATTGTGCAAACATTATAATATTGAAGTATCTGAGAAGCATTGGAAACATGAGCCACAGAGCATTATAGAAAATTATGAAGTTTATATCACATGGGATCACCCATTGCCAACAGTTCAAAAAAATTTAGATATAGTAGTTAAGGAAAAGAAAACAAAAGTAGCATTGATCATTGAAATTGCTACACCCAGTGACTACAGTGTCTTGTGTACAGACAGACAAAAAGTCATAAAATACCAGGATTTATAGACAAAAATTAAGGCAATGTGGAAGAAGGATACCCAGACAGTTCCAATAGTAGGAGGAGCAATGGGTCTTATAAAAAAGTATTTACAATTTTACTTAGATATTTTACCAATACGTGTAACTCTGTATGAACTGCAGAAAGAGTCAGTTCTGGGCACATTCCAGGTACTGCAAAGAGCACTTCTGGCAAACATCACAGACCAAAAGAATACTAATTTCATGAACTTTAATCATACTTTGACATAGGGATGGGGTCCATTCCCATCATGGTATTAGAAACCCAAAAGACTTGGGGAAATTAACCTGAGGAAGATCTTGAGTATTTTTATACACTGACACATGCAATATACCTAATGTACCCTGATTTTTGTTTCTGGAAGGTCTTTGTGATTGATTAGTATAGCAACAACTATACATGCCTTGATATTCATGAGTATAGTAAGTCTATGCTTTCCTTCATCAGGTCCACTCTGTGAGCTATACAGCTCAATCAATACCGATATGACACCTGTAACCACAATAAGATGGCCCTGTAGCTGTTGATGTGTTAGCTGGTGGGATATGATCTTTGGGTGTTTTCACTTTTGCTGGTGTGTAAGGAAGCATCGTACACCTACTGGATCACCTGCTGAGTTTAATATTTACTTCCACACTGTAGTTACAGCTGCTGCTAATGCTTTTGCTTGTGTTTCTAGCATGCTTTTTGTTTGTATACTTAGAGCTGACCACTTGCATGACATTGTGCATTAAAACTATAAATCATGAGCTACTTACTTATGTCTTCATTTACATGTCATTATACACACATCAGGCTACACTTATTCATTTGCACCTTTTTCATGCATATTTTATGCTATTTCCATATAGCACTATGTGGTTATATGACTTGCTATCAAGCTGTGCTTTCTGTTTTTTTTTTTTTTTTTGGCACAAGAATGTATTATGCATTTGGCAAACTGATTATGATACCCCCCCCCACACCTAATTCAGACTACCTGTTAGTCACCTTCTTAAACAGATATGCATGTGTCATTCGCAAGTATAGATAAGCCAAAACTTATTACTAAATGCATGCACACTGCTTTTGCTCTGGATTACAAACTGTTAAAATATTGTATTCTGCCAGTTTACAATGAAACAGCTAAGGTTTTTGGATGTTTAGATTGTATTAGATTTAGATTGTATTAGATTGTAAAAAATGGTTTGGAGGGAACTGCATTCAGTCTTGTACCCAGAATATCTTTTGACTCTGATGTACAAATTATACAAGGTACAAACTGCTTTATCATTTACGTATGCCATCAATGCTTACTTTGAATTATATATCTAATGAAATGATTTATGTTATTTTTAATTTTGTTTATGATATATAGTTTGGTGGACTGAATAAACCAAAGTTGCGCACAATGTACCATGACACCAGCTGCTGGAATTACACAATTTACTTTTGATGAATTCTTTGAATGTATAAGATGAAAGTGTTTAACTTTTGAATATGGTGTAATTCCAGTGCCTGGTGTCTTGGTACATTTGTACAGTTATGGTTAAGTTAGTTTTGGTTTTACTCTGTATCAGTCCGTCCTGATTGGTAGTTTGGAATTTGACCCCTTTCAGCTAAAATAACTATTAAAGACATACTTACTTCCCCATGCAGTTATACTGTACTACTATAAAAAAGGGGAACTAGTATATTTACATATATTGTGATGATGATATTAAACATACTCAGTACAGCTAAACAAAAGCAGTGGAATGATTTAGTTAAGTACACAATACTCCTGGGCTGAGTTTGAAAATAGGCCAGGGAGATCAGTGCTCTATCCCGGAAAACCAAAACAAATAATACATAAATAAATAATAAGGAATGATTTTGGTGTAGACTATGCAGTATTTACTCACTAGCTCTGGATTTAGAGTCGACCATGAGGATGAGTTCTGAGTGAACTAACAAAAGCACTTATGGGGTAAATACTGCATAGCACATACGTCTGCTATTTATGATTGCTATTTTATTTCAGTGAACATTATAATTCTTTTTAGGTTTTCTTATAATCAATTTTATGTGAATTGTTGTAATATTTTTGAAAATATAGTTTATCAGAATTAGTTTCCTCTTCAAAAACATGTTAATTAATGTTCATTTTTTTTGTAATTATTTTTTGGCTGCTAAAGCGATTACAACAACATAGTAGAATATCTGAATTACAATATTTTGTCAGAAATGCAGTTTCAAATATGCAATGCTGGATTTATTATCAGGTTTTAATGTTAGAAGATTCCCATTAGAGAATCATTTTCATTTTTTTTTATTTTATTTTAATGGTATGTTTTTCTGATCATTCTTTCCTAACTTGTGTAATGAGTTATTTTTATCCATATATATGGTATTGGTTGCTATTTTGTGGTGATACTTTGCAATGTTCTTTTCATATCAACTGATTTCTTCAGCTGTATATCTCAGCTCAAACATGACACTGGCACACTCCTTAACTTGATCTGTGGTATAGTTGCACAAACACAGCAGTTTATGTTTTGACCATCAGGTCATCCTTGGTACTAATTTATTATCTTCAAATGGCCCCTCTCTGCATCTAGACCCTTCGGCTTGTTATGCATTTGTTATCCAGGAAAGCTCACTGGACACAAGTGTCCCTTTTCAGCGATAGGGTGGTCTCTGGTAGTCCAGTTTGTGTCATGTCAATTTTGTAGAAGCTTGTGCTAAGCTAATCACTTGGGAATAAACTGTGCTAAAGTAATATTGCACTGCTGTTAATTGTAAATATGGTTTAAATAAAATAAGATGTGTTAAATGTGGGTGCAGGCCAGTTGTTCTTGGACATTATGCTCAAAATCAGTTGAATATAGAGACTTTAGATGACTCTGATAATGGAAGATCTAGAATGGGATGAAATGCTATCTAGCTGAATGTCAGCACTTTGATGCTTGCACAGACCAGGGACTTTAAGATTAGATTTAGACTTTGGAATTGGAATAGAAACTGAGGGAAATAAAAGCAGGTGCACTAAAAATCACTGACCTACTGAACAAATGCATGAGAATGGTTATTCAAAATAAATGTTCATATGTCTTGTTCAAGTTTGTACTTTCCTTTAAAAATCAGGTGGAATTATATGGAGTTAAGGTATTAAAAAATATATAGTTTGCTGCAGATGGTGTCTTTTTTTTACTCTGGACCCTCATATTGATCCACTTGTTCCCCAAATGGCCAAGGGTCCTGTGAGTTTTCTTTTTTTTTTTTTTTTACCTAAGAAGGTAATTGAGCATTCTGGGGGAGGGGCACCATTATCTATACAAGAGACTGGAGGTGCTGCTGTACAGCATATGTATGTCAAAAGCTTTCAATAGCAACATAACATTCAAAGGCTCTGTACCTATCTCATAACAAATACCTTTGTAATTTCCAGTCTCCACCAGGAAATCTAACATGGACTGTGGAGCTCAAGCATGTACTCCTAACTCCTCTTCTTGAGTGATGCTAGCAAGTGCAGCCTCATTGTTCATCATAATTTCTCCACCAACTTCTCATGGGCCATGAATTGAATCCTGGTCACCTGGGTTAAATGTCAGGACTTCATTCCAGTATACAGTTAATCTAGCTTTTGGCTGAAGGAATCCTCCTCAGCTTGGTTTGCTGATCAAGAACTTGAGAATGCACTTCTCATTACCTGTTTGTACTCATTTCACAGCAATAATATATTCCAAAAAGACTCATTTGCTCAAAGCTGCAGTGAGTTAGGCCTTCAGCCCTTGCTCTGCTGTTTTACAAAAACTGTTGTGAGACTAGACAAAATAAGTGCTTATTTTCAACTGTTTTCTGCACTTCTGATTAACTAAAACAATATTTGTTGCATATCTGTTTAAACCATGTAACTGTTTTTAGGCCTAGTGAATTCAGTCCTTATATTTGTTATGATCTTTGTCTCCTTTTTGTTTCTCTGTTTTTTCTGTGCATTGTGGTTGCTGCTGCACTTGAAAAACACTAGGATAGAGCTGAATATCTATTACTGTTTGTGACCTTTGGAGCTGCCCTTGCTCTGCTGTTTTACAAGAACTGCTGTGAGACTACAAAAGATAAGTGCTTATTTTCAATTGTTTTCTGCACTTCTGATTAATTAAAACAATATTTGCTGTACATCTGTTTAAACTGTGTAACTGTTTTTTAGGCCTAGTGAAGTCAATCATTACCTCTGTTCTGATCTTGTGTGCCACCCACCTGCCCATCTTTTGTTGTGGTATTAAAGCTTGGTGGCTTTTCAGGTGCCCACCTCTACTATAAATTTGATATTAGACACTCCCCCCAGTGCCATTACATCAGCCCATTCTACTGAGTACAATGAGATAAATTGTGAAGGCCCACCCCTTTAGCTTCTTAACCTTGAATTATCATCTCTCTCCTCACTTTTTCTTAAACAAAAAATAAATATTGTGCCTCTTCCTGCTTCATTTTGCTTGTGCTTAGGTGTTCAACTGCGCTTAGTTTGTGACATTTATTACTGCTTGTTGGTAGTCTTCTACTTTATTTGAGCTTTTTTACTGTTGTGATTATGAGCTAATTTATCACATTTGCACTGTTTTAAAGCAAATTACTGATTAACTACATTTCATTACCGTTTAACTGTATTTTATTGCTATTTACTGCACTTCATTGCTGTCTAATTGCATTTTACTCTGCATTTTATTACTGTTTAACTGCATTTTTTTTCATACTGTGAGTTCTGTCTGTAAATGGTTAATCTGTGTTTTTTGTGAGTTTTACTATTTTCTTAACCCTTAAATTGAGTAGCATATACAGGTTTTCTGCATCCAGAGCTGCATCTGCACTGTTGTTAACCCTTTGTGAGGTATTCCAACTACAAATTTTCCCTTAGTAACACTTGTATGATTGCCTAGTAGTACTACTCTTAGACCGTCCATGTTTTAGCCTGTTAGCTCTCTCTGGCTTGCCTCCCTCAGTTTCTGATTAATATGGATGGACAATTTCCTATGCTTGCCCCTGCCAATTAAGTTGATATGGGCATCCTGAGACAGTCCAGCAACTGCCTCATGTACATGGAGAGCACTTTATTACTACCACCTAGGAATTTAATTGCATTAAGAACCTAGAGTCAGTGCTCTCTCCCTCAAAAGCCAGGTTGTCAATACAAACACCACACCTCAAATACCACCCACACCTACACAACACACACCCACATATGTGGAGATCCTCAACAGAAACATACCTAAACAAAAGAGACCTCAAAGGCAAGAACACACGTGAACTCCACTGTCTACCACACCACACACAGTCAATAAGCCCTAAACATAAACCCAAAATATTAGTCATAGGAGACTCCATTGTGAAACACACAGATGTGCCCCTCACCAGGCTGGATAAAGATACAGTCACAGTTAGTTGTTTATCAAGTGCCAGCATCCACCATATCATACATGCACTCAAGTCTCTCAATAACAGGTACTGCTATGACTCTGTCACAATCCATGTTGACATGGATGACTTCAGATGTACCTCCCTGGACTATATGAAGAGAGACATGATTGAGCTCACTGAATATGTGTCCCTGACAGGTATGTTTCTAGCCTTACGTAGCATTCTACAGTCACCCAGAATGATGGCTCAATACAAACAGAAAATGACTGACTTTACATTTGGCTTAATTTCTTGTGTCATTCCAAGGGGGATCCAGTACCTGACAGCCTGGGAAGACATGATTGACAAACCCTGATGCTTTGCCAGAGATAGCCCTGCACCTGCCTCCCTTGGGCTTTAGGCTCCTGGCAAAGGCTCTTGCCTCCCTATAGTGCTTTCCTAGGGAATGCCATGAGGTCAAAACTGCCAACATGAAAATTTAATCAAAACGCAAATTAAAGGTCATGTTGCTAAATGCTAGGAGTCTAAACATGAAACCGCACTCACTGAAAGCATTCTTAACCCTGGAAGATGCTGACATTTGTGCAGTCACAGAAACCTGGTTCAAAGCTGCAGAGAACCCCACAGCCATACCAGGTTACTAATCCTATCTATCATACTTTCAGACCCCAAACAGTGGGCAACAAAGCAAAAGGAGGTGGAGTTGCAATATATACAAAAGACACACATACCTCCAAGCTGGTCAAACAGTATGAAGCCCATGAGACCCTCCAGGTGCAGTTAACCATTGACAGGACCTCTATTCAAATCATAGCTAGCTACAGGCTCCCGACTTTGACTCAAGATGCCCACTCCACCTATCTGGACATCTTTGAATTTATCAAGATTCAATCCTTTACCCTTATCCTGGGCAACTTTAACTATTCAACCATAGATTGGATGATCTACTCATGCCAAAACACAGATGTCTAGACATTCCTTGATTTTATCAATGCAAATGCCCTGGACCAGCTGGTCAACACCCCCACAAGAGGTGAAAATATATTAGACTTGGTATTAACCAACATGAGTAACCACTACAGCATCTCTACAATGTCATCTTCCCTGATAAAATCTGAGCACAAAGAGGTCACTTTCAAAGTCACCATCTTCCCCAGTGCCGCCCCCCCCCCCAGTTAGGGTCAAACAAAAAATCATCTCCAAAGCTGATTACAACCTGCTGAGGGACAGTATAAGTAGCTTCACAGCCCCCATCTCCCTCCATAGAATCTGGCACATATGTCCAAACCTACACCAAAGTACTATAAAAGCATTTATATGGCTGCATGAAATCAGGAATACCCAACAGGATAAAGTCATCCTCCTAAAGGAGTAAAGAGTAAACCTGTTTGGTGGACATCTGCAATAAATAAACTCTATAAGAAAAGGAAAAAAAATTGCAGTCCAAGACCAAGAAGGAGCAGGTGCCTAATTGGAAGCACTCTCTCCTTAGCCTGAACAAGCAAATAAGAGCACTAGTGAAATCCTCCAAAGCAAATTTTGAGTCCAAACTAGCCACATCAACTAAAGACAATCCCAAGACTTTCTTCACATATGTCCGCAATCTCAAGGAAAGCTCCCAAATCTGCTCAGAACTGGTGGTCAAGGACACCACATACACAAATGCCATAGATATAGCCAACCTGCTAGGAGACAGGTTCAGTGAAAACTTTACCCCTCTGTCCCACCATCAGTACATCAGGACAACCCCAGCACCTGTCCCCTCCCCTTATCTCTAGGGAGCAAGTCTTTACTGCCCTCTCAAAGGCAAAAAATGCAGCCTTCATGCAATCTGATAACATCCCAGGGCTGCATCCTACATGAACTCAGGCATGAACATGCAGCACCATTAGGCACCCTATTCAACCAAAGCCTGAGTACCGGCTTTATTCCCAGCCAAGTGGAGGACAGCCACTGTCATCCCTTTACACAGAGGTGTAGTGTCCACCGATCTGGGAAATGATAGACCCATCAGCCTAACTAGCCTGATCTGCAAGGTCATGGAGCAGATTATAATGGACCTTATTAACAAGGGCATTGCTAACCTCCAAACACTTGATCCCACACAGTTTGGTTTCATCAAGGGGAGGTCGTGCCTGTTAAATTTGGTTGACTTCATTGAGACCATCACCAAAGCCATGGATGAGGGGAAGATGGTGCACACCACCTACCTTGACCTGGCCAAAGCCTTCAATACTATTCCCCACTCAGGTATAATAGATAAGCTCTTTCAAATAGGCATTAATCCATTTGTTACCAGATGGGTAGCAAACTGGCTCACTGATAGAATCCACCTAGTCAAAATAGGGGAAGTCACCTCAAGCAGTTGACCTGTAATGAGCAGTGTACCCCAGGGATAGGTCTTGGGGCTTTTCTGAGGTGCAGGCCAAAACCAGTGGGCAATGGCTATCCAGATTTGCAAATGACTCCAAGTTGGGTGCTGTCATCAATTCCCCTAGTGATGTGGACATCCTCCAAGAGGGTGCCACCCAAACAAATGACTGGGGCCAGAAACATGGCCTCAAACTGAATGACAAAAAAATCCATCATCATCATCCCCTTTGGGGAGAGTGACATCCCCACAAATTATCACATTAATAACAAGGTCCTAAGCATGCAATCAGTCCTGAGGCACTTGTGCACCCAGGTTGATAGCAAACTGACTTTTGACCACTATATTGTCTCCGTTGTACAGAAAGCTTTCTACATGGCCCACCTCATTAGTAAAAGTATCTCATCCAGGGACAAGTTGTTAATAACATCCCCATATTCTTCCTTTATAACACCTATTATTTAGTACAATGCCCCTTTTGGCACATACCTCACAAAGCATATGCAGCAGCTTGAGAGACCACAGAGGTTCCTTGCCAGGAGAATCCAAGGCCTCAAACATCTAGCCTACACAGATAGGCTAAAGACCCTGTCCCTCTACTCAGTCTCTTACAGACTCCACAGAGGTTACCTCTGTCTGGCATACAAAGCAATCTCAGACCCCGCCCTGATGGGACTGCTGCATATCCGCAGGCCAAGCTCAACTCAAGTTACCCACACGCACAACCTCAACCTGGTCAGTGACATCAATAGGACTTGTTTGTGGGACAGATTTTTGCCCCAGAGACTCACCATTCTGTAGAATATACTTCTGCTCCACGTCAAGCAGAGCACCTCATTATCCTTTTTTAAGTGCAACCTGGATAACTAGATGGGGAACAGAAAATACACCCCAGGGATTCCACCTGTGTGGACAGGAGCATCTGGTGATGACTTGTTGGAACATGGTCTAAACTCTTGGCTAGGCTTGTAAAGGCCTCAGTGCCAATAGCCTAGTAACTTCCTATGATCCTATTATCCTATGAACAGTCAACGGTAAGATGTGCAGGTTATTCCAAAGAGGCAACAGTAAGATGTGTAACTCTGTGAAAGGCTTGCTAGCTGAGGCGCTGGAGTATTAAACAATTTTGGATTTTATGCTTCTGTAGTTGGTGTTTATTTAACAGTAAGATGTGCTGGTTTATATCCTTCTTAAATCCCTGAAATTATCCACTCTTCCTACAAAAAAAACTAACTGACTCACTAGTACTGCACATGGAACCCTCATGCTCTCCTCTTAATTTTAAACCTCATCATTTGAAAGAGTATTTACCTTTGGTCAGTAGAAGACAGGTATGAACACTTCACTACAGCCTACGTTTACACAATCAATCTCTCAAACTGAAATAGCCAAAGTTTGCCCTAGCAACAGAGGAAAAGTCTTTCAGTAAAATCATCCCCAGTGCATGAATATAAGTTTTTCAGTCTTTTACTGGCTTTAAATTGCTGCTTCAGAAGCATTTAGACTTTTTTATGAATATAAAGGGATGGTTACTGTATTCCTCAAAAGAACTCAATGTAAAACAGCTTTGTGAGTGATAATAATCATCATCATCATCATCATCATCATCATAATGCACATTTGTTATGCAGGTAGGCCGACTGGGCAGACTTTTCTTTTTCAGTGAAACCCTGGAGCAATGTCTAGTTAAGTAACTTGCTCAAGCTCATGCAGCAGGTAAGTGAGGGCTGAGTATTATGTATCATACCATTAAAAATGTTCAGGTGATGCTTGTATTAAATGACTCACTTTCCCTACACTATAATTTACATAACCATTTCTATTGTGCTAAAATATTTCATTTTAAAATTACCTAAGTCTATTGTAAATGAATATGCTATGTGTAATCATTGTGTTTTTTGCTCAAGTCACAGCCGAAAGGAATCTTTAGACCAGTCTTTTAAGAAGATTAATGAGCAACAAATAAATGTATGAACAAATAAAATGGCAGGGGAAGAGATAGACTTAGGTTTAGGTTAAGGTTAAGTTTAGGGTTGTACTTATGTTTTTTGTTACATCTCTAAGAGGTGTGCTATTCTCCATGAAAGATATGCTGGACTTTATGTTTCATGATAAATGCTGTGAATAATTATGTATATTGTGTTTTCAGCAATCTCTACAAAGAGCTGTTTCATTATGTGCTGTAATTTATTTTTTAATAGACATGTCAATGTTAGTTTGAAAGCAATTAGTACTTTTTTATCAAGGAATCTTATAACGAGATAAATAAGTCTAATGTACAAAACCTATGTAAGACAGATTATTTTGTGTATACACTCAGGGTCATTCACTTAGGGTCAATTGAATATCCTTGAAGGGTTCAAAGAAATTTCACTAGAAAGTAGCTTCTTTATATAATCAAGGCTATTACACAAGATGCAGACATCTGAAATGATTTTCTTTCTGTTATAGATATATTTGTGGAAAATTGATTCTGGCTATTATGATATTTCATGATCCAATTTTACAATTTATGTTTAATATTGAAGTTATTAGAAATACAAAAACTCATATACATAATATGAAATTTTTGATAAAAAATGGGATATTCAGGGGGGCAGGCAGTGGTATATTACAGGTAAAATTAGACATCTTTAGGATAATCTGCTTTACATGTCAGATAGTCTAAAGGACTAGAGTGTTTTAAAAGTAATTTAGACTTATGGGCCAGGGACAAAGTTTAGATATCAAATCTTAGGGAATCACTGCTCTTGGATGGCCCTTTAGTCTAAGCATTGTGCACAAATTTATGAACTTATGAATAATTTGTTGTGGATTTATCATTTCATAGATGAGGTTATGTTGTCTTCGGTGAAGATGATTTTGAAAGTGTAATCTAGACCATTTAAATTACTGCTTTTTATTCCATGGCAGTTGGTGCAAGCATACACATTAAGATTATGTGATAGATACTGTAAAATGGAATTTTTGAACATGTTGCTCTGTAAAACAGTTTTTAAATGTTTTAGAAGTAGGTATGTAGAATAAGATGCAATGATCTTGAATTATCTGAACTTTAATCAAGTGAGTTACTGGCCTAATTAGTATGGCTAAATTGTAAGTGTGGGTTGTACTGTGATGTAGAGATATTTTTTATGGTGGTGGGGAATAACGTTTGAAGAATAGGAGCTTGTGTACGTTTAAGCATTACAAATAAGTTACTTGTGTGCTTACATATATCCAACATGCGTTTGATAGGCATAACCACTGATGCTTAAAGGTGTTTGTTATCATTTATTGACTGTTGCTTAAAGGTGTTTGTTATCATTTATCTGTTTATTTGTATTTGATTTTCAGCTGTTTGGACAAAATCAACCTCATTTTCAGCAGAGTTTTTGCAGAAAAGCTCTTAAGATAATATACAAAATGTCGTATTTTGCTTTAATAAGTTCCATCAAAGTTAAAAGTCTCATTTACATGCAATCAGATATGACAGTTAAGATAAAAGAGAAAATTATGTAACATATTTATAATATTTTGTGGGCAGAATAATTTATAGTAATACATACTTCATCGGAGAGCAATCATTAGCTGAAGTAATGGTAAGGATAGACAGCATTACTAAAGCCTTTTTTGGGGGTAGCTGTGCAAACCATAGCAAACAGGTATGAAAGCTGACATATATGTTTGGAACAGAGATCCAGGGATAACACAGGGATGCTATGTTGCCTATCCACAAGGACTGGGATGCTACGTCTACAGCTAAGTGGGCAATGTGCTGTAGGTGTTGCAGCAAGGGGCAGTTTAAATGGGTCACATGCCCACATGCAACACAGTCTGGTGCAGTGTCACATTGGCTATGTCATAGCATTGCAGAAGGCAGCACTCATTGTAAGTGTGGTGTGGCAGTGAGGTGGGTGGTTTCATCCAACCTGGGCAATCCTGTAAACATGCACTGATCCATATATTTCCCCCATAGGTGTACTGGAATTGTCACTGCACCAAAAGAATATCAGTGCATGGGAAAATTCACTTCACATGAGGCTGGAGTTCTGTTGTAGGTCCCATGATCCATACAGGAAAATCCTGAAGAAGGATAAGGTGAACAATGCCATCAACGACTAGGTGTGGCAGGAAATAGTATGCCAAAAAATGCTCTAGGCAAACACAACCAGGTACATTGTCAGGTCATTGACATGAGTTTCTACACAAAAGAATAAGTCACAATACAAGTGCAGACAAGTTGGCCAATGGGGCTACTCTCATAAGACATCACCAGATGACAGAGACTAAGCAATTCCTTTTTGCCCACAGTGAAGAAACTGACTGGGCATTAATTCTGGGTGGTGATTTGGATGTTTGAGCTGGACTGGCCATACCTGAGTCTTTGATGGTGATGCCCCAGGTGAGTAGCAGCAGATTCTTCTTAAGTATGAAATTGATAGCATATCAGCTGGTGTATACACACACACGACCATGTGCATTACTGTCAACCAGGAGCATCAGTGCGGGAATCATGAATACCTGCATCAGAGATTATAACTAGCCTGTGCCTGGGGGTGGGGAAGTGGATGCACCAAGTGAAATACATGGTTGGATCGCCTGTATATCCACAAAATAAACAGCAACAGGATTACCCATTCTAAAAACTTTAACTTTCCCTGTGATATAAATAAAACCTGCTGGAGAAACAACCTCTTCTTTTGGACAGGCTCCCTATCCTTGTGAAATGGAGTTTCTCTCTAACCAATTCAAGTGTAACTTGGACAATTGGATGGGGAACTGAAAATGCATCACTTTTTGGCACCTTTGTGTATAATACTAGGAACCAAACAAGCAAAACCAGTAGGACAAAAAAACAACCACATTTACTCAAGTAAATCCTACAAAAAAAGAACAGTCCAATGACAAGAACTGTACTGATGATTCAAAACCAGAGAACAAAGCCACTCATTGTTGAAATGGTTTAATAAATTTGTTATTTAGCATAATCATCCATCAAAGCAGACTTCATCAGAACAAACAGAATGAAACATTCATCTGATTTA
>NC_056746.1:69454393-69634393 GCF_019279795.1 Protopterus annectens | reverse complement strand
AAGGATGAAGCTGCCAGGAAGGCCTAAGATAAGGTTTATGGATGAGCTGAGAGAGGACATGCAGGCAGTTGGTGTGACAGAGCAAGATGCAGAGGACAGGAAGAAATGGAAACAGTTGATCTGCTGTGGTGACCCCTAATGGGAGCAGCCGAAAGAAGAAGAAGAAGAAGATTATTATACTTATTTCCATTATTTTATGCTATATTATCACATTCCTGCTAATGATTTTAGTAGTCTGTGACATCTGAATACACACTTATTTACTCATAATATGGGCTACCTCACCCATCTACCTGTAATACCTGTGGAGAGAAAATCAGTCATCAATACGTGACTGATTCTGTAATATTTAGTGCTATGTAGCACTGAATTTGAACCCTGGTCTGTGTGTGGCAAAATGTACTGCATACAGAGCATTTAACAAAATGAGCTACTGAGTCTCTGCTGATTATTGACTGACTGATATTTGCCTACAGCTCACCTGGAACCAAAATATGACCTGGTAATATTACTACAATTTTATACTAGACTGCAGTGACAGTTGAAAACATATGCATGAAATTCAAGCATAACAGAGATACTAGGTAACCTATACATTACTAAATAGACTGCAGGTGCACATAATATATTAGTGGGTTGTAATATCTGTGAAGTCAATAAACAATATCAGATTATGGGTTGGTTATCTCACCCCTATACCTTGCTTACCTGCTCTTTGTGGAAGACAGAGCATTACGTGAACAATATTGATCATTACTATATGTGATAAACATGACCTTTGGCAGCCATTATATTTGCAGTGTACAGCTATTACACTGTTATACTTGACTGCAGCACCTTACCTCACAGCTTGAATACATACATATATATATATATATATATATATATATATATATATATATATATATACCTGACATGCAATGGTTAAAACAAGACAATCCTGATGTACACAGTTTACCTTGCTGTTATTGGTACTGGTTCATACGTTATTGAAGCACAGTTGTCATAACTGAACTCTTGCAAAATGGCTCTAATTCCACACTTATTGCATAACAGCATTTATTAGAGATATCTTCATGCATTTACTGGTATAGTTTTGAGATTTTAATGCACAAGAGTTATCATTATACAGATGTTGCAATACAGTTGTAATTACACAGTTATTGCATTACAAATGTTTTGCAGATATTTTATTATGGTTAATGCCTTACTCTTTCTTGCTTATTTGACTATAGATAGCAAAATACATCTGTACTCACCACACTCATGGTGCAACCTGGTCAAGCGCCTGCATGCACCTTGATGTTGCGAGCCCTCTCCTCTGAAGCTGTTGGCATAGAGGGAGACCATTATGCATACCAATTTGGCAGACATTCGATTTAGATATTGGTCAAATAGAGGTAAATGTTCTTACAGACATGTGAGGCATTCCCTGCCTGAGCATCTTGGACCCAGGTGGCCAAGAGATCCCCCATTCTGACATTTCAGGTCATTATAGTGGTGACGGACCTGCTTCCCTTTGCGGGGGATACCAGTCATGCTGATGAGTTCACGTTCCAGCTGTCCCAGGCCTCTGCCTTGTAGTCTGAGCCCTGTAAATCCTCCTGCAGTAGCTGGTCTTCATGGTTTTCCACTAGGCGTCCAACCATGACCCTGGACTCCTGAATGCCCCACTGCTGCACTCGGAAGCTCAAACCCTCTCCAACACCAGACATAGTCACTACACAGTTAGAACTCCAACAGATTATACTGCATTCCCACCTAGTAAGCTTTATATAGCCTGTTTCCCTGCCCTTAAACACCATTGGGCAACATTTAAAAAGTGCTTTTCCTGCCCTTAAACACCATTGGGCAACATTTAAAAAGTGCTGGGTTGCTTAGCAGTGCACAAACTAGCCAAGCAGTGGCAAGCAGTGCATAAACATTTTCAGCTCTTATTATGTTTATGCAGTGCTTAGCAGGTCTTAGCAGAGCTTAGCTGTGTGGAGCAGGCCAGTATTTAAAAATAATTGGCATAAATTTTATTTCCAAAATAAATGCTTACTTTCCCTTCCATGTATTCATACCCTGCATCTACTGCACATGAGGCCCTAACTCTACCCACTTAGATACGAGGAATTCTGCAATACCTTTACATATACCTCTGAGCTATGTATAAGCACTGTTGAGCACCACACTGTGCCACGCAAACCCACACATATACACTTAAACTTTGCTTTAAGTAAATAATTGAATGCATCTGGTTTCTGTTTTTAGATGTCTAGGTGTCTCAGCACCGCTTAGCATTATTGTGCTCTGTACTGCACAAATGAACTTTAAAAAAAAATGTCATTGATATAAAGCAATTGGACAGTACAGGGAGTGTGTTACTCATCTGTGGACTCAGCACCACACTCCCTACACTGATTCAATAATCATATTCCATGGCTATCACTCAGCAACACACAATCATTAATATGCATGGCACGCTGCCGAGGGAGAACTGTGTACACGGACAGGCTCTGCACTATGCCTACATGGAATTTATTAAATCTGGGGGATAATCTATTCCTGTTCTTTTTTCTCCCCTTTTATATGTCCAAGTCTGTAGATTCCAAATTCTTAACTGTCCATATTTTATAATGTATTTTACTAATTTGACATCATATGCATTTTTTGTTTTGTTGTCTTAAATTACAATTAAAAACCCTGCTACAATTACCTCCATATTAACTGCTACATATTGAATTATTTTCTGAACATCTTTTCCTTCTCCTTTTTATTACACTTGCATATAGTGCAATAATTCACATAACATGTTCCCTACCTATAACAAATGTAACACCTAACACTTTAATTGTGATTTATATAATATAAGTATTCTTAAGCAGGTCTCTTTCCCAAAGATCCATATAACATTTTCCGCACAACACTTCAGTTTGATATCTTTCTAATTTTGACAAAAATCTAATATCTTCTACTATAATAACATCACTATCTAGCTTTTCTAAAATCCTTATCCTTCTTTCCAACTTCTTAAAACTATTCCCATTTAATGATAAGACTTTACACATAACTCTGCCTTAAATAATATATATTCATCCTTTCCCTTGCTTCTTTTTTCTTTTTTGAAGACTTCTATATTCTTCTTCTTCCTTTCTCTCGCCCTTTTACCAATGCAATTTCTTTTTTGTTTAATTATATTCCATTTAACGTCACCATTCCCACTTAACTCAGACTCTTCTTCCTCTCTATTTTCTATATTTAAATCTTCCTTCACTCTATCTGTTTGTATTATTTTTTCTGTGTATATGACACTACTATCATTTTTTTCCATTTCTACTTTATCTAATTCCTTTTCTATAAGTTTGTCCTTTTCACCTTGTTCTGCCACTTCCTCTGTTATATCCAAATCTACTTAATTTCTTCTTTCTGCACATCCTCCCGAATGTCTCACTTTCTTACATTTATAACATTTTGGTTCACAATTCCTTGCATCATGTCTTATACCCCCACATGCAAAACATCTTCTTTTCTCACATTTATAATTAAATGATCCATTTTTCCACAAAAACACATTTTTGGCTGTCTCCAATATCTAACCAAGCCTCTATCTCCTTTGAAATTAATAAATATGGAATATGCACAATACTGTCATTTTCTAGTTTCAGTATCTCATTGCAACCCCATTCCCCAGTCCATAAACCCCTATTATCATACACTTTGGATAAATTTAGTACACCATTACATAGATTTAATAAATGCTTCTTCAAAGTCTCTTTTTCAACTTCAGTCCTGAATTGAATATTATTTTTTTCTTAGTTCCTCTAAAAATGGGCTTGAGTACATATGAGTTCCATGGTGAACAGCTTTTCTTTTACTCATATTCCACTATAAATTTCTCCATTATCTGCCCATTTTCAAAAATAATTTCACAAAAACTGTCTTTATTAATATGAATAAACACTCTTACCTCATTTGGTTTTATCCCGTGTCTTAACTACCTTGGCCCATACCTTATGTCTGTCCATTTTGTTATCTTCCTTCTTTTCGATTCAAACCTTAAACAGTCTTTTCTTTTAAAACTAATTTCTTTCTCTTTTCTGTTAGCATGCATCCCTTGTTTCATAGTACCAGCATATTATTTTTTTCTCCTACATATCCTCATTCTGCCGCCTTCCTTCCTTCTGTACTCTATCCATCATTTCTCGCCATGACACATGCTCTCCATTGTCTGGCTCACTTTCTTTCACCATGCCCAGCAATATATAATCCCACAACCCTCCCAACTGGAGGGCTCTAACAACACAATCTTTTGTTGTAACTTCTGACTCAAATAAATCCTACTGTAGCAAGTCTTCAGAATCAGCATTCAAGACATTAACCTGCCTTTGAAAAGGCTTGATTGCCTTTTCCACCATTTCTGTCACACCATATTCTTCTCTCGACCTCTCCTTCACCTCCCATTCCTTCTCCAATAAATCTAACACATCCGCTGTTGAAATAACACCATCATAATCCAACATGACATTTTCACTATCTCCTTTGAGCTCCATGTTCACTCTAACTGGCTTCCTGTTTCTCCAAGCCACCTATGTGCCTGGACCAGAAGAAAGGAAGCACCATAATGAAGAGTCCCACTATGCGAAAAAAGAGTAGGGGAAGTTCCCCAATGCCCTGGTGAAATTTTCCCTAATAGTATAAATACCACCTCAGTTCTCCCCATAAAAGAGACTTCTAACCTAGTGGGACTTACATGGTCTTCAGATATATAGATAGATGGAAAGACAGAACAACAAACTAATAAAAAGCCTAATCAATGAAACAATATGACTATTAATCTACACTTATCACTTTGGAAAGGTTTTCCAGTTTGCTTTATGGTTAGTACAATATTTTGGCATCACATAGACTGAGATTCAGAAAAGTTTGTCATACTGTGGTAAGTGAATTTGCATAATGAGGGTCCATATGCACATACTACTAGTGGTAGCTGAGGAGTAGCATAGTGGGATGCTATATATGCTAGTTGTCATATAATTTTATTTTATTTATTTTATTGACATTTGATTACAGAGAAAGTCCAACTAGGTAGAAGCCCATTTTCAGTGGAAGCCCAGTGAGAACAGTTCCAAATTATTACAAAACATTTTAAGAAGAAGAATTTTACAATCTTCAAAAAATAAAACAAAACATCTGCAGTTTAAATAATTATACCAAATTAGACATAATATAAAAACATTGGTTAAGAATCAATATAAGGTATATGGCAATAATTTAATATTTAGAGAGATTTTAGAAGTTTATAGAAAAATTAAAGGTAAATTACTCAAATAGAAATAGGAATTGCAGTATGAAGTGTGGGAAAAACAGCCTTATGGTACATTAAGGGAGAAAGTCAGGGAATAGAATTTGATAGCAGTAAGGACATAAGTGAAGAAGGGACAGTAATGAGATATAAGGAATAAAAATTACTTGCTCACATTAAGAGATATAGTTTATCCAGGGTTTGTGCAAGAACAGACAGATTTTAGCTAGGAAGTCTCTCAGGGTGGTTTAGAAAGATAGAAGGGAGGGTATAGACCTGATGGATACAGGTAAGGAGTTCCAGACCATAGAAACCCTGTATGAGTACAAACAATGCCAGATAGATTTGCAAGGTTTGTTGACAGACAGGAGTTTTTGGTCACTGGATCACAGTGACCGACTGGGAACATAGCTGTGTAGAATATTTTCAGTGATGGAGAGGCAGATAGATGCTGGATAATTTTATAGGTGGTAAGAAGTGGCTCTATATTAGTTTGCTGAAATTGTATTGCTGCGAACACCTAATCATCGACCCTCAATATGCGAAATTTGTTTCTGGGATTCACTGAATTTACTGAGGGCAAGGAAATACATGCCCTACAGCACAAATCTGCCATTTTCTTCACTGCAGTGCAATCTCAGAGTTGGTATATATAGTTGGGGGGGGGTGAAGCACCCCACTTGGGTGGGTTTGATTTGGTTAGCTGTCAGTCTGTTGTGCTGTAGGGCAAGTATTTCCTTACCATCAGTAAATTCAGTGAATCACTGAAATGATTTTCGCTGAATTAGGATCTATGATTAGGTATTTGCTGCAATGCAATTCTAGCGAAGTAATATAGACCCTAAGAAGCTGTGCATATGCTAGTTGATGTACCAGTTCTAACCAATTTAGGATTTTCAATGCTGTACAGTGGTGAGTTCTGAAAGGAGCATGTACTGCAAATTTAGCAACTTTGTTATAGCATTGTTCAAGTTTTAATTTTTGTGAAGCCTGGAAGTTAGTAAGGACTGGAGTGCCATAAAGAAGAGTGGGGATGAGATAAGTAGTGGCAAGTATAATTTTAGTTGTGGCGGTGAGAAAGGTTTTGGCTCTATAAGGCAACCCTAGTTTTTGATGAGTTTTTCTTATGCTATTTTATATATGCAGGTTGAATGTAAGATTATAGGTTCATAGGTTCATAGGTAGGTACTAGGCTATCTGCACAAGGGCATTTATAAGCCTAGCCAGAATGTGTTGGCTTTTGCCTCCCTTTTAGATTAGTTTCCTGAGCCTCTGTCCAGCAGGGCCATTGAAGTGATCCCAGGGGTAAATTTACGATTTCCCATCCACTCATCAAGATTTCTCTTGAAGAGAATTAGTGAGGGGCTTTGCCTAACATAGATTGGGATTCTATTCCAGAGTGAGGGAAGTCTCTGGGACAGGAATCTATCCCTCCAGCATGTCCTATTTATTGTTGTGCTGAGGTTTATCACCCACTATCACCTCTAACAGATTGCTTTGAGAACTGACTTCAATGGTTGTATTATCAAGATAGAGGACCTTAAATTTTGTTTTTTCATGAGTGAAGAATTTGAGGAAAAAAGTAGTAGTTTTGGTCTTTTTTGAGTTGAGCATGAATTGTGAGTTGTGAAGCCATGTTTCAGTGGCTGTTAAAGCTTCCTGAATATTTTTTTAGAGGTACACCATGTTGTCAGATGTGCAAATCAGAGTGAAATCATCTGCATATTGTATTAGGGTGGCCTGTTGTATGGATGCATAGACAGTGTTGGTAAAAATGTTAAAGAGAAGGGGACCAATGATAGAACCTTGTGGTACACCAGTGGTGACTGGGAGGTAAGGAGAGAGCATGGAGTGCCATTTTACTGACTGATACCTATTGGACAGGTAGATTTTGACCAAAACCAAGGAAAAAACAGGACCAAGAACAAGTTTGAAGACCACCAAGCTGACACCACGAGATTTGAATAAATCCAAAAACTGGTCTTTATTTTTAGAAAAAACACCACACCAATGTCACGTATCACAAGCGCTTTCGCTAGGATATTCCTAGCTTTATCAAGTTGTTAGAACCTTCTGAAACATCAGCTTAAATAGCTGCTTGTGTTAATTATCAGACAATCATAATGCAATTAAAAAGCTAATCAATTACCATTCATCTAATTAGGTAGGAAAACTACCCATCAAGTGCAAAAAGATTTTCTTAGCACTTCAAATACATTACATAGCATGCTTCCATACAGTTAAAAAACTTGTCATTACATATCCTGTCTCATCATAACTTGTAAAATTATACTATGTACATTTAAAAATTTTTGGTTAATTCAATTAAAATAACATATAGGTGTGCTGCTACTTGCACTATCAAATCTTTGCCCAAGTACATGCCTATAAATAAACGTTAGACATAAACATGTCAAAGTATGTGAAAGAGCAGGTAAAAAATGTGTATGGGTAGGTGGTCCCCTTACCTATGCTACTGATTCCCCCCTAGCAATGTCTTTGATGCACAGGTGCTATTACACGTGGGCTATGTTCATAATCTGGCCCTTCTTAACTTTAAAATTGGTTTTATGCTGATGGTATCATTTAATCCGGGCCAGTTTGCTGCATTCAGTCTAAGCTGCCACACTAGCTCCCTATATTCTAGGGTGGCTTCCCAATCTCCCCCTCTCAAATAGATTTTGAACCATAATAGGGTGGGCTGAGAGAGAGACTTAATGACGACATTTGAAGTTGAAGTTTGCTGTAACAAACTGAGTTGAAGGCTTTAGACAAGTCTAGAAAAAAGGAAGTGACTAGTTTGCCATTATCTCTAGCTTTATTGACAGTATCTATATAGGTCAGAAGGGCAGTGCTAGTATTGTGGGAAGAACGAAAGCCATGTTGTGAAGGGGATAGGAGGTAGTCTAGCAATTGTTTTTGAATACATTTTTCAAGTATTTTTATGAGGGGAGATAAGATTGCTAAAGGTCTAAAGTTATTAATGTCTGTTGAATTTACTCCTTTGTGCAGAGCGATAATGTGTGACTTTTTCTAGAGAAAGGGAATGTGGCATTCCTGGACTGACCTATTTATACGGATTAAGACAGGTTAGGCAATGCTATTGCCTACTATTTTTAGATACTGTCTTGGAAGGTCATCAGCTGAAGAAGAGTGTGGTTTAGGTTTGTTTAAGAGTAGTTTTGTATAGGATGTGGCACAGTTTTCAAGGGTAAAGTGGATGTGGTGATATGTGGCTGTTGGGCAGGGTTGGGATTAGATGTTGAGGAATCCTTTATTAGAGATGCCATAGTCTCTTTAAAATAAGAGTGGGACTGTATTGTAGTTTCAAGTAGTGAGTTACTGGGAGGGGGTTTGGGTTGAATTGTTGGCCAGGATGTAAGATTTCTTTAATGGCTGTTCAACATTTTTTAGAGTTGTGTTTAGTGTTATACTAAAAGTTATTATAGTATAGTTTTTGTCTTCATTTATTTGCTTTTTTAATATGACTGGAAAAGCAGTCTGAAGTTTTCAAGATATTGAGGTGTTTTATATTTTTGCATCTCTTTCCATACTTTGTCTATATCCTGCATTAGCATTATGCTCTTGCTGAATACCCAATTTGCATTATTTGTTTTTATTCTCGTCCTTCTAAGAGGTGCAAGGGTATTTAGGATATTTAGAAAAGTACTGAATTCATATACAGTATTGCCTAAGGGGAGGATGCTGCAGTACTGAACATTTCCGGGATAAGCTTGGAAAGGCTGTGTATTGTTTTATAAATATGCCATTTACCTGGATGTGTAAGATGTCAGGAGATGATCACTGAGAGAGTCTGACATTGTACCTGTGGTGGCGTGAGTATTTGCTATGGTCTTATACTAGGATCCAGTCTAATAGAGAATTTTATGTCTTGTTATAATGTGTGAAACTGTTAATTAGTGGTGTGAAGCCATATAAGTTCATATTAGATGTAGGGGAGTTAGGGTTTATGTCCAACCAATTGACATTCACGCTCCCTAGTAATATTTTTTCTTGTGGAAATGTTATGGAAATCTGGTGTAGGATATCTTCCAGTATAGCTGTATTGTCACCTGGAGGGATATAAAGGACAATCATACATATTTGTTTATAATTATTTTTTGAGGAAAGCAATAAGAAGCTCCGCTGAACTGAATTTTGGTGTTGGTTTTCTGTAAGGGGAAATGTGGTAGGTACTGGGAAATATTAAAGCAATATCGCTACCTTTTTTATACGACCATTGCAGATGATATTATAGCTAGGAGGTATAAATTTGGAGTCACTTATGCTGGATTTAAGCCAAAATTTAGTTAAAGTGAGAACATTAGGCATACGCACACATAATGATATGTGAATAAGGAATATTATAAAAATGAACACCCTGGTGTATGTAAATGTACCAAATCAAAATGTTGGAGTAATTCAGAAATGTATAAACAGCTTATCTCAGAGCTGCGCATGCCATATAATTGGCAGTCACTGATTCCTGAAATTCCTCTTGTGGGAACTGCAAACAATATTAGAGGTCTCAACCTCATTACCCAATACATATTTCCAGCATAACTGTAAATTGCAGCCATTAGCTAGAGAGGTGTGTCTTGTTACTCGTTGAGGTGCATGTCATCTAACTGCATTTAACATATCATACATTCTATGATCCTGACATTGTGGACTACTATCTAATGGATAGTGTCACCATGCAGGATATAGTGGACATGTGTCTGCCTCATCTGCAGCCTTGTGACAGTCATGGGTTACCTATCCCAGTAGATACCAAGGTATGTTTGACTTTATGAATTCTAATTACAGTAAACTTCTAGTGACCTAATGGTAAGACAGTGGGGGATGTCTCAAGAATACTCCATCAGTTCCTTAATGTCACACTGTAATGTGGGGGGAATATATGTGGATTCCACATTCCAAAGAGACAATACCATGCATGAGTCCTGTAATATAGGTTATTTCCCTGATATTCTGGGAGCCCTAGAGTGCAGCCAAATTGAAATCAAGGCACCTGCTGGAGAACTGAGAACTAGCATAAGAATCACAATGGGTATCATGCCATCAACTTCCAAGTGGTCTATAATGTGCAGGATCGCATCCACAATATGTGTACAGACAATCCAAGCAGTTTCCATGATTTAAACATATGGCACACCTGTGATCTGTACAAATATTTTCAAGGGGTGCTTTCCCTCAGGGCTATCTTATTGGATATGCTGGATTTGGCCTGGAACCTTGACTGATGACATCCATTAGTTATGCCAAAGTAAAACAGAGCAGAGGTGCAATTCTGCACATTCACATAACAGAAAGATAATTAAACATGTGTTTGGGAAGCTGAACACATGTCTTTACTCTTTGGATTTGTCAGGGGCTGCCCTGCAGTATGATACTGGCACATGTGCAAAAATGTTTACAGTTTGTGCAATCTTGCATAATATCATACTGAGGAATTAGATACAGTAAGGGTCCAGTTTTGGGAAGAGAATAAAGCAAGGCACCAGTCAGTGGAGGTGTAGACAAATGAGAGTTTGGTGGAGGAAGCAACTGCCAGGGATGACCATGCTAAATTGAGGTGGGCACAGTATGCCATGGCAGTGGCAAAGAGGTAGTGACTCATATATATCTGTGGTCCTTAGGGATGTTTAGTGCTGATGCATACTAATCAACCCCACATGGGGCTCATCCATGCATATGTTGACCACAGTGCACATCAGAAATAGGCAACCCAAGTAACAATGTACAAAGGGCAGGGCACAGTTGTTACTATTTATTTATTTATTTGACATTTGTTAACGGGGTATGTCCGACTGAGCAATAGTCCATTTTCAGTGGAAGGCTGGGAAGAAAAGCTCCCTACAAGTACATTTAGCAAGGCAGTGTATAACAAGATTGCAAATACAAGTTTATACTCTAGTACAGAGGTAGCTGAAGATACTAATACAATCTCAAACACAATATGTACAATACATTAATTATTAATTCAACAGGCAGTGAAGTAAATGATACAAGAAGTCAGTGATGGATATTATAGCCACATAAAGATCTCCAAATCTAGTACAAAATAGAGCCATTAAGGATGTTTAGG
Source organism: Protopterus annectens (assembly GCF_019279795.1). NCBI lineage: Eukaryota > Metazoa > Chordata > Ceratodontiformes > Protopteridae > Protopterus > Protopterus annectens. The sequence goes on along the minus strand of NC_056746.1, from coordinate 69,623,015 downwards.
AGAAAACAGAAGGAAATAAAATAGTACAGCCAAGTAGAGAAGATGAGAACAGTACATAGGCAGTATACAAAGGACATCTGAAAGTAAAAAGTGATATGCTAAAAGTAGTAAGGGTGGTATAGGATGCGTGGTTGAGAGAAATTAAAATGACCAAAAATCAGAGAGTTAGGTTGGAATTTGGCAGGAGCAGATCCATGAGTTTATTAGCATTTCTTTTAAGGCTTTTTTTGAAGTTATGAGTGTTAGATATAGTTCTGATGGACAGAGGAAGTTTGCTCCAAGCTAAGGCAACAGAGTAGCTATATAGATATTAGCTGATTGTTTTGGGGGGTTTATAGATGTCCAAGATGAAGTGGTCTGAGCTTCAGAGACAGTGAGTAGGAATATATAAGGAGATAAGGGATGAAATGGCAGGACAGGAAGTAGGTTTGTTGAGGATGGAGTGAATAAGGAGCAGTTGAGGTAATGAGAGCTGATGGGGGGGGGGTTGAAGACAGCAATGGAATTTGAAAGGCAAGAGTTGTAAGATTAGTTTGCAGTGGATCTAGCAACTTTATAAGTGAGTTCAAGGTTAGACTTTATAGAGGATTGTAGGTTGCGTAAGATTGGAAAGGAATACGGCAGACTGGGAAGAAGGTAGGCATAGTTGAGGGAGAGTATAGAGTCCTTGGTAAGGAAATTTTTTGTTTCAATAGAACAAGCCTAGTTTTTGGTGAGTCTTTTTATGCAATTCTGGATGTGTAGATCAAATTAAATTTGATTGTAAATGATAGCACCCAGGAGCTTAGTATGTGTTTCAACATTAATAACAGTGTTGTCAAGTGATGTGATGGTAAGTGAAAATTTATGATGAGAAAAAAATTTTGAGAGGAACAAGAGAAGTTTGTTTTTTCTTGGGATTAAGTATGAGTTGATTGTCAGTTAACCAAGTTTCAACTGAGTTGAAAGAGTTTTGGGTTAAAGTGTAGAGGTGAGAGAGACTGAAATGGAGATGGCAGTTGAATCATCTGCATATTGTATGAGAGAGGAGTGAGAGCAGGAAGTGCGCAGATAGCTAGTGAAGATGCTAAATAGCAGTATCTCAGAATGGAGCCCTGAGGTACACCTGTATTTGACAGGGAGGAAGGGAGAGACGGAGGGAAGCCATCAGATGGACTGTTGTCTGTTAGGAAGGTAGCTTGAGAAGCCTTTAAGAGTAGAGTAAGAGAGATTAAGATCAGACAATTTGGTAAGGAGTTTGGGGTGAGAGAAACTGTCAAAATCTTTGGAGGGGGTCTAAAATAGACATGAAACAGGTTTTTTGTTGTCTCTGGCTTGAGTGATAGTTTGTATGAAGGAAATTAGAGTGGTAGTTGTACTATGGTTAGGACGGAAGCCATGTTGGGTAGGAGTGGGCAGATTTTCCTGAAGAATATAATCAAGGAGCTGCTTATGTATACATTTTTCAAGAAGTTTAGAATGAGGGCAAGATGGCTATGGTCCTGTAGTTAGAGAGGTCAGTGGAGTATCCTCCCTTGTGGATTGGTATATTAAAGAACTTTTTCCAGATAGTGGGGATGGTAGATTCTTGAATAGATTGGTTGATCGGGATGTAAACAGGGAAGGCTATTGAGCTTTAGAAAGAAGAGAGAGGTAGATTATTATCCGAGGGAGAGCATGACTTTAGTTTATTAAGTAGAGATCTTATGTAAACAGTGGGAACAGATCTGAGTGAAAAGGTGTTTTTATGGGCAGAGGGACAGGAGGAATAGAGAGGCTGGAAGTGTGATTATTTTTGGTTATTTTGCTGATGGAGTCAATGAAGTAAGAGTTAAAAATAGTGTCTGTTGCACAATGAGAATTGATAAGGCAAGGGTTAGGTATAGTGGGGCTACCAGGATGAAGAATCTTATTAATGGTTTTTTGGAGAATTGTTGGATTGCTGTGATGATTGCTTTGAGGCTTTAGGTAGTATTTCTTATAATAATTTACAAGTTTTTTGTGAGTTTATAGAGTTATTTACAGGTTTGGAGGTGGATAGGGGATTTAGTTCTTTGCCACCTCTTCCAAGCATTATTCATCTTGTGCATTACAGAGCAAGTGGTTTGACAGGTCCATGGTGCAAAGAAAGATTTTACTCAGATTTTCCTAGGGGGAGGTAGGGAGTATAGAATATCTAGAAAAATGTGATTGAATTTATGTGCAGTGTCATCAAGGGGTAGGTGGAGAAGGAAGGACCAGTTTATAGAAGTGAGTCTTTTGTTGAAGACATCAGGGTTGAAGTTAGAGAGACTGTGACACTCTTTGAATTTACAAGATCTAATTTGTTGATTGGAATATCTCTGAATGCAATGGGAAGGTGGTCACTTATAGAATCAGGTAGAGTTTTGTGGTTGTAGTATAGGTTTGAACTGGATACTAGGATCCAGTCTAGGATAGAGCTAGAGTTGTTTGATTGCTAAAATGGGTAAGGGTTGAGATTAGTTGTGTGAAGCCATGGAGATTTATGCTGGAGTTAGGGGAGTCAGTGCACAGGGTTTGCCAATCAATGTTGACATCTCCCAGGATTATAATTTCATAAGATATGTGGTGAGAGATTTGGGAGAGAATCTGTTCAATGGAGGTTATTACTTGAGGGGATATATATATATATATACATATACATATACATATATGGGTCTAAGGATTAAGCACATCTATGGGGCCATTCCACACATTATAAAAGAATCTTGGAGTTTTTTGGGAAAGTTAACTAAAGACAACTGGAACACCGATCTCACCCTTTTAACCATAGATGTAGTGGATTTATTTTCATGTATACCTAAAGACGTTGGCCTAGAATATTTCTCAAACAGCCTGAGGAAATATTCTGGATTAAGCTGGGACAAAGTCTCTTTATTATGTGATATGATGGGATTGGTCCTGGATCACAATTACATTGTCTTCCAAGGAGAGTTCTTCAGACAAATCAAGGGGGTTGCTATGGGAGCATCTTGTGCTCCCATCTTTGCTAACCTCGTGATGTTGGAATGGGAGGATGAAGTTCTATTCAAAAGCAATTTCTTTGCTGACATAAAATTCTACGCAAGATATTTGGATGATATCTTTATTTTATGGCAGACATCTTCAGAGAGGTTGCATGAATTTATGTCATACCTCAATAGCTCTTCTCAATTCTTGAAATTTACTTATAACACCAGTACAGCAAGTATTCCTTACTTGGACGTCTTGGTTGGACTTGATCAAAATGGCTTCTCTTCTAAGATTTATCGGAAGCCAACCTTTTCTAATGATTATTTACATTTTTCCAGTAACCATCCACCACACGTTTTTAAAAATATAGTCAAGGGCCAGTGTATAAGAGCGGCCAGGATGTCCTCTACTGAATCTGTTATGAGGTTAGAACTTGATGTCATTAAAAATCTATTTCTTAACCGTGGATACCCAGAAAGCATGTTAAAAGATGTTACATGCTATGTACAGAAGGAATGGGGAAAAAATACCCACCATTACTGGGTAAATATGTAGTAAGTATGAGAGCAGAAGGAGATGAACAAAAATTGTTTGGTCGGGCTTGTATTTTAACATACACACCACACACTAACATTATTCAGGACATCCTGAGCCAACATTGGGATATTATTATAGCTTCTAATTTGGATCAAATTGTGGGACGTATACCCAAATATGTATATAAGACAGGAATTAATTTAAAAAGAATTTTGGAGAAAGGTAGCAACAACATTGACAAAGCAGACAAATACAATGGTACTAGAAAATGTGGAAGATGTAAACAATGCAGCTCCATCAATGAGGATAGATATATTCGACTTGAAGATATAAATCATACCTGCATTAAGACTAGAACAGGGAACTGTAACACTAGCCAGGTGATCTGTTTAGCATCTTGCACATCCTGCCCTGCGTACTATATTGGCAAAACAGAAAGACATCTAAAAAAACGTATTTATGAACACTTATACCGTATTCAGAAAAAAGATTCCAAAAATGCTCTATATAGACATATAAGTGACCATGGGGGAGAGCACCAATTTCGTTTTGCCATTATAGATCAAGTGACGAGCACTTTATTTGGAGGGAATTGGAAGATGCAGTTGGCTGCCTTGGAGAGTAGGTGGCAGATAGTCTTAGACGCTACTAGAGCACTTGGACTGAATGAATTCATAAGCATCAAACCATTTTTGATACTTTCTCAATAGGCCTAGATTCTTTGTTCATACAACCTATTAATAGGTTAGCCCTATATTGTACTTTTAGTTGGCCTAGACATATGCTCTTAGCTCGTGTATTTAGATAACTAAGTTTTTATATTTACTGTTTGGCTTAGATGTATCCTTTTCAGCCCATCTATTTAGGAAACTAAAGTTTTCATATGCTCATTGGGTTGTATTTTTTAGATTGCACAGATGTTTACACATGTGTTACATATATATTTGGATATTCATATATAAAACTTTTTATGTTATGTTTTTAAATAGATATATAGTTTTTTATACATTTATATTTGTATTCTCTTTATTGACTCAGAATCAGTCATAAAGCAAAAAGTATACCTTTAAAAGTTTTGGCGGACTTTTCTAATTGATTGACTCACTTTGACTATAAATATTTGTATGTGAGTATTTTTTAATTGTTCTGAAGAAGACTGGGTTCACCAGTTGAAAGCGCTAAACTGTTTTAACGTGGAATAAAGGATTGACTTTTACTCTCGTGTACGAGCTTGATTCTCAGCAGGTGTCCACTGATCCGCATCTTTTGATTTCATTCCTGGTTGGTTGCAGTCTATTTTTTTCTTGGTTATAAATATATAAATATATTTAAAATGTATTTAAAATTGAATGAAACATCCTCTGCCCTCTAGTGGATAACAATGGGTATATACCAATTTAAACAACTTGAATTGATTGTTGTTGAGGTTACTATAGTTTTGCAGCCCTCAATTTAAGGACTGGTTTAATGGATAACATATCATTCAAACCTGGACTGGTGCATGCATCCAAAGTTATTTGCCAGTGCAGTTCTCTATACTCAATCATATTTTCCCAGGGGCCAGCTCTGGGGTCAATGGGGACCACTTCAATAACAAAAAATTGATAAATTGCTTGTGGGCAAGATAGAAGATGTCTATATAGAGCATTACTTTCATTCTTTTTCCTTATCTCATATAAATGCTCATATATCCTCTGTCTAAATTTTCTTTCCATCTTGCCTACATAAAATGAAACACAGGTCCCACAAGTAAAAATATATATTACCCCAGTTGTATCACAATTTGCATAGCCCCTGGCAGATATATCTCTACCTCTAACCTTCAAGTATAGAGTTTCCCCTGTAAACACATAACTGCATTGGCTACAGTGCCCACACATGTGAGTACCATTTTTGATGTTTTGAAAAGGTCTAAGCTTATTATTGTGTGCACCACCCTATAAAATATTTTTGATGTTCTGACCTTATTTATATACACATTGCAAAGGTTTATCAAATATAATACCTAAATCTGATAATGCAGAAATTTTCTTCCATTCTTTATCAATAATTATTTGATCAGGTATGATTCACCACTGTAGGTAATAGTCAAAACTGATTTAAATAATCTCTCTCCAGTAGTCATGTTATTGCTGTTATTAGTGTTGACTACATCCAGTTTACCTAAAACTGGGGCAAACCTACCTTCTCTGCCTTCACATACTTCTTTCAAAACATCCAACAAAAGTGCACTAGGATATCCTCTATCCTGGAACATTGCCAGTATGAAATCACATTCTGCCTTAAAATCAGAACTTTCTGAGGTCATTCGACTAGCCCGAACCAGTTGGCCCTTCACTACACCTCTTTTCTGATGTGGTGGATGTGCACTAGTGTAGCAAAGGTACGAATTGGAGAAAGTCTTTTTTCTGTGTATTCTAGATTTGTAACCATTATTGGTCTTTTGAATATTAACATCAAGATAAACTAACTCTCCACAATTAACTTGATGTGTAAATCTAAGAAAATTTGTGGTAGAGGAAATATAATCAATAAATTTTGAAAAGTCATGGTCAGTACCATTCCAGAACAAACAAATGTCATCCAAAAACCGCACATATTTTACAATATTTACCTAAACTATGTGGGGGGCTGTGCCCCCCATCCCCCCAACTATATATACTTAATCCAGGATCACACTACAGTGAGGAAAAGGGCATATACCTTTTACTTTAATGTGTCAGTGTTATGTGTTTCAGTCAAATGAGTTTTCAGTCTTTTGAGCTTTCAGTGGTTTGGTCTCAGTCAAATGAATTTCAGTCAAATTAAATTTATGTCATATGAAGTAGACCCATATATAAATATATATATATATATAGATAAATAGATATATATATATATATATATATATATATATATATATATATATATATATATATATATATATATATGTGTGTGTGTAGCAGCAATAGTAAATTTCTTATGATTGGTAAGTTTACAGTTTACTGTTAACAGTTCAGCAGGGTGAAAGTTGGGGAGTGTGATGGACATAGGGGTGAAGATTAGTCAGAATAAATTATAGCTACACCCCACCATTTTTATGTACCCTGTCCAAGCAGGGTTTGCCAATCGATGTTGACATCTCCCAGGATTATAATTTCATAAGATATGTGGTGAGTGATCTGGGAGGGATATATATATATATATATATATATATATATATATATATATATATATATATATATATATACACATATATGGGTCTACTTCATATGACCTAAATTTTATTTGACTAAAATTCATTTGACTGAGACCAAAACACTGAAAGTTTAAAAGACTGAAAAACTCATTTGACTGAAACTCATAACACTGACACATTAAAGTAAAAGGTATATGCCCTTTCCCCCCACTGTGGTGCGATCCTGGAGTTAGTATATATATATATATATATATATATATATATATATATATATATATATATATATATATATATATATATATAGTTAGGGGGGTGTGGGGGGCACAGCCCCCCACATACTTTATACATTTTAAACCATACACATGGATATAAATAACTGCAATGAAAAACTCTGTAGAACACAATATTTACCTAAACTATGTGGGGGGGCTTTGCCACCACATAGTCCCCCAGGTGGGGGGCTGTATCCCCCCCACTCCCCAACTATATATACTGACTCCAGGATCACACTACAGTGAGGAAAAGGGCATATACCTTTCACTTTAATGTGTCAGTGTTATGAGTTTCAGTCAAATGAGTTTTCAGTCTTTTGAACTTTCAGTGTTTTGGTCTCAGTTAAATGAATTTCAATCAGATGAAATTTAGAAAGCGAATATAGCATGATGCTCCAACCACAGTAATGTAAACCAAGTAAAAGGAACATTGGAGACCACTTAGTTCAAGCACGAACTGTTTATTAGCAAATCCACACCACGGACATAACACCAAAACACATTAACGCTGCACAATTCTTTATACGTTTTCATCACCAAATAACTTCATCAGATGAGATACTGAGAACACATTAGGCATTAATAAATAGCTATCTTAATTAAAATGAACCAATCATGTAGTGAATAAAGGTGCAATCAGTTTAAATAGTGAAAATATACTGAATATCTTAAATCACAAAATACATAAATAAAAACATGTCAGAAACTTTAAAATTCTTTAAAAAACAGTTTTCATTAAATAAGAATTATAAAAATAAGTATAAATATACATATTTAAAATGTATTTAAAATTGAATGAACCATCCTCTGCCCTCTAGTGGATAACAATGGGTATATACCAATTTAAACAACTTGAATTGATTGTTGTTGAGGTTACTATAGTTTTGCAGCCCTCAGTTTAAGGACTGGTTTAATGGATAACATATCATTCAAACCTGGACTGGTGCATGCCTCCAAAGTTATTTTCCAGTGCAGTTCTCTATACTCAATCATATTTTCCCAGGGGCCAGCTCTGGGGTCAATGGGGACCACTTCAATAACAAAAATTTGATAACTTGCTTGTGGGCAAGATAGAAGATGTCTGTATAGAGCATTACTTTCATTCTTTTTCCTTATCTCATATAAATGCTCATATATCCTCTGTATAAATTTTCTTTCCATCTTGCCTACATAAAATGAAACACAGGTCCCACAAGTAACAATATATATTACCCCAGTTGTATCACAATTTGCGTAGCCCCTGGTAGATATATATCTACCTCTAACCTTCAAGTATAGAGTTTCCCCTGTAAAAACATAACTGAATTGGCTACAGTGCCCACACATGTGAGTACCATTTTTGATGTTTTGAAAAGGTCTAAGCTTATTATTGCGTGCACCACCCTCTAAAATATTTTTGATGTTATGACCTTTTTTATATACACATTGCAAAGGTTTATCAAATGTAATACCTAAATCTGATAATGCAGAAATTTTCTTTCATTCTTTATCAATAAATTGTTTGATCAGGTATGATTCACCACTATAGGTAATAGTCAAAACTGATTTAAATAATCTCTCTCCAGTAGTCATGTTATTGCTGTTATTAGTGTTGACTACATCCAATTTACCTAAATCTGGTGCACACCTACCTTCTCTGCCTTCACATACTTCTTTCAAAACATCCAACAAAAGTGCACTAGGATATCCTCTATCCTGGAACATTGCCGGTATGAAATCACATTCTGCCTTAAAATCAGAACTTTCTGAAGTCATTCGACTGGCCCGAACCAGTTGGCCCTTCACTACACCTCTTTTCTGATGTGGTGGATGTGCACTAGTGTAGTAAAGGTACGAATTGGAGAAAGTCTGTTTTCTGTGTATTCTAGATTTGTAACCATTATTGGTCTTTTGAATATTAACATCAAGATAAACTAACTCTCCACAATTAACTTGATGTGTAAATCTAAGAAAATTTGTGGTGGAGGAAATATAATCAATAAATTTTGAAAATTCATGGTCAGTACCATTCCAGAACAAACAAATGTCATCCAAAAACCGCACATATTTTACAATATTTACCTAAACTATGTGGGGGGGGGGCTGTGCCCCCCATCCCCCCAACTATATATACTTAATCCAGGATCACACTACAGTGAGGAAAACGGCATATACCTTTTACTTTAATGTGTCAGTGTTATGAGTTTCAGTCAAATGAGTTTTCAGTCTTTTGAGCTTCCAGTGTTTTGGTCTCAGTCAAATGAATTTCAGTCAAATGAAATTTAGGTCATATGAAGTAGACCCATATATATATATGTGTAGCAACAATAGTAAATTTCTTGCGATTGGTAAGTTTACAGTTTACTGATAACAGTTCTGCAGGGTGAAAGTTGGGGACTGTGATGGACACAGGGGTGAAGATTAGTTAGAATAAATTATAGCTACACCCCACCATTTTTATGTACCCTGTCCAAGCAGAATATATTTTATCCAATGATAAGAATTTGATTGTCAGTGTATGGGGTTTAAGCCAAATTTCAGAGAGAGTTATTAAATCAGGAGAGTAATTGGTAATCCATGAGTGGAATTCATTAACTTTGCTCAGAATGCTGTGAATGTTCAAAGAGTATAAGGTTAACTATTTAGAGGAAAGATTTGGGTGAAGAGAAAGTGGAGGTGAGGAGAAGGTGTTGCGAGAGGGTGTTGAGAGGGGGGCCTGGGTTGGGGTGAATATCTCCTGATTGGAATAAAGTTTTGGTAATGAGCATAAGAGTAGGAATCTTGAAGAAAAAGTTGTGTGTGTGGTATTTAGGCTTAGTTTTGAGAGGATGTGTAGGGTTGTGAACTAATTTATTTTTAAGTAAGAGTGGATTAGAAGAGTCAAATAGGGGCGTTATTAAGAAAATGTGGGATATTTCTAAGTTTCTAAGAGGGTGAGTAAGAGTTGGAGGATAGTGCAATGGAGATAATTAATTTAGTCTGATCAGAGGACAGGTGAGAGAGAAGAAAAACAAGAGTGGAGACAAAGATGAGAATCATGCTAAGGGTGGGTGTAAAAGTATGAGATGAGGAAGTATAGAAGAAAAGGTGAGTTGCAGTATTTGAATTTGGAAGAAGGAGCTGTAGAGAAGATGAGATTTTTAGTTGTGAGAGGCATGATGAGTAAGAGTTTGAGCAAAGGCGAAACCAGTGTTTGTATTGTTGAGTGAGGGAGTGCAGTGTTGTGGGAGGTGCTAGGTGAGTAAAGTTGTGGGGCTGAGTTTAAATTTGTAAGGTGAGAAGTTAGAGGGGGTGTGGTAGGCAGGGATTATGAGAGATGGGATAGGATGGAGTGAAAGGAAGTGGAGGAGCAGAAGGGGAGGGCAAAAGGGGGTAAGAGTATAAATTTAGAGTAAGTGGGGATTAGTAGAAATTGGGGGTAGTGAGCCTGAACAGAGCAGGATGACCCTTGCAAAGCAGACCAAGGAGCAGAAAAATTAATTATCATTTTCCATTATCTGCACAGGTGGAGGAGGAAGCACATGTGTTTTTGTCTTTATAGGGAGATGCATGAGTGCAGAGGAAATGTAGGAGAAAGAGTGCAGGTATGTTTATGAGCTGGAATTAAAGGGAGTGGGCATCACAAAAAAGGTGGTTCAAATGTCCACTGTGTCAGGAAGTGTGAGCATTTGATGTACTTTGGTAGGGATGGTATGGCTGTTTGCTGGGTCACAGCTTCAGCAGTAGTGCTGTAATATGTGTCAGTCTTGTGGGCAATTCAAGATCATGTATGGTAGGGACTTGAACATTTTGTGCATGCACTCACCCATGTATTTTGCTTCTATAAGGAGAGCACCGATTATACCATGCTCCTTACTACACATATGTGCCCTGTATAACTGTGATCCATATCTGTTATCACGTGTGCCACTGCCATGGCTACCATGACCCCAGGACTTTCCTCCCCTGGGTGTAGACACCTCCACAGCTGATGTAACAGTGGAGATACTAGTGTTGCTTGAATGTGGTCTACCTCTTCCATGGACACATTGACCACCATCAGTAGATGTACCAGAATAATCTTGTTGAGAATGATGCCTCATCCTTTACCAGGAACCTGACAGGACAGGGTGTAGTCCAGTATGTTATTTAGTCTGCTGAAAAAGCCATATATGCAGGACATGCCCACATGAATGTCTTCCAGTGCATCCTCCATCAGCCTGATCAAGTCTGCCATGGCTGTGGTAGTACTACTCTGGGTCTTCAAGATGGCTCTGCACATATTCTGGGTTGTGGCCAGTGACATCCCTCCTGTGTGCAGCCCCTCCCCCATACACAGTGGAACTGCCAACAAATCCAGTTTCCAGTATGGGGTGCTGCACATTCTGGACTAATGATTTCCCCACTGATCTGTCTTCCCTGTGTAGTCTGTGCTTCCTTGGTGTCCACAGTCATAGATACTATATCCATTGAATGTGTAGGGGTTTGCAGTGGTCAACTTCCCTGTGTCCAGTACAACCATACACTCACACACACACATACACACACACACACACACACACACACACACACACACACACACACACACACACACACACACACACACACACACACACACACACACACCATAACCCCTGACTCACCAGCTCATATCCCTAGGAAAGCTTAGTAAAGGAGATACAGTACAGTGCATTATACACAGAGATATAGGAGTCTCAGAACATAGGTGGTGGCAGTTCCACAGTGGTGATGTCCAATAAATAATCACCTATTAGTGCAGCAGAGTACAACAAAATAATTAAGTAAAGCCCATTCTCACTTGGTTACTAGTAAAGGAGATGATGCAGTAGTAGCTTACCCACATTCCACTGGTTAATGTGATACTTTCAACAGGGGATTGTGGTAGTGCAAATCCAGATGTACCTATATAATCCAAACAGTCAACACTGAAAACTAGGCCAAAGAAGAATAGTTGTGGAAGACCTATGTGTGCTGCTTAAGAGAAATAGCAGTACATACTTGGGGTATCGTCTGCAGATATTGCTGGTTCCTGAAAATCCCCTATACTGACATCCAGCAGTATGTTATGGGACCTATCAGAGATATTGTTGTTCTTCATTAACACCAGAAACTCCTCCATCTACATCAGAAGTGGTTTGACCAATGTCCTACACACACATTGACTAAACCTTGCGCTGGGTTTGTTATGTGGTATGAAAGACATCACTGTCTCTATCATTGACCATTGTATATGAGTTGTCTCGACCACTGACCACATTTATATCCATCACTGTGTGTTTCTAGGCATGATCACAGTAGGCAGAGTTGGCTGCATCCAAGCCAGAGAGTCGTCAGCCATGGAGATAGATGCTCTGCATGAGTATACCATTCTCAGCATCTGAGCCTTCCTTGTGGTTTTGTCAGCAGACCTTTTAGTATTCTTTTTATATGATTACTTAGAGATTGATCTGTAGGTAAGGGAAAAATCTATTTTTAATGTCATGATCAGGAGTTGTTCAAATATCCACATTAAACATCTCCCAGTGTACATACTCCATGCTGCCTATGTGCCTGAGAGTCCCATATTTCTAACATGGCTACGTATCAAATATAAATCACATAGCAGTGATGAGCAAAAGCCTTCCCAGTATAACTGTACTACTCCAAATCTGTAGGATAACATTGGTGTGACCTAGCATTGTGATAAACACTTTAGAAAAATGCAGTGGACTAATACAGAGAAAAAGAGAAGTTTGTTTTACACACAGGTAGTATAACTCCAGGCTGAATAATTTGCATAGGTGGTCTGAGTAAGTGCAGATGGCTGTATTTCACCTTAACTCATTATTGCCCATGTGGTGTGGAATGTCACACCTCTAGCAGTCTACACACTTTCTTATATTCCAGAGCACTTTCTGAAAAATCCACTTTAAGATCATAAAATAAATGCATTTAAATATTTTGTGGACAATAAAAGCTATTAAAACTACAGAAATATCAGTGTTTTCAATAAGCAGCATTCTGTACAGTGATAATAGCCAGTGGATTCATATAGTCTTCCCATAAATTCTGTAATATATTATAATACACAGTAACCTTGAACTATTTTATTTGCTAAACTTTCACAGACAGTGCATTGTTAAAATGCTTTTGTTATCCTAACATAAGATTTCACATAATAGCAAAAAATTTCTCTTTGAGTGCATGTGTGAGATATTTACAGAAATATATAAAATATGCTTAATTAGATAACGTCTCAGTATAAAGAGTACTGCATATCTCTGAAGAGGTGCAGCTTACAGTGCAAATACCAAAGGCAGTTTTCTTCAACAACATCTAAGGTTTTACCTGATGACATGCAATAGTTTTTAAACAAATCAGAGATGTGGTCAAGTCTTCAAAAGCAAATTATGAATCAAAAGTAGCCTCCCTGACCAAGGAAAATCACCAAGAATTTTTTAACTATGTATGAAATCTTAAGGGGACTACGCAGCTATGTGCAGAGCTGGTTGTGGATGATACCACCCTTACTCAACTGGAGGAAATAGCAAATCTGCTAGTTGACAGATTTGGATCAAACTTCACCCCCTGTCCCCCAACAATTGTCCCCCAAAGTATACCTGCCACCATTCCTCAGCCTATTATTTCAAGAGAGCAAGTTATCTCTGCACTCTCTAAGACTAAAAACAAGGCATAAGTGGGCCTTGACAACATCACAGGTTGCCTTTTAAATAGCTTAATACATGACTTAACAGGCCACTTGGATCACTATTTAACCACAGCCTCCATACAAGCTACATTTTGACCAAATGGAGGACAACAACAGTCATCCTACTGCACATGGGTGACCATCTATAGATCCAGCAGATTATAGACCCATAAGCCTAACTAGCATCATGTGTAAGGCCATGGAAAAAAATCATCAAGGAACTCATCAACAAGGAAAAAGGTAATCACCAGACTCCCAGTATGGATTCATTAAGGGTAAATCTGGTTGACTTCTTTGAGAAGATCACTAAGGCCACGGATGAGGGAAAGAATATACATACATCCTACTTTGAAATGGACAATGCATTTGACACAATTCCCTATTCAGGTTTTACAGAGAAACTCTCTCAATGGAGCACAAACCCCTACATCACCAGGTCGGTAGCCAAATGGCTCACCAACAGGACACATACTGTCAAAGTGGGTGAATTCACCTCAAGCAAGAGGCCAGTCACCAGCTGTGTATCACAGGGTTCTGTACTAGGCCCTCTCCTGTTTGGTATTTATTTCTCAGAAGTCAAGGCAAGTGTAAATGGCCTTTAGCTGACCAGGTTTGCAGATGACTACAAATTGGTGCCAGTAATTGACTCTGTGACTGATACTGATATACTGCAGACCAATGTTTTGGTGTCAGCGACATGGATTGAAACTAAATGCAAAAAAATGCACATTTTTTCCCTTTGAGAATGTAAATATCCCAGATAATTACAATACAGACAGCACCCCCTAGGAATAGACCCAGTGTTATGTGATTGGGGCACTTAGGCTGATAGTAATATAAACTTCAACTACCATGTGTCTACAGTGGTGAGAAAGTCCTTCTATGTGGCACAACTCATAAGTAAGGGAATGGCATCCAGATCAAAAGACATTATAATTCCATTGTACATGACCCTCACCAGATCAGTAATCGAGTAAAATGCACCCTTTGGCATGTACCTCACCAGACATCTCGAAGAGCTGGAGCAACTCCAGTGGTTTCTTATCAGGAAGATACAGGGGATAAAAAATAAATCACATGGGGAAAGATAGTAAGGGCTGTTCTGTTTCTGGCATATAAGGCAGTATCTAACCCATCCCTGATGGAAATATTGCATATTCATAAAGCAAACTGCATGAGGATCACTCATTCCAAGGATCTTAACCAAGCTTCTGACCCAAATAAATCATATTAGAAAGGTAGATTCACCTCTCAGAGACTACCCCATCTCTGGAACAAGCTTCCCATTCATGTGAAGCAAAGCCCTTCCCTGACCCTCTTCAAGCACAATCTAGATCAATGGATGGGTAATCGTAAATATACACTTGGGTTGGTGCCCATGTCTCTTATGGACAGAGGCAGTTAGTATTACATGCCATGGCATAAGCTCATACCTCTGTGAAGTTTGTTCACCTAACTACTGAAAATTGGGAAACCTGAGTTAAATAATGCTGCATGACTCTTTCCATAGTGCAGTGAGGATCACTCTTTCCCTCACCCTTCTATCATGCTAATTTGGGTGACTGGCTGGGTACAATGACTATGCAAATGAGGACTCAATGTTCACATGTTTATTACTTACTCAGTTTTTACATTGTGCAGACTGGCTAGACTTTGTACTGCACTCCCAGAGTGTCATATTTACGCCTGTGCACCTGCGGTCAGCAATGTGAATGCATGGTTCAACTCATGGTTCTAACAGGAAATCTGTAATTCCACACAACACATACTGAGAATGGAATTGTTTTAATAAATAGTTCACTACCACTGTTTGCCAGGATGCTGGGCTGCCATGTTTCTTGCTTTAGGGTGTTATGTTCAGACACTATCACTCACTATTTATATTGTGCTTTTCCTCCACTGCTCATGTAAATGAATTATTCCCTATTGATTGCAGGTTTTCAACAATTTCTCTGCAAGGGTTTGGATCTAGCAGCATAGCAGAGTTTAGAACACAACGGTGGTGTGCTGAGGACACTCAATTTGTCCCCACCTTCTACATCAGCATTATAGGGCAATACTTCTGAGAGATGGTGGTAAAGACCATCAAGATAAGACAGAAGCCTGGAGCAGCTTAGCACAGGACCTCACACATACCACAGGCATCCCCAACTGGTGAGCAATGCTGCTATAATTATAGAGATTTATAAAGTAGAAATATCAACCGTCTGGGCCAATGAGAGGCCAATGTGAAGGAGCACCTACTACCAATGTACTGTAAATTATCTATAGCTTACCTTCACATGCAGACTGCCACTGTTTGCCATGTAAATGTCTAATGCACTCTCATTTATTACCCCACAGCCCCTGAACAAATAGCAGGGAATGTGTCACTGCACAGGAGAAAACCAGAGCACTTCAGGTAGCACCAGAATGATTATACCTGATACAGGTACTATAGTTGTACATGTTAGCAATCTAGTCAGTTGTCATAGCAGGTAAGGTATGGGTTTTCTGCTGGATTGTCACTTTATCAAGTGCCCAGAGTGGAACTTTATTTTTGAACATGTATAATTTGCCTTGACTAACCATACCTACAAGCAGTGTCATGAACTGTAGTTACATTTTTATGATATAAATAAGTTCAGTGTTGTACTTCTGTCTGCTCCACCCCCTTTCTTGCTATCCTTTTCATTATATACATGTATTTGCTCCTTTTTATTTTCTCCATTTATTTTACATTTTCTGTATTTGCGTTTCCTCCTACTTTATTTTGCTTTTGCCTCTTCTTAAAAGTACTCAGTTTTATTTATTCTGCTGCATTTATTACTGCTTGTTAGTAGCCTGATTAAATTGTAACTGTTATTCTAAGTCTTTTGGTTTAAGCACTTGGGCTTCAAACCAGTTGTTTTACATTAAGAAGGTCTGTGGTCTGCACTGTTGTGGCAGGACAGGTAGCTTACATCCTTCTAAATTGGGAATTGCTGATTGAAGGCCCTGTGTCTGCTATTCTAAAAGTGTATTAGTTCTGGTTTAAGCACTTGAGCTTCAGGTCAGTTATTCTACATTAAGAAGGTTTGTGGTCTGCACTCTTGTGGGAGGAGAGGCTGGATTCTGCCCTTCTGAGTTGGGAATTTCTGGTCACAAGCTTATTCTGCCTGCTTATTTGAACTGTTTCTTTCTGAAATTGATGTGCCTTGTTGCTGTAGCATAGACCAGATTCAGGCCTGCTGAATCTAGCTTTGTTTGTATAACTTGAGCAGTGATCCAGGCCATCTTTTTTGGAGAAGGTTTCCCTGCACCCTAGTGGCAGGAGTGTGCAGTTAGAACTTGTCTGATTGAAGACTGCCAGGACAGGGCTCAGTTTTGAACTTTTTTCTGGTTAATTGGGGAACTTTGTAAATTAGTTTGTTCATTTTCTATTGTTTATATATATATATATATATATATATATATATATATATATATAGAGAGAGAGAGAGAGAGAGAGAGAGAGAGGGAGATATATATATATATATATATATATATATATATATATATATATATATATATATATATACAATTGCACTTTATTCATCAGCTTTTACTGTATTTTTGTTTCTTCCTTATTACTAGGGGCATTGACTTCAACTTTGATCTGAGATATATAACAATAAGTATCCTTTTCTGTGCATTTAAATTGTTTTTTGATTGTATCTGCTTTATCGTCTGAACAAAAAAAAAAAAAAAAACCTGTTTCCCTCCTTTCTAAGCTAGTATAGTCCAGTTTTCAGGTTAGTGCTGAATTCAGGGCTGTGTTACTAATCTGTGTGTTTGCCCATACCTTACTTGGATAGAAGGAAGTTTCTCTGTTCACCTGTGAGACAGCAGAGCTTTGAGCAGCCTATCTGTCCCTGGAGGAGTGGTTTTAGCCCTAAAATTAGTAGTTTATTGGCCATTTCGGGATAATTTCTATCTCTTTCATTTCCCTGCTATAAAAATGCATTTGCCCAGTTTTGCGTGCCGGGCAGCGCCAGTTAGCTAGGGTATAACTATTCCCGGCTCCACAAAGTCTCCTCTTCAATTTTTCCCCTGGAACTAGACAAACTTTCAACTTAAGCACTCAAGCCATTCATTTCTCAGCCCAGCACTTGCTCAAAACTCATAGCAAGTACTTATAAACCTTGCACTAGACCTCTCTATACTGTACAGAAGGACAAGACTCTCTATTCAACCTTACCAGCCAATCAGTAAAAGAGTTCGCTCTCTATTCGACCTTACCAGCCAATCAGTAAAACAGTTCACTGTACATATCCAGGCATGTCCAAAGGGCAGTTTCAAGTGTACTCTCCAGTCCAACTGGTAAATCTGGGCAGTTTGAGGCAATGTTACAACTGCCTGATGTACAGAGACAACCCTCTCCTCCTACCACCAGACACTAATACATGCAAGAGATGCAATTACACAGCCAAACTGGAGGCTAAGCACTCTCAACCCTAGACTGGATCAGACAGTCAAGAGGAGAAGGGAAATACTTGCATCACACCACCAGTCTCACATAGACCCATTAAACCAGCACCAGCAAAAAACACAAATAAATACCCGAAAACATACTCAGAGGTTCTAAATGAAAATCTGCAAAAGCAACAGAGACCTCCAAAGCAGACATCCAAGCAACCTCCACCCCCCCAGCACAAACCATGAAACACATACTTCACAAAACCAGTGTGCCATGCAATCACAGCCCTTAAGGCAAAATAACATACCCAACATACTACTAGTAGGTGACTCTATAGTCAGGCACACTGACTACCCACTCACTAGGCTGAATAAGGAGAAGGTTACTGTTAGCTGCCTGTCGTGTGCCAGGATCCGCCACATAACACAATCACTCAGGTCACTCCAGAACAAGCACAAATATGACTCTGCCATTGTCCATGTTGGTGTGAATGACCCAAGCCGTACCTCCCTGGACTACACGAAAAGAGACATGGAAGAGCTCTCTGATCACATATCCCAGGTTTGTATGGCCCTGATGCTGAGTAGCATCCTGCCCTCACCAAGAATGATACCACGGTATAAAGAAAAAATTATCAATTTCAACAATTGGATACGTTTCTGGTGTCATTCAAAGGGGATCCAGTGTCTGTCCACCTTGGATGACATGCTCAACAAGCCACGCTGCTTTGTTAGAGATGGCTTGCACCTGTCACCCTTAGGCTTTCAAATACTGGCCAAGGCTCTTGCCGCCCCCATAGTGCCTTTTTTAGGCAAGGCTCAAAAGACAAACCCACCGCTGTAAATAGCACAAGTAACAAAAAACTGAGGGTAATGCTACTCAATGCCAGAAGTCTAAACCTCAAAATGCACGCACTCGTGGCACTCCTCAGTATGGAGAAAATCGATATATATGCAGTAACAGAAACCTAGTTTAAGGCTCCAGAGAGCATGCCAGCACTACCAGACTACAACTCATACCATACATTTCGGCCACTAAACCAGGACCGAAATACAAAAGGTGGGAGTGTATCCATATTCATCAAGGATACCCACACTTCCAGGTTAGTGGCACAGCACGATGCTTCAGAGATCATCCACATGCAACTAACAACAGGCAAAACTGCAATTCAAATTGTAACTTGCTACAGATCACCCACCATGTCCCAGGACCACCATTCCGCATTTCTGGAAACACTGGGAAACATAAAGGTCCTACCAAACACCCTAATATTGGGTGATTTCAATTACCCAAACATTAACTGGGAGAACTACTCAAGTACTAACTCCCTTGCCTATCATTTCCTAGAATTTATAAACTCAAATGCCCTGGATCAACTGGTCACCACTCCCACCAGAAGTGACAACATATTGGACCTGGTCCTCACCAACATGGGTGACTGGTGTTCCACACCAGAGGTCAACGCCTCGCTGGTTAGATCTGACCATAAACAAATCACTTTGGATATCCACATTCCGCCCCCATCCCCGGACAAGGAAACCACTGTGAAAAACTTTTCAAAAGCAAACCTCACGTTACTTAAGACAGAGGTGGAAAGTTTCAAAGTTCCCATGCTAAAGGATAACACTGTTCAAGCTGCAAAATCCTTTACTAATGCATTCTACAGGCATCTGCAAGAATGGATGGATCATGCTATCCCAAGCAAAACCAAGACTCACTCCTCCAAGATAAGGAAACCAGTCCGGTGGACCCCTGCCATAAACAAGCTATACAATAGAAGGAGCAAACTAGTACAGAAAAGAGTAAAATTCCAAGAAGGGAAGACATCCCTGATCAGTATCAGCAAGAAACTATGATCCTTCATAAAATCATCCAAGGCGAGCTTTGAAAGAAAAATTGCCAAGGACTTCAAAGATAACCACAAGGCATTCTTTAGCTATGTCAAGAATCTAAGTAGCAATGCTCAGATCTGCTTGGAGTTAGTGCAGAATGGCACAAAATACACTGAACCAACCAATATCGCCAACATCCTGGCAGACAGGTTCAGTGCAAACTTCACCCCCCCTCTCACCCCCAAAAGGGCCCATAACTATACCAGAAGAATGTAGAGCCCCTGAAATCACAGACACTCAGGTTAAAACAGCCCTCTCCAAAGCCAAAAACACAGCATCATTGGGACCGGATGGTGTCCCAGGCTGCGTCCTACATGAGCTCAAAGATGAATTAACCCCTCACCTAAACACACTGTTCAAACTCAGCCTCTCCATAGAGTGGTGCACAGCAATGGTTATTCCGCTCCACAAAGGTGGAGCCACAACAGATCCCGGGAACTATCACTCTATAAGCCTGACTAGCTTCGTCTGCAAGGCTATGGAGTGCATCATCATGGAACTCATTAACAGAGCCATTAGGAACCTCCAAATACTGGACCCTAGCCAGTTCGGCTTTGGTAAGGGCAGATCATGCCTCCTAAACCTGGTGGACTTCTTTGAGACAGTTACCAAGGCTATAGATGAGGGAAAGGTGGTACACACAGCCTACCTAGACTTTCCAAAGGCCTTCGACACCATTCACCATTCTGGTATTATAGACAAGCTCACCAGCCTGAACATAAACCACTATGTCACAAGATGAGTTGCCAACTGGCTCACGGACAGAACCCACATGGTGAGAGTTGCGGCAGCTAGGTCTGACTCAAACTGGTTACAAGTGGTGTTCCCCAGGGCTCAGTCCTAGGACCCCTCCTGTTCGGCATATACTTCTCAGAGGTACAGGCAAG
Organism: Protopterus annectens; assembly: GCF_019279795.1. Lineage (NCBI taxonomy): Eukaryota > Metazoa > Chordata > Ceratodontiformes > Protopteridae > Protopterus > Protopterus annectens. The sequence continues at coordinate 69,602,213 of NC_056746.1, read as the reverse complement.
CACAGGAGTACTATCGCTGACCAAGTTCGCAGACAACTTCAAACTAGGGACTATAATTGACTCTCTGGCCAACACAGACATCCTCCAAAAGGGTCTCACTGAGATGGATACCTGGTGTCAAAATGATGGCCTCAAGCTAAATGCCAAAAAGTGCATAGTCATCCCCTTTGGAAAAAACAAAGTACCCACAAACTACCACATAGTTGGTAGTCCCCTAAATACGGAAGACGTAATAAGGGATCTGGGGACCCAAGTAGATAGTAATCTCTCCTTTGATAATCACATTGCCAAAGTGGTTAGAAAATCCTTCTATGTGACCCACCTAATCACAAAAGGGTTCACATCCAGATCAAAAGAGGTCATTGTGCCCCTCTACTCGTCACTCATCAGACCCAACATAGAGTACAACTCCCCATTTGGGATGTACCTTACAAGACACTTGCAACAGCTGGAAAGACCACAGAAGTACCTCACCAAGAGGATCACTGGCCTCAAACAGATGCCCTATGCAGCTAAACTGAAAAAACTCCAGCTGTACTCAGTTGCATACTGCCTACTCAGTGGTGATCTCTGCCTAACATACAAGGTCATGTCCAACCCAGAATTGATGGACATGCTCCACCTAAAGAAAACCATATCCCCTTGAGCCACACACTCTAGGGATCTAAACCTCACCACAACAATAAATAAGATGTGCTGGAGTGATAGAATCCTGTCCCAGAGACTTCCCATGCTTTGGAACAAGATTCCAATCTACATTAAGCAGAGCTCCTTGCTAACACTCTTCAAGAGAAACCTTGACGAGTGGATGGTAAACAGAAAGTTTACCCCGGGGATCACTTCAGTGACTCGGCTGGACAGAGACACAGGGAACTAATCTAAGGGGGCAGCGAAAGCCAACACATTCTGGCTAGGCTTATAAATGCCTTTGGGCAGCTAGCCTAGTACCTACCTATGAACCTATGAACTTATATGCAGTGGCAGCAAACAGACCAGCAGCCCTGACAATTTCCAGATATGTCAGACCACCACCAGTGGCAAGTACACCAATGACACCATCAAAGTTGTTCTCCCCAGCTACCACTGTTATGTAGAGACCACTGCTACTGGCCCTGCTGTGGAAGGTGCTGATATAGAACCTGCAGATGACACTCACAGTAGAGGTGACACGTATATCACCCAGTGACAAATAGAGGAAATAGCGGAGGGAGGTCTTATTACCAGGCAGCTGCATGCCCAAGTTGGCTGCTTAGAGATTTTCCTCTGGTGACTCCTCAGGTTGCTTCCATGCCCCATACTGGCTTTATCATCACAGCCAAGTCCCATTGACGATGGAGCCCAGGGTGGTGACTAAGGTCCCACTGAGTCACAACTGTCAGGGACTGTGGCTGTACACCCCTTCCTATCCAACATCCTTGTGTTCCCTTCCATTTTGTTTTTTTTTTTTGACAGACTGTGCTTCTTGACCAATACTCCCCAACACCTTTGTCTTTCCTATCTGCGTTTCATGTCTTCTTCTTCATTTTCACTCCTCTGTGTCACCATCTTCCCTGTCAGTGTTGACTGTCTTCTATGTTTGTGTTTCCCTGCTACTTACCCCAACCCTCTTACTTTCAGCTTACTTCCATTACTATGTGTTCCAACTTATCTTTTCATATCAAATGAGCACATGACCTAAAAAAAAAATAAGTTCTCATTTTCCTCATCTCCCTCTGCTTGTTTATCCCTTTTATCACTTTCCTATATTCCTATTTTCAACCTTTATTTTGGTAAAAAGATAGATCAACACACTTGCTTCATAGCCTTTTAAGGCTGCCACATAGTTTCTCCTTTCTGCTGCTTCTGTGGATGTCGTTTCATGCAGATAACTATGCAGTCACAAACATGAGTAATGATACTGTGACTGCTGTGAGTTCACCACACCCATAATGCAGTACAACAGGTACAAATATGACTCTGTCATTGTACATGTGGGTGTGAATGACTTGAGACGTACCTCCCTGGACTACATGAAAAGAGACATGGAGGAGCTTTCGGATTATGAAGCCCAGACGAGTATGACCCTAGCCCTGAGCAGCATCCTACCATCACTCAGAATGATATCACAGTACAAGCAGAAAATGATTGATTTCAACAATTGACTAAGTTTCTGGTGTCAAGGGGATCCAGTATCTGCCTGGCTGGGATGACATTACTGATAGACCTTGATGCTTTGCCAGAGATGGCCTGTATCTGTCACCCTTGGGCTTCCAGATGCTGGCCAAGTCTCTTGCCACCGCTATAGTGACTTTTTTAGGTGGTGTTCCAAAGACCAAATTACCACCATAACAGCTACAAACAAATACAATCTGAGGGTCAGTTTGCTCAACGCTACAAGTCTAAATCTCAAAATGTACTCGCTCGAGCCACTCTTAAAATGGAGAACATCAACATTTATGCTGTAACAGAGACCTGGTTCCAGGCAGCAGAAAGCACCCCTTCACTATCAGGCTATAACTCATTCCACACCTTTCGGCGCCAGAACTTGGACCAAAGCTGCAAAGGTGGTGGTGTTTCCATAATCATAAATGATGTGCATAGCTCCAGACTGGTAGCCCAACATAATGCATCAGAGATACTTCAGGTGCAGCTAACACTGGGTAAGACAGCAATTCAGGTCGTAACCTGCTATAGGTCCCCAGCCATGTCCCAAGACTTGCACTCCACATTCCTAAGCACCCTGGAGAATATTAGGGTCCAACCTAACACTGTCTTACTAGGCAACTTCAACTACCCCTCCATTAAGTGGGTAAACTACTCTTTTACCAATACACTTGCCCAATGTTTCCTGGAGTTCATTAATTTCAATGCCCTGGGCCAGCTTGTTCTTACCTCCACTAGGGGTAGCAACATGCTTGACCTGGTTATTACTAACATGGGTTACTGTTGCTCTACACCAATAGTCAGCTCCTCCCTGGTTAGATCCGACTACAAACTAATCAACTTGGAAAGCCACGACCCTCCCACCTCCCAGCAAAGGTAACCACCATGAAAAAAATCTCTAAAGCTAACTTTGGAATCCTAAAAGCAGAGGTGGCTAACTTCACAGCACCCATGCAAATGTAGAATAGTTGTGTGACTGCAGACTCATACTCCAATGCACTGTACGAACACGTACACAAATGCATGGATCTCGCCATACCCAATAGAACCAAGACACTCTCCTCCAAAAAAGGAAGCCAATCCTGTGGTTCCCTGCCATAAACAAACTCTACAACAGAAGGAGCAAACTGATGAGAAATAAGGTGAAGTCCCAAGACTGGAAAAACTCCCTTATTTGCCTCAACAAAAAGTTGAGATCCCTCATCAAATTCTCCAAAGCTAGGTATGAAAACAGAATTGCAGCAGATAGTAAAGACAACCAAAAGGCCTTCTATAGTTATGTAAAGAATCTCCAGGGCAATACCCAGATTTGCTCTGAGCTACTGCACAATAATACCTCCTATACCGAGCCAACAGATATTCCCAGTATACTGGCCAACAGATTCAGTGCCAACTTTACCCCTCCCCCCAAAGGACCAATCACAATACCAGTAGATTGCCAGGCACCCAATATTACTGTTGCACAGATTAAAACAGCACTGTCCAAGGCTAAGAATACAGCTTCTATCGGACCTGACAATATCCTTGGTTGTGTTCTGCATGAACGACAGAGTGAACTGGCACCTCACCTGTGTGCCCTGTTCAATCACAGCCTCACCTCAGGCTTTGTCCCTGCCGAATGGTGCACTGCTACAGTCATCCCTCTCCACAAAGGAAGAGCGACTACAGACTCTGGAAACTATCGCCCCATTAGCTTGACAAGTCTGATATGCAAAGCTATGGAATGCATCATCATGGACCTAATAAACAAGGATATAGGGAATCTCCAAACTCTGGATCCCACACAGTTTGGTTTTGTGAAAGGTAGATCATGCCTGCTCAACTTGGTTGACTTCTTTGAGTCAGTCACCAGAGCTGTGGATGAAGGCAAGGTGGTTCATACAGCCTACCTTGATCTGGCCAAAGCTTTTGATACCATTCCCCACTCAGGAATCACAGAAAAACTCACTAAGCTTGGCATCAACCCTTATATCACTAGGTGGGTTGCAAAGTGACTCACAGATAGAACCCACAGTGTAAAAGTAGCTGACTCCAAGTCAAACTGCCAATTAGTCACAAGTGGAGTCCCACAGGGTTCGGTCCTGGGTCCTCTCCTGTTTGGTATCTACTTCTCTGAAGTCCAAGCCAACAAGAAGGGACTCTGGCTGACAAAGTTCGCAGACGATTGTAAGTTGGGAGCTATTATTAACTCCGCAAGCGATGTTGACATCCTACAGAATGGCCTCAATGTGACCAGTGACTGGTGTCAGAACCATGGCCTTAAGCTCAATGCCAAAAAATGTGTCGTCATCCCCTTTGGGAAAAACCCGGTTCCCATAAATTACCAAATTGATGGTAGTCCACTGAACAGAGAAGGCGTTATAAGAGATCTGGGAACACAGGTTGACAGCAACATCTGTTTTGATCACAACATTGCTACTGTGGTCAGAAAGTCCTTCGATGTGGCACATCTCATTACTAAGGGTTTTGCATCCAGGAAGAAAGAGGTCATTGTCTCCCTCTACTCTTCCCTCATTAGACTAATCATCAAGTACAATGCCCCATTTGGCATGTACCTCACTAGACACCTGCAACAAATGGAGAGGCTGCAAAAGTGCCTCACAAAGAGGATCCTAGGCCGTAAACACTTGCCCTATATGGACAAACTCAAAAAACTCCAACTATTCTCTGTCTCATATTACCTACTTACAGGCGATCTCTGCCTGACTTACAAAGCCATGTCTGACCCAGCTCTGTTAGAAATCCCAATCTCTCTGCATCACATGGTCCAGAGACCTCAACCTCATTACTACAATTAACAGAACATGCTGGAGGGACAGGTTTATAACCCAGAGTCTGCCCATACTATGGAACAAACTTCCCATACATGTCAAGCAGAACACCTCGCTGACCCTCTGGGAAACAGAAAATTCACCCTGAGGATAACTTCAGTGGCTCTACTCGACAGAAGCACTGAACTAAGGTCATGTGACACTATGCCAGGGTAATCCTATGGCTAGGCTTGTAAAGGCCCCAGGGCCATTAGCCTAGTACACACCTATGAACCTATGAACATGTCTTTCCTTCAGTCTGTGCTGCAGCCACAAGTGGAACATTTAATTAGCTGTCGTCCTCACGCTTTTTCCCCACATATTCATTCTGAATGGCCATCAGGCCTTATCACACAAACAAGGTAAAAAGCAATGGGCTGGCTGTGACCCCGTTTGCCATATTCTTGAATCCCAGCTACAATGCAATCACTAGTTTGCTCATTTGTAGAACAAACTGAAAGACAAAAGTTATGTACTTTTAGGCAATAGATATTTTACACATACATTCCTCACTCGACTAATTAATTCAAGGTATGCATTTCTTATACATAACCAAAAAAATTAGAGCTACCCATAAGCAATAACCAGCTTTAAACTCAGACAACCTACAGCTTATACTAAGTGCTTTCTCAATTATCCATTATGATCTTTTAAACATGTCTCTTCCACTTCTGACCTCAGCTATACATTTTATTTATTCTCTTTACAACCTGTATATATGTAATTTACTCAAGTCTCTGGGTCACTGGGAATACTTCATCATAGAGATATGCTTTCCACGATGCTCTGTCCTTTGCTTTTAGTTTAGATGGAGTGTAACTTGGCACTTCAGACACACTTTTATTATCTGTAATGGTAAACTAAAATTAGACTTTCCTTCCCTTTCACTGCTGGATGGATTTGTCTTACTTTTATTTGTCGGTACATGAACTAGCTTATAAATCTACTGGATGTGAAAAAAACAGGATGAAAATATATTGAACAGTGAATCATATTTGCCAAGTGCTGTAAACCTTTGGCAGCGAATTGCAGATATCAAATAACTGTAGGATCACATCAGTAAAAGCAGTACAACAGCAATTTTGTCTCTTTATAGTATACAGCTCAAACTATTTTTTAAGAAAAAAAAGCTGAAAGCATTCCTGCTATGCTCATGAAACCTTATCCAACATACTGATAAGGTAATTTTTGACTCATTATAACTGCAAAGCTACATATTCTTCTCTACTTGGCTTCTAAGAGCTGAATGTTCAAAGCCTTCAAGGATCTTTTTCATTCTAATGCAAATTACTTTTAGTTCCCATTTAAAGCCACTTACATAAAAATGCCCTGCATGCTGAGTTCTTTGCAGTAATTTGATAACACTGTATGCATCAATGCGAAGTGACAGAAATGTAGCAAAAGAAATTATCATTTATAATATTTTCAAGTGAATGTGTATTGCAAATGACTTTGCACTTTCAGAACTTTGAAATGCTGTGAATTTAGAATAGCCAAATATATCTGCCCCTAGAAGGAAAAAAAATCTGCAAAATGTACCATGGCATGACAGCATCAGTTATCTCCTTATAATATGTATAACAAATAACGAAGAGTGAAATACCTACATAGTCACCAGTACTACAAATATATTTTTTTTAGTTGCTTGAAAAAAAAATAATTTACAGTCTCCCATAAAATTGTTTTAGTTGCTTAAAAAAGAATCATTTACAGCCTCCCAAAACCCATCTCATCCAGTAGTATTAAACATTTTGTAAACATTTTTTGTTTTGCTCATTATATATTTGCACGTCTAATGCCTTATAACACAGTTCAAACCTACATTGTTGCAGGAGTCCATTTGTAGCTAACTGCAGATTTGTGCTGTGTGGTCTGCAGTTTGCTGGTAATCAGTCTATACTGCCAAGCAGAAATATTAGTTTAAGGGTATTAGATCATGATCATCTGGTCAGCAAGTCAAGTAACCCATTGTTATTGGACTGAAAGCATTTAAAGGTACTGAGACCACAAAAGAGAGGGCATACTTAAAACTCTTATAAGTTCAGGGTTAGTGACTTGGGAGATCACCTACTGGAAGACAAATTCAACATGCAGACATAAATGATTGCTTGCTAATCAGACTGGCAGCAGGCAGTACATTATTGGTCAGCATTTTTGGTTATAGAGTCTTAACAACTTTTTTATTTGGCTTGAGAAATGTCAGACATACCTTAATGCCTCTGTTCTTATATTATGAACAAAGGAGTTAACCCTCTAGGGCAGTTAAAGTTACACAAGTTAACTCAGTAGCTAGAAGGGTCATTGAAAACAATGACTCAGAACCAGAACTTTCACTTCACTCTCTTTTCAACCAAACTCCACCAGAACAAAGAAAGATTCTGCAGTTTTTATCATCACAAACTCTTCCTGTGGGCCACAATACGCAGCAGGATCCGCTTCATGCAAAGACGGTTTCTGGACTGATGTTTCTGACATACATTTAGCCAGTCCACTGCTAAATGGTGGCTAACAATTGGCTAAGCTTCTGGTGTCATTCAAAGGGGATCCAGTATCTGTCTGCCTGGGACGACATGATCGACAGACCATGAAGCTTTGCCAGAGATGGTCTGCACCTGTCGCCCCTGGGATTCAGGTTACTGGCTAAGCCTCTTGCCACCCCTATAGTGCCTTTTTTAGGCAAAGTTAAAAGGATAAAACCACCACTGTAACAGGTACAAGCAAGCAGAATCTGAAGGTAATGCTACTTAATGCTAGAAGTCTAAACCTCAAAATGCACTCTCTCGAGGCACTCCTAAAAACGGAGAACATCAATATCTGTGCAGTAACTGAGACCTGGTTCAAGGCTCCAGAGAGGACCCCTGCAATACCAGGCTACAACTCTTACCACACTTTATGGCCACCAAACCAGGACCGAAGCACTAAAGGTGGAGGAGTGTCCATATTCACCAAGGATATTCACACCACCAGGCTAGTTGCCCAACACAATGTGTCTGAAATTCTCCAGGTGTAACTAACACTAAGTAAGCCTGCAATCCAAATTGTAGCTTGCTACAGATCCCCCACCATGCCCCAAGATTCTCACTACACCTTTCTAAACATACTGGAAAATATTAAGATACAACCAAATGCCCTAATACTGGGTAATTTCAACTACCCTGTCATTAACTGGGAAAACTACTCATGTACCAACACCTTTTCTCAGCGGTTCTTGGAATTCATAAATTCCAATGCCCTGTATCAACTAATCCATAGTCCCACCAGGGGCTCCAATATCCTAGACTTGGTCATTACCAACATGAGTAATCGATGCTCCACACCTATGGTCACCCCCTTCGTTGGTCAGCTTTGACCATAAGCTAATCACCCTTGACATCCCCCCCCCCATGCCCCAGTAAGGAAACCTCCGTAAAATACTTCTCCAAAGCCAACTTCATGTTACTCAAGTCAGAGTGACAAACTTTATGACACCCATATAGACAGAACTGAAAGTTTGACTGCTGAATCCTACACTAAGGCACTGTAAGAGCACATCCACTCGTACATGAATCGTGCCATCCCAAATAGAACCAAGATGCTCTCCTCCAAAAACTGGAAGCCAATCTGGTGGTCCTCTGCCATAAACAAACTTTACAACAAAAGGAAGAGACTGTTGCGGAAAAAAGGAAAATACCAGGATGCAAATTACCAGCCTCAATAAGAAGCTGAGATCCCTCATAAAATCCTCCAAAGCTAGTTACGAAAATAAAATTGCCAAAAATTCCAACGACAACCACAAGGCATTCTATAACTATGTCAAGAATCTAAATGGCAATGTTCAGATCTGTTCTTAGCTACAACAGAATGGCATTAAATATACTGATCCAAAGGATATTGCCGGTATCCTGGCAGATCGATTCAGTGCCAACTTCACCCCCCTCTCACCTCCTAAAGGGCCCATCTCAATAGCAAAAGATTACCAAATTCTGGTAATAATGGCCACACAGGTAAAAAGCGCACCCTCCAAAGCTAAGAATAAAGCATCCATGTGACCAGACGACATCCTGGGCTGTGTACTACATGAACTACAAAATGAACTGGCACCTCACCTAAGTGTCATGTTTAGTCATAGCCTCACCTCAGGCTTCGTGCCCACTAAGTAGTGCACAGCTACAGTTATCCCACTCCACAAGGGGGGATCCACCTTGGATCCTGGGAACTACAGCCCCATTAGTCTGATGAGCCTGATCTGCAAGGCCATGGAATGTATTATCATGGAACTTATAAACAGAGACATTGGCAACCTTCAAACACTGGACCCCTCTCAGTTTGGGTTCATGAAGGGCTGATCATGTCTCCTGAAGCTGATTGGCTTCTTTGAGTCAGTCTCTAGAGTTGTGGACGAGGGTAAGGCAGTCCACACAGCCTATCTGGACCTTGCCAAGGCCTTTGACACCCTACCACACTCTGAAATCATAGATAAACTTACTAAGCTGGGCATTAATCCCTACATCACTCAATGGGTTGCCATCTGGCTTACTGACAGAACCCACACTGTAAAAGTAGCTGACTCCAAATCCAGCTCCAGACAAGTGACAAGTGGAGTACCTCAGGGTTCAGTCCTGGGACGCTCTTGTTTGGCATCTACTTCTCTGAAGTACAGGCCAACACTAAGGGACTCTGGCTAACAAGGTTTGCAGATGACTGCAAACTGGGAGCCATTATTGAATCCCAATATGATGTGGATATTCTTCAAAAGGGCCTAACAGAAACAGATGCTTGGTGCCAGAACCATGGGCTCAAGCTCAATGCCAAGAAATGTATAGTTATCCCCTTTGGGAAAAAACATGTACCCATGAATTACCACATAGGTGGCAGTACACTCAACACTGAAAGTGTGATAAGAGACTTAGGGACACAGGTGGACAGTGGTCTCACCTTCGATAACCACATCGCCACAACAGTTAGGAAATCCTTCTATGTGGCACACCTCATCACTAAGGGTTTTTCATCCAGAAAAAAAGGAGGTCATTGTCCAACAGTACTCATCTCTCATTAGACCCATTATAGAATACAACACCCCATTTGGTATGTACCTCACAAGACATCTGCAACAACTGTAAAGGCTGCAGAAATACCTCACTAAACAAATCACAGGCCTAAAGCAGATGCCCTATGCTGACCATCTCAAAAAACTCCAGCTATACTCTGTCGCATTTCGTCTACTCAGAGGCGATCTCTGCTTAACATACAGGGCCATGTCAAACCCAGATCTGTTGGACATGCTACACTTAAAGAAATCCCAATTCCTCAGAGCCACACGCTCCAGGGATCTAAACCTTGTCATCACAATGAACAAAACATGCTGGAGGGATAGGTTCCTGACCCAGAGACTCCCCAGAATCTGGAATAGACTGCAATACATGTCAAGCAGAGCGCTTCTTTGGCCCTCTTCAAAAGGAACCTTGACGATTGGATGGGAGATAGGAAATTCACCCGGGGGATCAGGTCAGTCGCCCTGCTAGACGGGGGTCCAGGGAAGTAGATATTGTGGGAAGAAATAGCCAGGGGATTGTTATAGCTAAGCTTGTATAGGCCCTAGGGCCGGTAGCCTAGTAGCAACCTATGAACCTATGAACCTATGTACTTCTACTGCTAATGTACCTCTACTGCTAATGTACCTCTGCTTCAAACATTACAGAAAATGGGTACTCTTCCTGCTAATGTGGCCTCTAAATTTCTAGTTACTATTTTCTTTTTCTTTTGACAGCCAAGGTTGTGCTGCAGTGTTGGGGTGGTTTGGGGTCTATCCTCTGTTGATAATGTCAGTGCGTACATTTGGATTGACTCACGTATGGTCAATGTGTGGCTGTTTCTTTGATTCATAGATTAGACTCTTTAAGTCCAGTGACACAGCTTATTCAGCAACTTGATGGGGAAATAAAAAAACAAAATAAAATCAACAAAAGTGACCCAAATGAAACAGATCATCTTATGTTCTGAAAAGCCACCTGCACTTGAAGATAAACTGTTTACTCAAATCTCCAATGAGAATAGTAAGCTACGTTCACAGGTCTCTATTGTCCTTCAAAAGACATTTAACCTTGAAACCTGTGCCAGATGAAGTAACCTGCAAATTATAGAGGTAACTTATTATTTGCATAATATGTGTATTAATTCTTGAAGGGACTTAGCCCATAACTGCATCTATTATTGTCTGAAATTGAAGCAGCATGATTTTGATGTTATCTACTATGTTTTATCTATGTTTGTAACCCTAGTGAAAACTGCAGATTATACTTATCTCTAAATGTTTCTATTGTTCCTAATGTATTTGTACTCTACTTTCTGGAGCTTTTCTCCCTGGACATATATCCAGTCGGACTTTCCCAGTAAACAAATGTAAAATAAATAAAATAAATAAATATGTCCCCATTTAGGGACACTATTTCTAAGCTATTGTCTGATTTGATCAATGATGCTCAAGACATTTACATTTCATCCATAAATGTGGATTTTGCACATCGTTTTTGCATTTTTCCTTAATTGTTGATCAAAATAAATTTTTCTGTGTTGCCTGTAAAATAAATATTCATTTAATCAGCCTCTGGTGAATATTTGCTAGGATTTTCCTCCTACCAGCATCAAAAAGGAAAACATTTAGGCAATGTCATATAACTCTTTGACAAAACAATATTTCTTCAAAATTCCTTTTTTCTGATATTCTCCTAGTGAACTATCAGTATCCAGAACTTTAATTCACTTAGAGAAGTTAAAGCAGATCTTTTAACTATAAAAGTGCTACTTTAGCTCAGAAGCATTGATGGGGAATCTCTTAGTGGACTGTTTTTATGATGGACCTTTGTTTCCTGATTGCTTCTTGTGGATTTTATAGGACTTTTTCATTTTGTGTGTGGGTTATCTCCATGCAGCTGTTAACACTTGTCATTATTTGGCTATTTGAAACTTATTATAAAAATAGCTTCTATTAACGTTAGTGGTATAAATTATAATGTTGAGAGACATAAGCTGTCATATTTTTATTGCAAATCTCTATTACTTTTAGCAAGTGATACATTTAGCTTTTGATAAACATATTACATGATAGTATATGGTATGCTATAGTATGATATGATATGATATGATATGATATTAGCTAGCTGTAAAGCATTTTACTTTGTTTCAAATAATCCAGTAAATAAAACAGGCAAAATTGCAATTATTACATTCTTTCCTGGTACAACTGTTTTGGAATCATATTCTGGTTAGTACAACACCATTTTACTGTTCGATATATAGTACAGAAATATAGTTTTTATTTTAGGATCTAATAATGATCCCCTTATAGCTTATGATTCTTTTTTAAAATATCTCTTGTATTGCTTGTAGTATCCTGGCTCCTGTAATATTCTGCTGGCATGAAATTTTAAAGCTTTCTTGAAACAAAAAGCACAAGTAAAGAGACTAAACTACTCAATTTTTTTTTTGTTTGCTGAACTTAATAATAAAATCATGCTAACTGATATGCAAAAATGAATACTATTTTCTATCTCTGTGAATCTTGATTTCTCCTTTGAACTAATCCTTACGGATTATGAAGGAAATTTACCCAACTTTATGCTTCATACTCACAACTTTATTTCAAAGGTACTATACCAACTAAAATTCTGCTACCATATTTCACACTTGCTATCACCCTCAGCAAATCTGGCCATATCTAAAAATATACTACCATCAATATTACATTACAGATACCCTGATCTCTCCATGCTCAGCCTAAAATACACAGAAATTACAAACTATTGTAAATAAAATATTCCAATTTTCACTTCTGGCCAATCCACAAATTTGTTATTGTGACATACTAAAACACATAAGCTGGCTGCCTATAACAGACAGAGCCATTTTCCTCTGTACTACTGTGATTTATACAATTGTACAAATTGTTTAAAGCCCACCTCTGATGGTTACTTCTGACCTAGAAAGTAAAGAAACACACAAGATGACAGGCTTACCATCACTCAAACAAGGTTCGAGATTATCTTTAGTGAAAGAGTTTTTTCCAGGATAGAACCTGCTACATGGTTTAACATTGCTACAGATGTAAATAACAATCAAAACTTACAATCTTTCAAAGTATCATTACTCAGACTCTTAGATACTGAAGCTAAATGTGAGTATTTTTGTGAAGCAAGTTAACCAAGATACTTATCAATCCTGTCTCATTGTCTGTTATCTGTTAATATGGCATATCATACATGCAATGCTGTGCTACCACTACATTCCTGTTAATATATTTGATTCCAGAATTTTTCTGTACATTTATGTGCCACTGCTGCATTACTTCTATTATCTCTGCTTATAACATTATTTGATGTGTTTAAACGTGGATTCATGATTTATCAACCCCTTTTTTCCAACTGACAAAACAGTGAAAAAATGCTGAAAGGCACTTTTAATGGACTTTACTTTTAAGATTTTTATTTTCGCAAAGGAGGAAGCCCTCCTTCTATTCCCTAGATGTAGGGGGAGACCCTCACACTTCTCTGTCTTATATAGACTAACTCCATGGGCATACAACAGTGAAGAAAAGGCAATGCCACCTGTTCTCTGAAAGTGACTGTTAGCAATTTAGCAATGAAGCTGTTATGCTGTTGTCAACTGGACACATAGCATTTGGCATGAACACCTGTTCCTTTAAATTCATGTTATACTTAGTTCATCCGGGGCATGAGTGAAAAGTGTCATTAGACCAGCTCACTTACATAGTTAACAATTTGTAAATAAATAAAAAGTACAAGAAATAAAAATTTTAATCACTTTTGATCATTTAATTATCCAAACCTGGCTTTGTTTACAAACATTGATTTAAGACAAAGAAACAAGCAATACTAGAATAATTTTTCTTCTCACTTTCTACACAATAATAACTCTGTCAGTAAAATAAATGTGTCATTTAACTGTACGGCCTTTAGTCTATTTAAGACTGGTCTTATTATAGCTGTTTAGGAATTATGGACTAGCAATGACGTTTTTTCAATATTCCTTTTTCAGAAATGTGGACTGCATTTGAATACTTCATTTTTGGTTATTGTTTACAATTTTGTTATTGCCTAAACTTAAGATAAAGATGGACAAAGATAAGCTTTGGCTCAATTAACTATAGCAAAAAATCTTATGGAACTTAACTTTGATTAATGCATTTATTCCTGAAACTGCAATTTAAAAAGCAAATTGATTTTCTATTTTCTGAACAGTATCATGATGAATCCTTGAAAGAAAATAAATCTAGATAGTTTATAGTTGATTCTTTCATGATATTCTGTCCTTAGAGAAGGGAGAAAAGTGTTTATCTCTGTAATTAAACTCCCGATGGGTTACTTTCTGATTTAAAGGAGATTTTATCATTTTCTGTACTTTTTTCTTATATTTATGGTAGTCTATCAAGGCCAGCTAGAGTTGTTATCCTAAACTTTATTCAAGATTATTTGCAATTCTCTCTCTCTCTCTTTATATAGATATTAATTCAGTATGTCAAGAGATATATTTTTTCCAAATAATAAAGCTCCTGGTCCTGGTTATCTTCCATCTGAATTTTATAAAGTATTTGTTGATATTTAGACCCCTTATCTGGTTTGATTGTCAAACTGACTAACTAATGGTTTCACTAGGCTGATTTTTTTTTTATTTGCAAAGATTACTGTTACCAGGTAACCAAATAAGAAAAACACATCAAATTATAGACCAGTAGCTTATTAAACCTGGACTATAAACTATTTACAAAATTATCAACAATTACATATTAGCTCATTTAACAGACAATATTCACCATGATCAGCACAGCTTTTTTAACTTGGTAAAGTTATGCATGCAGGTGTGCTTTTCACCCCACACCCTCCAAAAAATATTTGGCACCATTAATAGGTCCTATTTTAAACTTACTGTGATCCATACCTCTTAAACTCTTAGTGAAAGAAATCTGGACAAAGTCTAAAATTTTGGGGGGAGAAAGGCTCAAAAATAGGGACATATTTTAAACATTGCTCTTGCAAAATTAGAAAGCTGCTAGAATGATAGGTTTTGAATTAGCATGCATTTTCTGAATGATATGAAGTCTGCAACTCAAATGAATGTCATTATTTCATGACTTCAATCCTCAGTGATTTACCAGAAAACCACACATTTTATGAGGAACAGACTGAACATATAAGGCAAATATCTGGACATTCTGCGAAAATCTGTACAGTTGAGAGGTATACTGTGATCTTTGTATATTCTTTCTGATGGTGTTCATAATTCAAGCTCTATTTTAAATGAAAAACATTATTTAGTGATTAATAGGCATGATAATTAAATTTGGAATAATTGCAAGGTACCCATTATGGTTACCCTTATCTTCTATACTTTTCTCTTCTAACTCTAAATCCCATATTATATGAAATCTGAACAAGTCCAAAAATGAAGCCTATAATTATTAAAAATCAGAATGTAAGTTTTTAGCTTGTGCTGATGACCCCATTCTTACTATTTTAGATCTAAGTCACTTACTTGTATAATTTTTATTAAGTTGTTTTATTCCAGCCATCACAAGTTTTAAAAAAATAATCTTCAGACATGAAAAAATACATTTTCTCTCTGAATGCTCTAAATTAGACATTCATCTTCAAGTTGTTAATTGGTTGAACATACTAGTGTGATACAACAAACACTTGTAATATTAATGACTTACAAATAGAAAAACATATGATAAACACCTTCAGATCTCTCAAAGATGGATCACTTTAAACATACCATTTGCTTGTTGCGGTAACTTGTTAAAAATAATATTTTTCCTGTTGGTTCTCCCTTGTAAAAAACTCAATAATCCTTCCCATTACTTATGATATGTTAAAGATAGATGTGTGTGGTCAAAGTTCATATGGAGAGGGGGCTCTGTAATAATTTCTTAGGGCATTTTAACCTTTCCACCTAAGAAAGGAGCATATGTTCTGAATAGCTCAGAAACTTTTTTTAAGGTGTATTACATTAATAGTTGACCTTTACAAGTGTTTTCTTTCATTAAAATTTGACAAGTATACAGCTAAACTATGTTTTAAGGTTTAGGAAAGACCTGCTCTAAAGATATTCATTTTTCTTCTACTCAAATCTTAGTTAAAAAGAACTTAAATATTTGGCCTTTTATTCATTTTCCCTGGCAGCAGATACATCCTTCAGTTTGCCTTCTGTAGAACAGAGCATGTGTATGTAACTTTAAGAAGCATTTCCAGATGTAAGCACATGCATATACATAGTGAGCACATGCAGGCAGCAGTGCCATTTTTTTAGAACAGCCAGAGTGTTAACATGTATGGGTGTGGTAGTCAGTCTGTTTATAAGTTTATTTAAGTTACAAAACCTCATTCCTGATGTGTTTGTGTGCAATAAAGCTGCTTGAACTGAACCCACAACCACTTGCTGCTTTATCCTGACCAGATGAGGGACATGGTGCCAAAACCATGATTGAGAATGCAACTTCTTCAAGCAATGAGGTGCAGAATTGAAGGTGAAGATATATTGAGCAGGTTGGATGATACACTGCTCAAATGATCAGAAATGGACAGAAACGAACTAAAGGTAACCAAAACTTGCACAAGTGATTTATTTTTCAAAGAAAATGAAACAGAGCATTTGAAAGGCACAAAATGCATTATTGATTAAACAAAAATCACAAAATGCATTATTAATTAAACAAAATGTTCAAAACTATGATATTTGATAAAACTAGCAGAAATATTCATATGGGGCTCAGAATTACATTTGGTTTGTATAACAAGCATGTTTAAAGTAAAACAGGCTCAAGAAAAGTATAATGAGCGAGGTAAGAGGTTAAATGGGCATAATGAGTACAATTCTTTTTCTTTGGCTTTTCCTGGTTAGGGGTTGCCACAGTGGATCACCTGTCTGCTCATGATTGGCAGTAGAGTTTTATGGTGTTGAGTTGCCAGCCCAGTGCCCAACCTTCCACAGAAGGCACACATGCACACACTCATACCTATGGCCAATTTATAGTGTCTTATCCACCTACAGCATGTCTTTGGGAGGAAACCCACACGACCACAGGGAGGACATACAGACTCTGCACAGAAGGCACCTCAGCCGAGGATCGAACTGGAGATCCTCTTGCTGTGAGGTGACAACACTAACCACTGCACTACCGTGGCTGCCCGGCATAATGAGTACAATAAAAGGGCAACATAAGCTTAATGAGAAAGGCAACTGCATGTTTTTTAGTAGAAGACCATGTTTTGGGCATAAACTACTATTTGCATTGACCAAAGCCATTCAAAGCATAACTAGTGTTATTTGAAGTACCACAGAGTGTGCAGAGTGTTTGCGGAGTGTGTGCTTTATTACAGTGTAATTATTTCAAAGAGTTTGCTGTGTGCAAAGTACAGCTATATTGCAAAGTGCAGTCAAACTACAGCCATTTCAAAACGTTTCTTGTCCTGAGAACATTTATGCACAGAGTTTCAGCATTTCAGAGTGCTTCTTACACTGTACATTTATTTTGCAAAGTACAGCCATTTCAAAATATTTCTTACACTGATAAAGAGTGGTTTCAAAAAGTACAGTAATTTTAAGGTATTTTTGTGCTACAGAGGTTTATTTGGCAAAGTGCAGTTGTTTCAAAGAGTCGCTTGTGCTACTGGGCATAGTTGCAAGTTCTGATATAAAATTCTGATATGTATTTATGTGTGTATGTTCGTATATAATTTCAAGCACCTTCACTACTGTGTGTTGATATGGCAGAGGCATTTCACAGACCCATTCCACTTATGTTTGATTATAGTATTACAGAGAATTGGAGAGTATTTTATCAGGAATACAATATTTTCATACAAGCAGCTATTTGGCATTAATTTTGCTTAACTTAGCTGGGTCAAAGGCCATTCAGAGAGAGCATTCATTTGTGTATGCACCAGCAGTATCTGCAGGACAGGGGGGAAACCACCATATTGTTGTACCAGCTGAATCAAGGGAAGACTCTGAGTGCTTGAAATGTAAATTTGGAGAAATGTGCAATCCTCAGACAAATGTGACTTTAACGAGACACCTATTTTATACAAGAGACCAAGGGCCAAGTGAAACTTTTGCAGCTTATATCACTGACTTTTGAGAAATAAGGCTAAAACATGCAGATTTGGTGATTTGAAAGATGAGTTAATAAAGGACAGGCTTGTGGATGTTGTTAATATTGCTGCAGAGAGAAAGATTTTACTTCGTAACAGTGATTTAACGTTGAGCAAAGCCATAGAGATTTGTCAAATCCATGAGCTCACAGAATGGTACACAAGTATGCTTACAAGTGATAAGAGCTTAGTTTCAGCAACCTCTAGAACAAGCTAAGACAGCATGCAGCACATGGCAAGCAGAAGCAGGCCTAAGCACGTGGCAGCTGCAGCTCTTGCAGGATTCCCAGGGAGGTCCCATAACTTTTTAGCAAGTTCCAAGACTAGCTCAGCAAAACAGACATGCTGAGTGCAGTATAAGGGTGACTCAGCAAAACCCAAGTCAAGTCTTATTTTTAACTGTCATAATTGTAGCGAGAGAAGTGCTTAGCATTTGGTCATCAATGCTACAAGTGTAAAAAATGGAACTACTTTCCAAAGTTTTGTAAATCAAGCAAGCCTCATTCAGTTATTAAGAAAGATCATGCAAAAAAGCAAGTCGATCATATAGAAAGCTGCAGCCCTACTTCCTATGTAGATGGTGTATCAGTGGTCGGTGAAAAGGTTAAAACAGTAGATTTATTGGCAAAAAATGAAGTATTTTTTACTGTCCTGATCAATGGTAAGCCCATGGAGCTCAAAGTAGACACCGGTTCAAAGTGTAATGTGATGTCAGCAGAAACATTTGCTAGAGTGAGAGCTGGTGAGCAATTTCATTTGGCCAATTGTGAGAAACGTGTTGCTTATGGAAGTGAAGAGATTCAAACTGAAGGTTGAATAGTGCTTTGATGCTATTTGGCTGGGGACAGTTACAGCTTGCAATTTTATGTAGTCTGAACACACATGCAGTCTTCATTAGGTCTCAGAGACAGTTTGAGAATGAAACTGCTTTCTTTTACCAAAGAAGTACATCAGGTAAGCACATGCCCCAGTTCCAGCATCACTGATGCTATTTTCTCAGAGTATGCTGTTGTTTTCAACGACAAGCTAGGCAAACTTCCAGTTGTATTCTCCATGAAAGTAGACCAAGAGGTCAGTCCAGTGGTCAGACAAGCAAGGAGAGTTCCAATAGCTATGCAGGACAAAGTCAAAGTCCGGTTAGACAAAATGGTGCAGCAAAGTGTGATTTGTCCAGTCACAGAACCAACTGAGTGGGTGTCTTCCATGTTAGCTGCTCATAAGAAATGTTCAGATAAGCTCAGAATATGCATTGACTCAAGAGACTTGAACAAGGCATTAAAGAGACCTCATCATCCTATATGTACAGTTGAGGAGGTCGCCATCCTCATGCAAAATGCCACTGTTTTTTTCTGTCTTAGATGCAAAGAGTTCATTTTGGCAAGTAATGCTTGATCAGAAATCTTCACTACTGACTACATTCAACACATCATTTGGTAGATACAGATTCTTCAGGATGCCTTTTGGAATAAATTCTGCCAGTGAAGTCTTTCAGCATGCAATGGAGCAGTGGCGGCTGGTGACTTCAAATTAAAGGAGGGCTGCAGGAAACAGCTGAATGGGTGGGGCCAATGTGATTGGTGTGGCCAACTAGAAAGGGGTGGAGCTATGCTCAAAACCACAACAACTGGAACTTTAATTAAATACGCTGCCCTGAGTGCCAAACAATCATTACGAGAGACCAATCAAGACAAAGTGAAGAGTAGAAGAAAAAATATTTCAATAAATTGGCTACATGACAACTTACTTAATATCCAGATAGAAACAGGTTGTGAAGCATGAAAAAATAAATACGTTACTGGAATGCCAGTCAAAATCAAGTATAAAAAAACAAGCAGCACTCAACTCAAACCACTACTCCTTGCACTGCAATTCTAATTATAATTTATATTCAGCTTTATAAAATTACCAAGTAACATGCTGAAAGTAGCAATCTCTGTGATACCCCCACTTGTAAAAATGTTTCTTATCCAAAAGACCTGCTGCCTGACACAACTATCTACTTGTTTCATGGGGAAGACATGATCAAAGTAAAAAATGAACAGCAAACAAGAAACAAGCTCAAGATAAATTGCTTAACGGATTCCTGCACAAGTTATGGACCACACATGATAGATTGGCATTCTGTTTAGTTTACGGGTAAAGCCTGCAAAGATGACTGCAAATCTCCAACAAAAGATGACTGCAAGTCTCCAACAAATGTAATGAGCTTCTGAAAATACTGTAATCCTGTCCTTTTATTACAAATACTGTCATATGCATTTCAATACCCAAGGCTTATACATTATCTAGTTATGTAAATATTCTCTGCATTGCAACAACAAAAAGGCTTTCAATGCTGGTAATTCTTTAACAGTATGCTTATTAAAGCTTACTTGCATCTTACAATCTCTGACAAGCTTACCTGATGGTCATTAAATCACTGCTACTTAAACAAGCAACAGGGCACTGTGACAGCATGCATTTCCTGAATAATAAGAAGCATAAATCAACAGTATAAAAATATGATAGAAAACCAGAACATTTGCAGAATCAATGACAGATGAAAAGCCACGGTCGTACTTGTGGTCTACCTTGGATGGGGGGATACTCTGCACACCTACACTGCATAACTGCTCCTTGCCTTCCTTGGACACATCCAGAGCCACTACAATGGGGAGTGGGGTGCAACAAGTATGTCACAATTTGAAATGTCTCTGGCTGACGGTGATGGCTCTGACACTCATACCTCTCAAATTCAGAGCAAGAAATCTGGACAAAGCCATACATGGAACTAGAAATGAGACACAGGCCCAAAAATAAGGACAATTTTTAAATATTGCTCTTATTAACTTAGATAATAGAACAGTAGTAGGTCTTGCATTAGTACGAATTTTCTGAAGGGTATGAAATCTAAAACTCAAATGTCTGCCATTATTTTCTAACTTCAATCTTTAATGACTTGACACTAATTTGCCAGAAAAACACACTTTTATGAAAAACAGACCAAAAATGTGATGCAAAAATATAAAGTTGCCACACAATACAGCTGGGAACCTGTCAAAAAAGGGACAACTTTTTAATATTAACACTGTTAACTTGAGCAGCTAACAAAATAAGAGCATCTACATGCATTTCTGAAATAAAAGTAATCTATAACTCTGATCATTACAGTTATATATAATTGTAAACCCTCCACGTTTTCTTCCAAAATTGCCATTTTGAGAAGGGATTATTAGGGAAGAGCAACATTTTGAGCCAAAATTGGGGACAATTGAGATGTTTGGATATTCCTAATTCTACAAAGCGATTTGCACATACCTCTCAACCTCTTAATGCAGGAAATCTGGACAAGGCCAAATATTTTGGGGAACATACAAACACTACTAAAAATTGCTCTTGTATAAACTTAAGACAGTTGATAGAATAACAGGTCTTGCATAGCATGCATTTTTCTGAAGGTTAGGACGTTTAAAACTCAATGTCTGTCATTTAGTGACTTAATTCCTAAATGATTTGCTAGAAAACCACAAATTTTATGCAGAACAAACCAAAAATAAGAAGCAAATATCTATTCATTCTGCAAAAATATGGACAACTGAGAGGTATAGTTCAACCGGGGCTGTCTGAGTTTGCTACCATCCCCCCCTCACAAAATCATGGTCGAATGGAACCTCCCCCCTGCAGCCATTCCAATGTCCCATTTCTTGGTTATTTTGCCCCATTTACCATAAACACCGTAATGTGCATGCTGCTTTACTTTTGTGATAATTTAGATTTCATTTGAAAGTTTTATTTTGCATTTAACAGCACAAACCCTAATAGATATCTGTTAAACAAAGCAATGCAGTCTCACAATGAAAATAGACAGCATTAAAATTTCTCTGCCCTTGAAACTCACATGCATTGAAACCGACATTCAAAGAAAATACATTGTGCCAGTGGCAGATAAAGATTAACTTTGGGCTGTTTTCAAAATCATAGGCCCCTTGAACATGAAACATACACATGCTCTTTGATACACCTTCCTGACTGTATTACATTATATTCCTTGTACAATACAGTACAGTTGTTAGAGGGCATTTTAAATTTATTGTTTTGAACATTTTTCCAGTAAATAATGAAACAAAATGCATGCACCAATGACAAAACTGCCCAATTCAGAACATTTCCATCATAAAAAGTCTACTCAACCTTCTATAGTCCACCAGTATCAGTAAATATGCACAATCTCTGAAGTAGTAAAATCCACATTAAAGAAATCTGTAACTAATAAAGAGGTTGCTGCTAGCAAACAACTTTATAGGTCATTGTTTCATCTACAAATAAAGTGCCCGTTGCCCTTCAAGAATAAATTGCCTATGTTGCATGCATTAAAAAAATGATAAGCTAGTAATACCGCAATAGGGAATGGATGGCAAACTGATAACAGGTTCATAGTTACTTGGTATCTTTGCCAAAAAGGACTGCAGCATCCACCTCCTTTACAACACAGTACAGTATGAGCAATGCACTGTGGGAGTAGAACCCACAGCCTTCTGCATCAAAAGCAAGTACACTACCTGTTGTGCTATTAACAATGCAAGCAGACCTAGCATAAGCAGCATTAAACTTTTGTTCCCCTACAGCTCTCAGCTCCTTGTAAAATCTACTCGACACTCAGCTATATATCTGAACTTTGCAGCACAAGAAATCTGGAAAAAGCCAAAATTTATTGGGGGGGGGCAAAAGGCCAAACACCAGGGACACATTTTAAACATTGCTTGTATAATGTTGTAAAGTTGCTAGAATAAAATGCTGTGTTACCACCATACATTTCACTGCCACGTCTTGAACCCAGGGGACCCTGTGCAAAACAGTCAGAGAAACATACCACTATGCCAAATCAGCTGAAACAGAGGAAGACAAACTTAAATGTCTACCATTTAGTGAATTCAGTTCTCACCATAGCTCTCAACCTCTTAGCAAAAAACATGTGGACAAAGCCAGTAATGGGGGGAATACAGCCCCCAAACATTCAGTGAATTCAGTTCTCACCATAGCTCTCAACCTTAGCACAAAATACGTGGATGAGGCCAATAATGGGAGAATACAGTCCAAAAAATATGGGCAAATTTCAAATATCCATGTTATAAACTTAGACAATTGCTAAAATAAAAGGTTGTTTTACCATGTACTTTCTGAAGAATATGAAGTCTGAAATTCAAATGCCTGTTATTTTTAAACATTTGTTAACCAGGAAACTAGTCTGACTTGGAACAAAACAAAGACAATTTTCAGCAAAGCAGGGAGAAACACTCCAAAAAATATTTGTAAGGGATGGGAGGACATGCAGACTCCACACAGAAGGCACCCCAGCCAAGAATCAAACCAGAGAACCTGTAACTGTCAGGCAACAATGCTAGCAGTGCACCACCGCACTACAAATCTTTGCAAGGAAAACTGAAGATACAGAAACCACAGATCTTATGAGGAACAAAACAAATATGAGGCAAAAATCTGTAATATTTTGCAAATAGTGGTGGGTAGGGAATTCAGGTCCTTGCCACCTGCATCCAAGGTACAGGGTTCAAACCTGAGTATCTCTACCCACCACTATGTGTTAACAGGGGCATTTCACACACATACACACACACACCTATTGATTGAAGCAGCAAAGCTCCATTGTCTGGAATGTGCTCGACCGACTTCAACACTTCCATGCAAGCCACTCCACCATTGTTTGGAAACCTGTGCTCAACTGCAATGCTTCAAAGTCAACTTACCTGTCTCCTGATTGGTCCCGCGCTCCCTGCGAGAGCTTCAATTGGTCCTGTCTGTGGATCAAGCAGTCTGGAGCTCCTCTGTGCGGTTGTCTACCGCACAGATTCCTGGGCATCTGCAGGGCAGTCTGAGTGTGTCTGTGCATGCGTGCAAGTCCGGTACTCATAAAAAAAAAAGTATTTTTTTTTAAATTTTATGTTTCACAATTTTTATTTAATTTGTTTCTAGGTGGGAGGGCTGCAGTCCTGCAGTCTGATAGCATGAGCCGCCCCTGCAATGCAGCACATTTTTTGGGCTATCCATGTGCTATAATAGTTGATGATTTACTGGTTGGAGGTAACGGTGAAGTAGGGCATGACAGAAACCTCAGGAAAGGTATGGACAGAGCTTGTGAAGTGAACTGAAGCTTAATCCTCTGAAGTGTAAATTCAGATTATGAGAAGTTACTTATGTAGGTCATTTATTTACCAGTACTGGCTTATGACCAGACCCATCTAAACAAGCAACCATTCTTGAGATGCTAACCCCAGACAATGTCCAAGCCTTACAGAGTTTTCTTGGTATGGTTAACTATTTGGGCAAATTTATCCCTGACTTTAGTGAGTTATTAGTGCTTTTAAGAGAGCTGATATACATACATGTTGTCTGGCCATGTTTAGAACAAAACCAGAGAGCATTTGATAACTTCAAACAGCAAATTGCCAATCTGCTACATTGAAATACTATGATGTCTGCAAACTAGTAGTTCTTTCCTGTGATGCTTCAACATTTGGTCTTGGTGCAATTATTCTTCAGGAGGGCAGACCTGTTACCTATACATCGAGAACTCTTACCCAAACTGAGATGCAGTATGCTCAAACTGAGAAGGAACTTTTGCCAATTGTGTTTGCATATTCAAAGTTCCATGATTATATCTATGGGCGAGCTATCCAAATAGAAACTGATCATCAACCTTCAGTTACTATTTTAATGAAGCCCATGCATACTGCTCCAGCAAGACTACAAAGAATGATGCTCAGATTACAAAAGTGTCCACAAATATAAAAACAAAGTAACATCAAAACCATGAAACTTAAGTAAAATCCAATGCTTTTATTTTAAGCTAGTACGAAAAGAAAAAAAAGTACTTTTACAGACTTCAGTCTGCTTCCTCAGACTACAATGGACTGACTTTAAACCTGCCCTTTTTTATACAGATTGAGTGGTAACACTAATTAACAATAGTTAACAAAAATCAGCTTCTTAAAGTGAACCATGCTTATTTTATACAGTTATGTAAATATGTAAGTTCAGGTTTCAGTGAATACACTTCATTAAGACCAGGCAGCATAACAGCCCTAAAAAATAAAATCCATTTATTTTCATATCTTTCAGATTTGTTTGGGAGATCTCTCCCTCTTCTGCTGTTATAAACATACTCTAAAATTTAAAAAGATGTGTATCACCATTCTCTTGTATATGCCTATACAAATAATCTGTTTGAACTTTTCTCTTTATTTCTGACATGTGCCCACTAATACGATTCTTTAACATCTGATTAGTCTTACCTATATAGAAGGAGGTGTGAAGAATGGAGGAAGATGGGCGAAGGCTGACAGCTCAACATTTCTGCAGTGGACTTAAAAATCCAGCTGGAGCTAAAGAGACTTGAGTTGGAGACCAGACATATGGAACTAGAAGCAGCTGTAAAAATGAGGAGTCTACAAGCTGAGGAAAATGAACGGCAGAGGAGGCATGAGAGGGAAATGCTGACTCTTTGCCAGAGTCATGGAGGTAACAGGGAAGGGAGTAACTGGATCCCAGAGGCACAAAATGTCAGTAAATTTCTTCCACAGTTTAAAGAGGGAGATAATTTTGATAGCTTCATTCATATGTTTGAGCGGGTATATAAACAGTATGAAGTTGACCAAGGGCTCTGGGCACAGTTCCTAACCCCCTTACTCCATGGTAAAGCTGTAACTTCTTTAGCAAAAATGCATGCCACTGACTGTTTTGATTATACTGCTGTAAAGAAATGTCTGTTACAATGTTTTAAGCTAACACCTGAAATGTATAGGAAAACGTTTTGTGTGCATAGATGCAAGGCAGATGAAAATGTATGTGAATTTGTTGCTGAACTGAGCACTTATTTTCATAGCTGGGTGAGTCGATGTCAGATCACCACTTTTGAAGGGCTGGCAGACCTTTTGGTGAGGGAACAAGCCCTTAGCACTTTGCCTGAGGACATGAGGATCTGGTTAGCTAATAGACAGTGTGCTACTTCAGAGGAGTTGGAGAAGAAAGGAAACCTATACCTATCAAGCAGGGCAGCCCTGCACAGGAAAGGAACCCCCAGTACTGCTCATGGAACTAAAGGAACCCATGGTGGGCAGCACAGACTGCCCCAACAGAATCCGCCAGTAGTAGTGGGAAGCCACTAGTCCAGGTACATGTCCAGGAGCTAGGGTTAAATGTTTTGAATGCAACTAGTGGGGCCATGTGTCCATGGAGGCAAGGTGGGGAGCCAAAGGTGAGGGAGCCAGTAAGTGGGAAAGACAAAATGCCAACAATGTGTTGTCTTGAGACAACAGGGGTATGGAACTACCATCCTGCAGATGTCCTGAGATGGAAGGATTTGGATGAGGCAGTACTATGTACTTATGCAGTTACATGCAGTGAGGCTAGGAGACAATCATGTGGGTCTGGTAGCCTGGGGGAGACCCAGGTAGACTGCATACTTGCAGCCAGGACTGCTGAGGTAGTTACTTCAGGGAGTGAGCTACACTGTAGCAGTGAGACTGAATGTGAGCCACAACTACTTGTGGGTACTGATGTTCCCTTGGACAGGGTAACTGCAAAGGTAGAGGTGAGTAGTAGTACCCAGGCTGACAGTGAGGCACCGCTGTCAGAGGATGCCAGACTTCCAGTGGAAGGGGAGCTGGGAAGGTTTACAAGGAGAGATGAGACAGGCTCAGCTCTCAGACCCTACATTGCAAGGCCTGAGACAGTTAGCTAGGGAGGCACCTGATTCTCTAGAGAAGGGAGAATCTGTATACTGAAACAAAGGGTTACTGTACAGACAGTGGACCCCTGAGGGAGGGCTAGATGGTGACAGAGTACAGCAGTTGCTAGTGCCTAGAGCTTACCATCTGGTGATTCTAGCCATAGCCCATGATATTCCCTTTGCAGGTCATATGGGCATAAAACGTACAAAGAGGCATATTATGCAAACTTCTATTGGCCTAGAATTTCCAGAGATGGAACAGGGTACTGCAGGAACTGTGAGCAGTGCCAAAAGGTAGGCAAGGCAGGAGACAAGGTGAGAGCTCCTCTGATGCCTTTGCCTGTGATTGAGGAGCCATTTCAGAGGGTAGCTATGGATATTGTGTGTCCTCTGAGTACCCCAAGTTCTACAGGGAAAAAGTATATCCTAGTGATTGTAGATTATGCTACATGATACCCTGAGACAGTGGCTTTGTCCTCCATTGAGGCCGACAAGGTGGCAAATGCTTTGCTAGAGATTTTCAGCAGGGTAGGTTTCCCAAAGGAAATACTGTCTGACAGAGGGGCCACTTTTATGTCAGACCTGCTGGCTTGTCTGTGGAAGTCCTGTGGGGTGAAGCACATGAAGGCCACTCCTACCATCCCCAGACTAATAGTCTTGTTGAGAGGTTAAACTCTACAATCAAGTCCATGCTATGGGCATTTGCAGATCAGTTTAAGAGGGAGTGGGACAAATATTTACCCCATCTGTTGCTTGCTTACAGAGAGGTTCCTCAGGAATCCACAGGTTTTTCACCCTTTGAGTTGCTGTATGGGCATAGGGTGAGGGGACCTCTAGATTTAATTCGAGATGAGTGGGAAGGTGAGTGTGAGTCTCACAAGGAGTCTGTTGGCATATGTCCTGAACCTCAGGACAAGGCTCAGGGAACTCATGGGCCTGGCCCAGGAGAACCTGGCAGAAGCCCAACAACAGAAAAAGGTGTGGCAAGCTAGAGAGTATGCTGCAGGGCAGGAGGTAATAGTTCTCATTCCTGTCAGACACAACAAGTTGCAAGCAGCTTGGGAGGGACCCAACCAGGTGGTAAGAAAGGTAAGTGATGTTAACTACATGGTGGAACTGCTAGGCAGAAGGCAGGGGCACAAATTGTACCATGTGAACATGATAAACCTTACCATGATAGGGAGGCCCTTGTGCTGAGCATTTTCAGTGGATTGCAGGAGGAGTCTGAGAGAGATCTTGTGACTGATCTCCTCAGTGAGACTTGGGCTGACACCTTAGTGGAAGGAGTAGCAATGTTCCAGCAGCAATCTCCTACCCAGGTTTGAGAAATCTGAGCAGTGTTCCAGGAGTTTGGGGGCATATTCACTGGGAAACCAGGGAGCACCCACCTGGTGCAGCACCTGGTGGATACAGGACCCCAAAGGCCTATCAGGCAGGCCCCTTATAGGGTGTCTGAGACAGTCAAACAGACACTGAGGGAAGAGGTACAGGATATGTTGGAACTAGGGATGATTCAGGAGTCCAACAATCCCTAGGCCTCCCCAGTGGTACTGGTGCTAAAGAAGGATGGCAGCACCAGGTTCTGTGTGGAATACAGGAAATTAAATAGTCACACAGAGGCAGATGCTTACTCCATGCCTAGGATAGATGAGGCCCTAGAGCAGCTGGGAAGGGCTAAGTATCTTACAACCATTGATCTTACCAAGTGTTACTGGCAGGTGCCTTTGACTCCCAGTGCTAGAGAGAAGTCAGCCTTTGTGACTCCTTTTGGCTTCTATGAGTTCACAACGATGCCTTTTGGGATGAAGAATGCCCCAGTGACTTTTGAGAGGCTGGTATATCATATCTTAGCAGGAGCAAGAGGGTTTGCCCTTGGTTACATGGATGATATTGCTATCTACAACCATTCCTGGCAAGAGCACCTTCAGCATGTCAGGGAGGTGCTGGGCAGATTACAGAGGTCAGGGTTGACCATTAAGCCAAGCAAATGTCAGCCGGGTATGGCAGAGGTCTCCTACCTAGGACATAGAGTGGGGAGTGTTAAGATAAGGCCAGAACCTGCCAAAGTGGAAACCATTCAGGCATGGTCTGGACCTGTTACCAGAAAGCAGGTGAAGGCATTCTTAGGGACAGCAGGATACTACAAAAAGTTTGTTCCCAATTATAGTACCATAGCTGCTCCCCTCACAGACCTGACAAGGAAGAACAGGCCAGATAAGGTAGTGTGGACCTCAGCATGTGAGCAGGCATTTCAGAAGCTTAAGGAAGCTTTGGGAGGACCCCCTGTGTTAGCCAGTCCAGACTATAGCAAATAATTTGTTGTGCAGATGGATGCTTCAAACTATGGGGTGGGGGCTGTACTTAGCCAGATTTCTTCAGAGGGAGAAGAGAACCCAGTAGTTTACCTCAGTTGTAGGCTCCAACCCAGGGAGGAATGCTATGCAGAGGTAGAAAAGGAATGTCTAGCCATAGTGTGGGCACTACAAAAACTTCAGCCTTATCTGTATGGAAGGAAATTCACTATGATGACAGATCACAACCCTCTTGCATGGTTAAACAGGGCCAATCAGCAAAATGCCAAGTTGCTAAGATGGAGCCTGGGGTTGCAAGCATATGATATGTCAGTGCAGTACTACAATGGGAATAGCAATGCCAATGCAGATGGGCTCTCAAAACAGGGAATGGGGTGAGATACACCCAGATAGACCTGACATTCTCAAGCAATGTTTCTCAAGGGGCACTTGAAAAACTTGTTTAAGTTCCCGGGGGGGGGGGGTGTGAAGATTGGAGGAAGATTGGCGAAGGCTGCCAGCCTAGTTAGATAGAATTTGATACAGGATTCTGTCTATTGTATAAATTAATGTAAAAATACAGACTTGTGTTTATAAATGAAAGAAAACACTATAAAATGTGAACTTCAAGATTGTTGCAACATTGCCGTCTGCTGTAAGGAAAACCAAGCCAAGCATTTCAAATGTGTCTTTTGAAGCTGAAAAGATCTTATGAATCTCTTTAATGTTTACAAGTCGGCTCCAGTGAGTCTGGATGAAGGTTTCATGCCCATTGTTTTAAGGTTAAAGTTAAGGGCCAGAATTTACATGTGGAAGGTGCCTTATTGCTCTGGTTTCTGCTAGAGTGTATATGTGAAATGTCTTGTATTGTTGTAGTTTCCTGAGCAGGTGTTAGCTTGCTAAATAATGCAGTTTGTGGCCTGAGAAAACCTAAGTGTCAAAATGATGTCATTTGGGAGGGCCTCAGCAGAGCTGTTTGTTAATGTTTAAAAACTATTGTTCAGTGAGAGACTGTAAGCATTTTGATCTTGGACATCTAACCCAGCACTGCCAATGCTTTATGTATGTAAGTAGGATTATAGTACTGTGTTTTCTCTTGGGATTAGCTAAAGATTAGAAAGTTAGATTAAGTGTTTTTCTTTGACATCAGACCTGTCCTTCTGTATTATTTTAAGTTTCTGTGTGATCTCTGAACTCTTAGATATCTCTGTGGTGTAGTAGTATTGTCTTGTGTTTTAATTATTTATTATTAAATATTTTAAAACCTTTATCTGTGGATGGTTTATATAGAGATAATTTATCCTCTAAAGTCCACTACATATTTACAGATTTTACTGTCTAAGCCACTCCAAAGTAAGCCTAGACTGAATAGTCATATTACCAATTGGATAATAATATTCCACAGTAATAACTGGGCACCCTTTTAAGAGCCTTTTAGTAGCTGATAATATTAGCTGGGTGGTGGCAGAAATTACTACCATATGGTCTGGGTAATTGGGGCACAGCTGGAGACCCTGTGCCAGTATTTTCCCAGGAGGGTCTGCGTGGTTGTATAACCTCTTCTCAAAGTGTGTGTGTGTTGTGTCAGCTACTTGGGCAGGGACATGAAGCACTGATTGGACAGAGAGGGTACTGGAGGTTTTAGCTTGCCCAGCTAGGCTGAGAACTGGACCCTATAGCTGTGCCAGTGGGGAGTCTTATTGGGGACCTGGTGAGCAAGGGAGCAACCAGCCCCATACTGACTGTGATCTCTGTGTACACTTAAAGGAAATTGTACTTTAGTGTGTGTATTAGTTATCCTTTCCTCTTCTAGGAGATAACCTCCCTGATGTTAGTGGTGAGGACTGTGGCTCCTAGATTGCTGGGCCAAGGCACGAGTGTCACAGGTGGTACATTGTGTGCACCTAGCCATGTACACAAGGTGTTTAGTGTTACAATTACCTGTGGCTTGTAAGTAAAATGTTGTGCTCCTAACAGGGTCAATAAAACTTAGATCAATAAATATATGTCTACACAGTGAACATTGATTACATTTTTAGTTCCCCTTTTACCACTGTTATTTTTATTAAAAATCAGTTGCTCTTTGAAGTATAGTTTATTTTTTAGATTTGTGTTCCTCCTATGCATAAAGAGGGGTCTGTTCTTACTGACTTCCCTCAACTCGGGGACTTGTGAAAGTATATGCCAATATTTTTGGACAATTTGTTGATGGCAGGGGTATTCTGATCATAGGTTAAAACATGCCTACAGCCATGATGAATATTATCTTTAACAATTTGACTATTTCCTCTATATATATATGCCTATTTGAATAAACTGGAGCATATGTTGAATCCCTAGCGGCCAGTAACTGCTTTTTTTCTACAATAGCCTTTTTTTTTTTTTTTCAAAAATCAGTGACCATTTGTTCCAATTGTAGGTTTAACTGATCAGTTGGAGTGTTCAACCTACTAGTCCTAGCCATCTGATTGAGCATGATGTTATAAAATATATATGTGGGGTGCATACTATCCCTAGATAAGTATGTACATCTTTTAACAGGTTCTTTCGTACAACATGGTGTCCAACTTCCCTGTTACACTATTTTTTAAGGTAATGTCCAAAAAATCAACACTTCAATAGTGAATATTTTTCTTGAATTTCAAAAACTGTGTGGTAGTGTAGTGTGTATATACACTATAAATTCATTTAATTACATCAGTGAACCATCCCATATAAAAAAGAGATTGCCTACAAATCTTTTATAAAAAATACTTTGTCTTTGTAATTATTCTCTTGATTTTTAAATATTGCTTTTATTTCTCAACTGAAGGAAATCAGCCTGAAGATCCTGGCCAGCGTGTTTCATCAGGTGGAGCTTTGAATAAAGCCACAATTGATGCCCGCCCAGCTGCTGCCTTCGATCCCTTTGATGTTCCGTCGGTTCCAACACGTCAACGATGCTGAAACAGATCTATTTAACCAATGAGATGCGTCATGATCTCAAACTAACTTCAATCATTTTTTATGCCCTTTGAAGGAAGCATATCCTATACTATCAAAAAGAACATGCAGTTAACGCAAAAGAAAGAAAAGCAATGCACCTTAAATCCAGGTACTGTTCCAATGGAAAATATTTTGTTTTATTTGTCTAGTTATCAGCTAACAGACTTTGAGATACAGGTTTTAAATAAAGGCCTCACATTTATATCTGCTTGTTCAGCTAGTATTTCATGGACAATAACAGATTTAAAACTTTTTGTCCACAAATTGAATTTAAAAATATTATTTCATCAAGAAACTAATAACTGTCTCAATCCACAGGACTCATATAAACATAGCAGTGAGTTTGTTCCACCTTCTAATGTTACTGTTAACCATTTTGAAAAAAATGGTTGAACATGATTTACATGAGTTGGTACAGGGCTCAGTTTTGAGCTTTTATACTGGTTAATTGGGTAATTTGTTTAGATCAGTTTGCTTGTTTTCTATTGTTATATACAAAAAAATTACTTTATCTGCTTTTACTGTATTTGTGTTCCTTCCTACTTTATTACTTTATTTTGCTTTTGCTGCTTGTTCTTAAAAGTACTTAACTGCATTTATTCGGCTGCATTTATTACTGCTTGTTAGTAGCCTGATTAAATTGTAACTGTTATTCTAAGCCTTTGGTTGAAGCACTTGGGCTTCAGACCAGTGGTTTTACATTAAGAAGGTTTGTGGTCTGCACTGTTGGGGCAGGACAGGTAGCTTATATCCTTCTAAGCTGGGAATTGCTGATTGAAGGCTTAGTGTCTGTTATTCTAAAAGTGTATTAGTTCTGGTTTAAACACTTGGGCTTCGGGCCAGTTATTTTACATTAAGAAGGTGTGGTCTGCACTCTTGTGGGAGGAGAGGGTAGATTCTCCCCTTCTGAGCTGGGATTTTCTGGTTAAAGGCTTATTGTGTCTGCTTATATGAACTGTTTCTTTCTGAAATTGGTACACCTTGTTTGCTGTAGCATAGACTAAATTCAGACCTGGTGAATCTAGCTTTGGTTGTATAACTTCAGCACTAATCCATACCATCATTTTTTGGAGAAGGTTCCCCTGCACCCTATTGACAGGAGTGTGCAGTTAGAACTTGTCTGAATGAAGACTGCTGGAACAGACCTCAGTTTTTAGCTTTTTATTGGTTAATTGGTTAATTTGTTTAAACCAGTTTGCTCATTTGCTACTGTTATATATAAAAAATACACTTTATGCATCACCTCTTAGCTAGGGTTAAACTATTTCTGGTGCTATAAAGTCTGCTCTTTAAATTTGCCCTTAAAACTAGCCAGTTCTTTAGTTTTAGCACTCAAATCTGTTTCTTTGAGCTAAGCACTTACTCAGAACTCATTGTAAGCACTAAATAAGCTACACATTTGTACAGCACTCAACTTTCCTCACTTGTCTAGAGGAAAACAGTTTTTAGTACTTAATAAATAAGCAACTATCCAGGCATGTCTAATGGTCAGCTCCCGGTGTTTTCTCCTGTCTACCTGATGAATCTGGGCATCTTGGGGCAATACAGCTATTGCCTCATGTACACAGACAACCCTCTCCTCCTACCACCCAACACTACAACCTGTGAGAGATGCACTTATATAGACAAACTGGAAGAAAAGCTCTCTTCACCCAAGACTGGACTAGACAGTCAAGAGGAGAAGGTAAACACTTCACACCATACTCATCACATAGTCCCTCAAAACCTACACCACTAAAATAGACACATAGAAACGCAAAACACACACCTACATTCAGGGAGGGTCTCAATAAAAATCTGCTCAAGCAACAGAGACCTCCAAAGCAAAAACGCAAGCAACCTTCACCCCCCCAACACAACCCAAATGACACATAGCCCACAAACTCAGTGTGCCACTCAACCACAGCCCATAAAGCATAACAACGTACCCAACACTCTAGTCATAGGTGACTCTATAGTCAGGTACAATGATGTTCCACTCGCCAGGCTAAACAAGGAGAAGGTTACTGTCAGCTGGCTGTTGGGTGCCAGGATTAGCCACATAATGCACACACTCAGGTCACTCCACAACAAGTACAAATATGACTCTGTCATTATCCATGTTGGTGTGAATGACCTGAGATGTACCTCCCTGGACTACATGAAAAGAGACATGGAGGAGCCCTCCGATCTTGTAGCCCAGGCAGGTATAATCTTAGCCCTGAGTAGCATCCTGCCATCACCCAGAATGATACCACAGCAGAAGGACAAAATGATTGACTTCAACAATTGGCTAAGCTTCTGGTGTCATTCTAAGGGGATCCAATATCTGTCTGCCTGGGATGACATGATCAACAGACCACAATGCTTTGCCAGAGATGGCCTGCACCTGTCACCCTTGCGATTCCAGATACTGGCTAAGGCTCTTGCCGTAACAGGTAAAAATAAGAAAAATCTGAGGGTAATGCTACTCAATGCTAGAAGTCTAAACCTCAAAATGCATTCACTCGGGGCACTCCTTAAAATGGAGAGCATCAACATCTGTGCAGTGACAGAGACCCAGTTCAAGGCTTCAGAGACCACCGCTGCATTACTATGCTATAATTCATACCACACCTTTTGGCTACCTAACTTTGACAGAAACACTAAAGGCGGAGTCATGTCCATATTCATTAAGGATATCCACACCTCCAGGCTAGTTGCTCAGCATAATGCATCCGAGATTATCCAAGTGCAACTAACTCTGGGCAAGACTGCAATCCAAATTGTAATTTGCTACAGATCCCCCATCATGCCCCAGGATTCCCACTCCTCATTTCTTGATACACTGGAAAATATTAGGGTACAACCCAACACCCTCATAATGGGTGATTTCAACTACCCCACCATTAACTGGAAAAACTATTTGTACCAACTCTTTTGCTCAACGTTTTCTGGAATTCATAAATTCCAATGCATTGGATTAAATTATCCACACCCCCACCAGAGGCAGCAATATCTTAGACCTGGTCATTACCAACATGGGCGACCAGTGTTCTACACCAGAGGTCAGTTCCTCATTGGTCAGATCCAACCACAAGCTAATCACCCCAGATGTCCACATCACATCGCCACCCCCCATTAGGGAAACCACCATAAAAAATTTCTCCAAAGCCAACTTCACGCTTCTTAAGACAAAAGTGGCAAACTTCACGACGCCCATGCAGACAGACACTAGAGGTACAACTGATGAATCCTACACAAATGCACTTTATAAGCACTTACACGAGTGCATGGATCATGCTAACCCTAACAGAACCAATATGCTATCCTCCAAAAAAAAAGGAAGCCAGTTAGGTGGTTCCCTGCCATAAACAAACTCTACAACAGAAGAAGAAACTGTTGCAAAAAAGAGTAAAATCCCATGATTGGGGGAACTCCCTGGTCAGCCTCAGTAAGAAGCTGAGATCCCTCATAAAATCTTCCAAAGCTAGTTACAAAAACAAAATTGCCACTGATTCTAAAGACAACCACAAAGCATTCTATAGCTATGTCAAGAAACTTAATGGCAACACTCAGATCTGCTCTGAGTTACAGCACGATGGCACTAAATATACAGAACCAACTGATATTGCAAACATCCTGGCAGATAGGTTCAGTGCTTTACCCCTCTCTCACCCCCAAAAGGGCCCATCTCTATACTGGAAGAATGCAAAGTTCCTGTAATCACGGCTGCACAGGTAAAAACCACACTCTCCAAAGCCAAGAACACAGCATCCATGGAACCTGACAACATCCCAGCCTGCGTTCTACACGAACTACATAATGTACTGGTACCCCACCTAAGCACCACTGAATGGTGCACAACGATGGTTATCCCACTCCACAAAGGGGGAGCCACCACAGACCCCGTGAACTACCGCCCCATTAGCCTAATGAGCCTGGTCTGCAAGGCCATGGAACGTATCATCATGGAACTTATTAACAAAGATATTGGTAATCTCCAAATGCTGGAACCCACCCAGTTCGGGTTTGTAAAAGGCAGATCATGTCTCCTAAACCTGATAGACTTCTTTGAAGCAGTCACCAAAGCCGTAGATGAGGGTAAGGTGATTCACACAGCCTATCTAGATCTCACCAAGGCTTCTGATACCATCCCCCCACTCTGGAATTATAGATAAACTCACTAAACTAGGTATAAATCCCTAAGTCACAAGATGGGTTGCCAACCGGCTCACTGACAGAACCACATTGTGAAAGTAGCAGACTCCAAATCTGACTTCAGACCAGTGACAAGTGGACTACCACAGGGCTCAGTCCCTGGTCCTCTCCTGTTTGGTACCTACTTTTCTGAAGTACAGGCTAACACAGAGGGTCTTTGGCTAATGAAGTTCGCAGATGACTCTGAACTAGGAGCCATAATCGAAATTCCTAATGATGTGGACATCCTGCAAAAGGGCCTCACTGAGACAGATGCCTGG
Source organism: Protopterus annectens (assembly GCF_019279795.1). Classification (NCBI taxonomy): domain Eukaryota; kingdom Metazoa; phylum Chordata; order Ceratodontiformes; family Protopteridae; genus Protopterus; species Protopterus annectens. Next base: position 69,565,679 of record NC_056746.1, on the reverse strand, counting down.
TGTCAAAGTCATGGCCTCAAGCTCAATGCCCAAAAGTGCATTGTCATCCCCTTTGGTAAAAACTCTGTACCCATGAGCTACCATATAGGTGGTAGTCTACTTAACACCAAAAGTGTGATAAGAGACCTTGGGACGCAGGTGGACAGTCATCTCTCCTTTGATAATCACATCACCACAGTAGTCAGGAAATCCTTCTACATGGCACACCTCATCACAAAAGGTTTCTCATCCAGGAAAAAAGAGGTCATTGTTCCCCTCTACTCGTCATTCATTAGACCCATTATAGAGTACAATGCCCCTTTTGGTATGTACCTCACAAGACATCTACAACAACTGGAAAGGCCACAGAAATACCTTACAAAGAGGATTACTGGCCTCAAACAGATGCCCTATGCAGACCATCTCAAAAAAACTCTAGCTTTACTCCATCACATATCGCCTACTCAGAGGTGATCTCTACTTAACAGACAAAACTATGTCAAACCCAGAGCTGTTGGACATGCTCCACTTAAAGAAATCCCAATCCCTCTGAGCTACATGCTCTGGGGACCTAAACCTTGTCACCACAATAAACAGAACATGCTGGAGGGATAGATTCTTATCCCAGATACTTCCCATACTCTGGAACAGACTGCCTATCTATATCAATCAAAGCTCCTCATTAGCACTCTTCAAACAAATCTTGATGATTTGATGGGAAATAGGGGGCTCTGCTTGACAGGGGCACAGGAAAATAATTTTCTTGGGTGGTGAAAGCCAGGGTACCTTTTTAGCTAGGCTTATATAGGCCCTAGGGCCAATAGCCTAGTACCTACCTATGAATCTATAATCTATATGAAAAAATCATTTCATAACGTCAGTAAAAATAAAAAGGATGCTTCAATATAATTTTGTAATAATGCTAATCTTGTAATAAAACCAGCAGATAAAGGGGGTGGGGTTGTAATTATGGACAAGCCTTATTACATTTCAGCAATGTTAAAGCTCTTGAATGTGACAGACTATATGTGTATCCATAGTCATATGGTTAGCAACATTGTGAAATCAGTTCAGGAACACATATTTGAAATGTTACAGCAAGGTATGCTTAGTAAACATATATATGACTTCTTTGTAGTAAACACACCGGTGATTCCTATGATTTATGGCATTCCAAAAATATACAAGTCGATCACAGACCTTCCCCTATGACCAATTGTTTCAGCTTGGGGATGGGTCACTCAACTGGTATCTGTATATTTGGAGAATGAATTGAAACAAGTTTTAAAGACCTCAACAACTATAATTAAGGATACCATTGAGTTCTTAGAACTTCTATATAAATGGTCAGAAAATCATTCAACCTTAACCTGTTACCTGGTCACCCTTGATATTGATTCTTTATTTACCTGCATCCCAAATCATATAGGTATTGAAATGTTAAGACACTATGTAAACAATCAACCCCAACCAAGTAATGTAGATATAAATTTAATTTGTGACGTTAAATTTAGTCTTGAAAAATAATGTTTTTTTTTATTCCTTGACAAGTATTATAAGCAACAAACGGGGATAGCCATGGGGACCCCTCTAGCAAACACATATGCTAACATGGTTTTAGACCTTTGGGAAATGAAAGCAATGCTTAAAAATCAAGAGAATAACTACAAAGATATTTTTTTATAAAAGATTTGTAGACAATCCCTTTTTTATATGGGATGGTTCGATGATAGATTTAAATGAATTTATAGCATATCTACACACTACCAAACAGTTTTTGAAATTCAAGAAAAATATTCAGTATCGAAGCATTGATTTTGTGGACATTACCTTAAAAAAGTGTAATAGGGAAGTTGGACACCATGTTGTACAAAAAAAACCTGTTAAAAGATGTACATACTTATCTAGGGATAATATGCACCCCACATATATATTTGATAATGTCATGCTCGATCAGATGGCTAGGACTAGTAGGTTGAATACTCAAACTGATCAGTTAAACCTACAGTTGGAACATATGGTCACTGATTTTGAAAAAAAGGCTATTGTAGAAGAAAAGCAGAGAGCATGAAACAACAGTTACTGGCTGCTAGGGATTCAGTATATGCTCCTATTTATTCAAATAAGCATATATATATATATATATATATATATATATATATATATATATATATAGAGAGAGAGGAAACAATCGAATTGTTAAAGATTATATTCATCATGGCTTTAGGCATGTTTTAACCTATGATCAGAATACCCCTGCCATCAAACAAATTGTCCAAAAATATTGGCCTATACTTTCACAAGTCCACGAGTTGAGGGAAGTCAGTAAGAACAGACCCCTCTTTACGCATAGGAGGAGCACAAATCTAAAAAATAAACTATACTAGAAAGAACAACTGATTTTTAATAAAAATTACAGTGGTAAAAAGGGAACTAAAAATGTAATCAGTCTTCCCTGTGTAGACATATATTTATTGATCTAAGTTTTATTGACTCTGTTAGGAACACAGCATTTTACTTACAAGCCACAGGTAACTGTAACACTAAACATCTTGTGTACATGGCTAGGTGCACACAATGCCTCTCTTTCTATATAGGTAAGACTAATCAGATGTTAAAGAATCGTATTAGTGGGCACATGTCATAAATAAAGAGAGAGGTTCAACAAATTCTTTATATAGGCATATACAAGAGAATGGTGATGCGCATCTTTTTAAATGTTATATTTTAGAACATGTTTATAACAGTAGAAGAGGGGGAGATCTCCCAAACAAAACTGGAAGATGTGAAAATAAATGGATTTTATTTTTTAGGGCTGTTATGCTGCCTGGTCTTAATGAAATGTATTCATTGAAACCTAAACTTACATATTTACATAACTGTATAAAATAAACATGGTTCACTTTAAGAAGCTGATTCTTGTTAACTATTGTTAATTAGTGTTACCAGTAAATCTATATAAAAAAGGGCAGGTTTAAAATCAGTGCATTGTAGGCTGAGGAAGTGGACTGAAGTATGTGAAAGTACTTTTTTCATTTTGTACTAGCTGAAAATAAACGCATTGGATTTTAGTTAAGTTTCATGGTTTTGATGTTGCTTTGTTTTTATGTTTTGTGGACGCTAATTATTAGCAACGTCAATTAAATCAGTAAGAAATTTTGTTTTTTCTTAGATTACAAAAGTTTAATTTCAAAAGGGTCCATACAAAAGGCAAACTTCTTTATCTGGCTGATACCTTATCCCGATCGCCCCGAAATACCACAAAACTGCTTGATGCAGAGACTTTTGACTTTGATGTCATGGAAGTGCGTAATGTTTCTGCAATGAGACTTGATGAGCTAAGAGATCATACAAAGACTGATCCAGTCTTGCAAAATCTCAACCACTTCATCAGTGTTGGATGGCCATCAAAGCAATCCTGTGTATTGCCAGAAGTACAACCTTATTTTCCATACAGAGATGAGATGCTGATGGAAGATGGTATAATTTTCAAAGGTCCAAAAGTTCTTGTTCCTACTTCCTTACAATGTGAATACATGCAGATTTTGTATCGTGGCTACCCAGGTTCTGATTCTACCAAAAGAAGGGCGAGAGGACTAGTATACTGGCCTTCTCTATCAAAGGACATTGATAAAGTGCTTTCTTCTTGTTCAGTATGCAACAGTACTAAACTGCATTTGCAAAAGAGCCACTTCAGCTAAGCCAGATTCCTGAACTACCTTGGTTAACTGTAGCCACTGGCATATTTGAGTAGAACAATCAGCATTACTTTGTGCTGGTAGTCTCCTATTTGAACTGGTTTGAGATCAATTTGCTACCTAATCTAACACCCAGTGCTGTTATTACTAAGATGAAATGTCATCTCTCAGTCCATGGTAGTCCACACAAAGTTATTTCTGACCACGATACACAGTATAGCAGTCAATTGTTTCAGAAATTTGCAGAAGAGTGGGATTTTGTTCATGTTACTAGTTGTCCAGAACACCCCCAGTAAATGGCTTTGCTAACCGTGCAGTACAGAGTGCAAAGCAATTACTAGAGAGGTCAAAGTGTGACAATACTGATATCTTCTTGAATTTGCTTAATATAAGAAATATACCCTGTGACAACCTACCTGGCTTGCCTGCTCAGAGACTTCTGTTTAGGCAAACCAGAACAACCTTGCCTATCTATTCTAGTTTGTTGGTGCCTAATGCTAAAAACAATAAAACAATCAAAGCCCAACTTTTTAAGAAGCATTCCTTTCAGAAGTCCAGCTATGATAAAACAAGCAAATTTCTTCATCCTTTGAAAGAAGGAGAGAGAGTAAGGATGCAAATGGCGAAACGCTTTGATTGAATTGGTCAAGTGAGAGGTATATATAGCCAAGATCCTACTTAGTGAAATCTGAGGGTATAGAATACAGGACAAACTGCAGGCATCTTCTTCCTTTGTCAGAAACAATATTGTAGCCTTGTACCAATGAGACAGACTGTAGACCTCAGAGCAAACCTGACAAGGTTCATACCGAAGAACATGTCTCCATGTCCATTTCCATTCCTGATGATGTCCCAGTTGTCCCCAAAGATGAACATTCCTTGAAGACTGTACCTGTTGCTAGATCCAATTCTGATTTTAATGTTATATGACCAGGTCATATGTCTGGACATACACAGCAACCTGGACATGACTGTTTATATGTGTCTAATTTTGTATGATTGCCTGTAAAAGAATTCCTTTTGTATAACTGCATGTCAAAAGACCATTACTGTGTAATTGCATATCAGTGAATGCTGTCATTTGGTATATGATCTATTTCTCAAACAGGGAGGATGTAGAACAGAGCGTGTGTGTGTAACTTTAAGAAACATTTCCAGATGTAAGCACATGCATATATACAGTGAGCACGTGCAGGCAGCAGTGCCATTTTGACAGAACAGCGTGTTAACATGTATGAGTGTGGTAGTCAGTCTGTTTATAAGTTTATTTAAGTTTAAGTTACAAAACCTCATTCCTGATGTGTTTGTGTGTAATAATGCTGCTTGAAATGAACATCCGCTTGTCTGTTTTATTCTGACGAGATGAGGACAGCTTCCTCTATCAAGAACCTCCCATTCATTCAACTCTCTTAATTCTTCTCCCAAACTCTCCTGAGCTTGACTATGATACGTTGTCTAATTCTGGGCTCCTTTAATGTAATGATCATTTAAATGTGTTAATAAGAGGGCGCAGAAACTATCCAGCCTCTTTATTGTTCAAACATCTTCATAAATTAATGTTTGTGACCTAGCACAAGTTATTCATTTTTCTTAGGTTGTCTAGATAAGAATGCCTTAAAACTTCTAGGCAAGTGGAGTTTAGAGCTAAACTTAGCCCTGAATCTTATGGGCTTTCAATATTTATTGTAAAAATAAGAGTTGATTTTAGATCATTTAGGTGTGAGTAGTGCAACAAAAGATTTTTAGAGTCTATTGGACACCAGATATCATGGACTGGACAAATACAGGCAAGGGCAGCTGTCTTGTATGTAAAATGAGGGGCTCTAATGATCATATGTGGTTATCATGCCAAGTATTATTCCATGGTGGTTAAAACTCTTATATATATATATATATATATATATATATATATATATATATATATATATATATATATATATATATATATATGTATATATATATATATATATATATGGGTCTACTTCTTTTGACCTAACTTTCATTTGCCTGACACTCATTTGCCTGAGACCAAATGACTGAAATTTCATTTGCCTGACACTTCATTTGCCTGACACTTCATTTGCCTGACAAGTATTATTAGCAAGAAAATGGAATATGCCCCCTTCCCCACTGCAGTGCGACCCTGGAGTTAGAACATATAGTTAGGGGGGGGTGTGGGGCACAACGGGGGGGTATAAACCCCCCCACAATGGGGGGTGTGGGTGGCGAAGCCCCCCACTTACTTTTCTGTTACTAAGCAATATTACATCAAAATTTAACAATATCATATGCTCCCCACACCCCCCCTAACTATATATTCTAACTCCAGGGTCGCACTGCAGTGGGGAAGGGGGCATATTCCATTTTCTTGCTAATAATACTTGTCAGTCAAATGAAGTGTCAGGCAAATGAAGTGTCAGGCAAATGAAAATGAAAGTTAGGTCAAAAGAAGTAGCCCTATATATATATATATATATATATATATATATATATATATATATATATATATATATATATATATATATATCAGATTTGTAGGAATACTTGTATTCTCTCCTACCCTCAATATTTTTTTATTTCAAAGTTTATAGCCATTACTAGTATTGTCACAAAAGTAATTTTTCTATCCTTTTGTGTGTGTGTGTGTGTGTGTGTGTGTGTGTGTGTGTGTGTGTGTGTGTGTGTGTGTGTGTGTGTGTGTGTGTGTGTGTGTGTGTGTGAGAGAGATCAAGTTCCCACAGAAGAAGTAGCATTATGCTTTCCTCAAGATTTCAGGTATCTGTGAATTTGACAGTTGCATGAATGCAAATAGGTAGCTAGATTTTAATGGAAGTCTTAAAAGCCAATATGATTCTGAGCCCTGGAAACCAATAACTTAGGACAAGTATACTTTTATGGGAACTAAGTGCAGTGAATAATGGCCTTTGAAGGAATCTGGGTCCTTTGAGTCACTTGTCCTACTAGTTGAAGCAAAACATATGCTGAACATGATCTTAATAAATTAAGCAACGGGTCATGATTTTAAGGTGCAGACGTGTAGGCTGATACTGATTGTAAAAAACATTAGTTTAAGCTGCAGGTTGGGAGTATTGTATTACAACTGGGTGGAAATGATGGGGCAGAATTTTAAGGACTCAAAAGACTCCAGTATAAGGCAACTGCTGAGAAATGTCACTTACTAGTGACTTGATGCTTTGATTCTAGTGAGCCAAATTTGGTTAGCGTTATTAGGTATCTGAGATTTGAATGCGCTTGATTGGGCTGTAAATTCTAGCTGTGTCTTTAAATGAGCGTTACTGATATAAGGTTTAGTGCATCATCTTATTTAACCACTTCAGTAAAGACTCTGATAGACTCCATGTAGTGTTTGACTCTTCCTCTTTTAAATGTCTTTGTGTATTTATTTGTGTACATACATATTCAGTATGTCAAAATAAATATAGTGACAAGAATATTTCATACCAGCTGCTATATTTTTGTTTTGCTCAGTTTGAGATATTTATTGCAGTTTACCTATTTCTCAGAAATGCATCCACTATATCAGACCTAGTCTCCTTTCTTGCTTTTAATGAAAATATGTAAGGTTCATAGTGAAAACTGTTATACACACACACACACACACACACACACACACACACACACACACACACACACACACACACACACACACACACACCAGACACTAGAATAACTACTTTTGGGCTCTTTGTCCATTTCTTCCTGCCAAAAGTTATGTTATCTTTTTTCCTGGAGGGGGGAGTTAAATCTTTCTGATTAATTAAGTAACTTTGCTTTGAGTTTTTATTTGAGTTTAAAATTTGATATAGCAGGAAGCAAAGAATCATGACTTTTTGCCAAAAAAGCGAGATTTTAATAAAGGGATTACACTAACTATTTTCCATTGTTGACTCATTCAAGGATACCACGTCTGCAGTTTCCACAAGTAAAACTGAGTCTTACTTTTAAAATTATCTCATAAGTTGATCCATTCAGTCAATGCTTTCCTCTAAAGGTATCCTGGTGACTTTTATTAAGTCTGACAGAAGTAATGAACATTTTAGACAAGCGAGATAGCCTGCTGTTCAGAGTCTGCTACCTCATATCTATACATTCAGCATTTTTATGTTTTTTTTTTCCAAACTTTATTTTATTTGCATTTTTTTCAGTATTATAAAGGACAATAAAATAAAATGGCATATTCTTATAGACAGATAAAACCAATTATATGACAAATAACAAGTAAATACTTTTGAAACTTCTTATCTTGAAGTGTTTAAAATCAAGTTTGTAAAGTAGCAGGTCACTACATACACTTCTAGTCTTTTAGAGAATAACTGGCATAAGATTAGAAGTAAGTGGCAAGAAAAAGGTTAATTTTATATACCATATGTACAACTATTTACAAATAGTGCTATGGTTTGAGAAATTTAGTGAGTACTCATTACCTTACTATGAATATCTAAAGTGGATCCACCAAAGACTTCCATGTGATAATTCTCAGGAGGAAACAATTCCCAAGGGCAACACTGAAATCAGAAAAAAGGCATGAATCTGTTATAATTTAATTCAAGATGTGCTCTAGAATGATCTTCCAAAAGTTGAGGCGCCTCTCTTGATTATTACTATTGCCTATAATTAGTTTGTGAGATAAAATATATTTGGAGGCCATACTAGTAAGACTTTTCCATTCGATTGTTGTTCACTCTTTTGTCCTATTCGTGGTTTTGTCATTAATAAATAGTCATACATGTCAGAGGCAGATAATTATATTATCTTGGGGGGGGGGGGTTGGTACTAGTACCACTGATATGCCATATACATGGTTATAACATTCAGTTATACATTCTATGTGCAAGGGTGCATTTGCACATTTCATTTTCAAATGACATTGCCTAATTTATGTATGAATCACATTAGCATGTCATAAGCTTGTTGGTAACTGTTTGTTGATTTATATAAGGTAAATTACATACAAACAAAAAAAGTTTTAATTACCAGTGAGAATCTGACTTTTAAAAACAGAGACTGCTTTCATACAGTTAGGAAGCATCACTTGCTGTTAACCAGAATATCTTAAATTTCATTAATGTTTTATGAAAAAATATTAGGCTAGAACAATGATTAACGGGGAGTGTGTGCAGTGGATATAGATAAGGCATTCACTGATGTGCATGTTAATTTCTTAGTCAAAGTCTAAAAAAAAAAGAACACTTTTCCAGAAAGTTATATTCAGATTATTAAAGTTCCATTTAACTCAGCTTCTTCCTGTTTAACAATTAATGGGGGATTTCCCCCTTCAATAAAAATATCAACAGTCACTAGGCAAAAGTACAGATGGTATCCCTTTTTTCTGCCAGAGCCCAACTAATCTGCATTTAATCCATTTAATCAAATACAATACCAAAACATCAGACTACGAACTGAATGCCAGTAAATCAACTCTTTGTCTTCTTAGTGCTATGAGCAGTGTAACTAACTTTCCTTTGGTACTGAACATAAATTATATTACTTTATGGCGCTCTCATCCTTATTAATCTTTAGACATCACAAAAAGCAAAACTTGAACAATGCGATAATAAAGTGGCTAAATTTGCAGCAAATACCACTTTCAGAGCCCTCCACTGAATAGCTCTAAAAAGCCTAAACTGGTGGGAACTGCAGCATCAGCTAACATATACATAGATTTTTACCATCTATAAAAGTATCTCATATCCATCTGCCAGTCTGGCACTAAATACCATTCTACACAGCTACTTTTCTCCATTCACAAACCTATCAAATCTGCTGGGCATGGTCTGCACTCATACCATACTGTTAAGACCTGGAACTCCTGACCTGCATCCATCAGATCAATACCCTTCTTCTAGTCCATTAAAGGCATTCTGAAAGACATCCTATCCAAAATCGTGCTCTGTTCTTGCTTATCAGCAGGATAAAGTATATCCCTAAATATGAACAAGTACCTTTTCATAACGAATACATAAAGAATAAGAACACCTACTACACACCAAAGTCCTTTGCAGAAAACGAATAAAATTGCAGAAACAATACCAAAATACTGCAAAGGTAAGGCTCCAGGTTCCAGGTTCCAAGAAAATGTAAAAAATTCACTGACTCCAAATATCTTGAGCAGCCACAACTTTAATGAACACACAAGTGCTTTCGCATATAGCTTCATCAGGTGTATACATAAACTATAAAGACCACACCTTATATACTTAGCAACAACATCACATGACATCAATTAAATTTAAAAGTATCTAGATTTAAAGATATATACATATAAAAATCAAACTAAATATATTTTCTGAGAAAAAAATATAAAAATTCATATAAAAATTAATACAGGTATATTACCTGATTAAGAGCAAGGGAGAACTGTATTATATACAAGCATTCATCTACGTAACTTTCTTATATATAAAAGTGGTTAGATAGGGACACAGTCAATAAGGCCATGTCCAAAGTTGGCTCGGAGTCTCACTATCCATTGTGCTTCTAATTCTTCCATCTGGGACCTAATATTCCCACCTCTAATATTTAAAAAATACAAAATAATTCTGCAGCAGTTACTCGGTTAAGGGACACATCAGCTAAGCCTTATTTTTCAGAGAAATTATCTAAAACTAAATATAAATCAAATAACAAACTAAGCATGCCCTTCAGTTATACTAAGTTGAGATGTAAGTATATATACTCAAGTGATTAATGAACACTGGGATATTTTAATGACAGATGATCAGATTAAAGAAATAGTGGGTTTGAGACCACAATTTTGTTTCAGGAATAAAACGTCTCTGAGAAAAAGATTATGCACTAATAAGGAACATACCACCATGTTTGAGGTGTTACGTACCAAACCTTGTGGTAAATGTAAATACTGTGATTACATATCTAGAGAAAAGTGTTTCAAGCATCCAGATACTAATGAAATATTTCATATTAGGGTGGAAGCCACATGTGAAGCTTCACATGTGGTTTATCTTGCTAATTGCACTATCTGTAATAAATTTTATATTGGCAAAACTGATTGTACTTTGAGAGAAAGAATAAGGGAGCATTTATATCATATAAAGAAAGGAAGCAACAGTAATGCTCTTGCTAGACATGTTGTAAGTACAGATGAACAGCATACTTTTAAATTTGTAGTAGTAGGTAGAACTTTTTTAAATATTAGAAGTGGGATTATTAGGTCCCAGACGGAAGAATGGAACCTGGAGCCTTACCTTTGCAATATTGTTGGTATTGTTTAAGTATCTGTTCATACTTTGCACCTCCTTATTCCCTTTTCTGCACTCACTTTTTTAGTTCAATCAATTTTCCCCTAACTCTCTATGTAAATATACCCTAACCCTCTCTTTTTCTCTCACATCATATTTCAGTTCATGTTTGTATTATACTAACTTAACTTTAATTTCTCTTAACTTGCTAAAATGTGTCTAAAAATGAAATCATTGTCATATAAGTTGTATCTATTATTAACTGATGTAGTCACATTATGTCTAACCTGGTATAATTGCTTAAACTGTAGATATTTTTGTATCATTTTTAACAACTGCTAAATTACTTGTTCTTAAAATGTTTTTGTAGTACTTTTGAACTTTTCTGTCTGGACCTCTGCAGAAAATGGGCACCTGCCCCATCAGACTTACCCAGTAATCAAATGTCAATAAATCAATAAATAATAAAAAAATCTCACTTAATGATCTCAAGTACTTATGAATCTGCTACCCACAACTTCATCCATGTAAACTTTAATAAAACCATAGAGAAGATAAACGTGGACTTCATCAACTTGAGTGAATTGATGTTTAGCTTACTTACTAGCTTCTCTACTATTAAAATTAATAATTTTTTGACATTATTTTGTTTTGTAATAATGTTACTACACACATTTAATTAAATATATAATGCATTTAAAAATTAATCTCAATATTTCTGTGGAGTAACAGTAACTTTTGTGTCATTTTTAGCAATCTTCTGATTGCAGGGATAAAGGTCAGACTTTCGATTCCCAACTATTTTATTTTGTTTCAAGATTAGTGGGCAATCTTACAGTTTCTGATTACAAGGGTAATTTTTAAATGTGTGGTTTGTCATATTGCTTCTTTATCAATGAGGGGTCATAATATTGAATTGTCCCACTCCCACACATCTGAGGAAGTAAAAGGATTACCGTAATTGTAACAGCTGTTACATGATCACTATTGGTCTTTGCTTAGGATACAAAAGAATTTACATGGAAAAACCAATTTGGAGTCTAGATCAAAGAACATATGAACATGTACATGATGTAAATTCAAAAGAAAACTATGATGTTGTGTTTATACTACAATTAAATGTTCCACATATAATACATTGTTTTCAATGCTGTGGGTGTTGACATTAGAATGGTGATCATGACATCTTGTTGAAATATAAGAAAGTCGCATAGCAGTTGCTTTTAAGTGTGTGCTGTGAGTAAGGATTAAGTGCTTGAATCCAAAACTTTGGTAGAGCAAAAGCATATAGCATCTGCCATCCCATTCTCTCTCTACACCAAAGAATAAAATCAAATCTGCCCCTGAATTACATTATCTTGAAGTGGCTGGATTCACTCAGTTCAATATCATTCAATGCTAAGGCATGGAATTGAATGGAGCCCACTATGCCAGACAAGAAAATAGCATTCGGTGTTGATGAACCTCATTGCCTAGTCTGAGCATAGTGCGAAAATTGCCTAAGGTCTCTTCAGTGCCACTGAGTCCATCTGATGTCCTTGGGTGCAGCAACTCCATCTATATATTGGACCTAACATTGCAGGCAGGGAGTTTGCCTACAGTACTAGCCAACCTTTGCCAATGTACTATGCTGAACAAGAGCAGTTACATTTTTCTGCATTTTTTATACCTTTTACGTACATGTAGTTAGTTTTGTGTTTATCTCAGGGTACACTCAAGTGAAAACGGAGATGCATCCAGAGATGGTAAGCAGCACAAATGAATTAAGTTAGTTGAATTTTATATATCCAGTCTAAACTTTAAGTGATCTCTACATAGGTCACAATGAGGTCTATACAAAAAAACGACTCTTTCTTTGTTTACTTTTTATAGTACAAACATCATATACTCTACATTGGCTTTTTCTCTCAGAGATTGCATTACTTTCTGCAAATGTTCCTTTTAGTCTTTTTAAGAAGCAATGGAAGGAATGTTTCTTTATTTTGCCATTTTTATGTGAAGATGATTTTTACAGTAAAAGTAGTTTTTATTACTGAAAAAATATACCCCAGGATTTAATAAATTCTGTGTAAGCACCATGTAGAGCAAAATGTATCCATATACACGCCATGGCCCCCCCTCGGCAGCACGCCATGCATATTAATGATGGCACACTGCCAAGGGAGAGCTGAGGAACACAGATGTCGAATCAAAGTTGTCTATTTATTTATTTTTTTTTTTAATGCATGTTTGCGAGGAGCAGTGCGGAGAGCAGTAACGCCATGCTGTGCTCACATGTAGACAGCTGACACCTGCCAGACATCTAAAAATAGAAAACTGGATGTGATTAATAAGCATAATGACATTTTATGTGTTTAATTTTTTTTTTATTTGGCATTTGCATGGCGTGGTGCAGAATGTAACTAATCCGAGCCGAGCTCATACATACATGGCGGACATCTGACAGACATCAAAAAATAGAAACTGGATGTAATTAATTATTTATTTACTGGTTTGTTTAAGCATGTTTGCATGGTGTGGCACAGTACTTAGCACTGTTAACAGGTAGCTCAGTGGTATATGTGAAGGTATACCAGATTTCTTAATATCCACATAGCTAAATGGGTAGAGTTATGGCTATATGTGTAATAGGTCCAGGGTTCGAATACATGGAAGTCAGAACTTGTCTTCATTTTTGTTGCACGGGTTATGGACAAAATTTTAAAATATGGCTCTGCTGCTCTCTGTGCAACTGTGCTCAAACCTGCTAAGCACCGCATAAACATGGTAATGGCCCAGCAGATTGTGTGTGTTTGCACATTGCTCAGCACTGCTTGGCTAGTTTGCATGCTGGTAAGCAATGAGGTGCTTTTTTGAATGTTGCTCAATGATGTGTAAGGGCTGGAAAACAGCCTATATAAAGCACACTAGACAAGAATTCTGCAGAATCCATTGGAGTTCAATCATCTGTCAATATGGCTGGTGGTGTTGAAAAAGGTGTATGCTTTTGGGCACAGCGGTGGGGCATTCTGGAGCCCAGCGTCATGATTGGGCTCCTAGTCAAAAACTGTGAAGATAGGCTGCTGCAGGGTGGTTTCTATGGCTCAAAGTGTAAAGCAGAGGTCTGGAACCGGCTAGCCAGAGAACTCACCAGTGTTACTGGTATCCCCCGCACAGGTGAGTAGATATATCGAGACACCGGAACTGTGACTTCAGCAGCCGAAACACATGCTCTATGATGTTCCTAGCTTGTGTGTGTGCCTCATTATGGTGTTCTTCTGTGGGTGTGTGTGCATTTCTGATGGGTGGCATCATCTACGGTTCTAGGGCATAGCCAGCATCCCCCAGTAAATGACCATGTGGGCTGTCCCCCCAGCAAACATCTGGTACAGCTGTAATGCATGCCAGATATGATAGTCATGATAACTGCCAGGGCTGCCAGTACATACATTCATGATAATGCCCTGGGCATTGCACATAACCTGGCAGTTGATGGAGTGGTACCCTTGCAGTTGATGTAGAGTCTACCCTTCTCACTGGGTGGTGCGTTGATGTGTACATGAGTGCAATCTATGGCACCCAGTACCTCAGGGTAGTGTGCTACACAATAGAAGTGTTGCATATTGCTGGCCCTCACCTTAGGGGTGAGGGGAAAATAAATGTGCTCACTGGCATGTGTTTGCATGGCAGCCAGGAACTGGTGGAGTACTCTGGATGCAGATGCCTGTGAGACCCCCAACATGTCCCAAGTTGGTCTTTGAAAAGTACCTGTACTAGTATTCTAAGGGCTGCAAATACCTTTGTTTCCACTGGGATGGGTTCCCCTCTGTTGGCTCTGGGTCTGAGTTGAGGGTGGCAGTGCTCAGTGAGTTCTTGTAGTATGTTCCTGTACACCCTGTAGTGCTCTACATTCTCCAGCTCATGTAGCTCCTGGAAGGTTACCCTGGGACTGAACACTCTTCTCCTTCTTTGCCTAGGCCTATTGTCAGCAGCACCAGCAGCAGCAGCAGCACTGACTTTAGCATATAGCATTAACAGATGTAGCAGACCTGCAGCAACCCCTAGCATTCTTTCACTTAAGATTCCCAAGTCTGCACTCTATTGGTGCAGAGTATGGGTGAAAAATCAGAATGTATAGTGTATGCATATTTTGTAGTGCTCTACTGTAGGTGTTGACTGTGTGATGCTCAGCATTGCAATGCATGTACAAAGACATGGAAACACACACCTCAAAGGTAAATAAAGCTTAGTAGCCAGTGTACACACCCTCCTGCTTTGCACAGAGGCACACCACGCAAACAGGTGCAGCTGAATTCCAATGAGCTTACAAGTCCTCAAACACACCCCTTTTGATGTCAGCTACCTCTTCTGTGGACAGCAACATGGTTCTGTGCCTTCACAGAAGGGATATGCGGACAGAGACACCCATTTGTGCTATTCAGTAACCCCACCTCATTTGCATAGGGATCTGTGCGGGATCTGTGCACACAACCTGGAAACTACATGGTTCCTGGCCCTGCATCTTTGGCAACAGCACCATTCCACCATTATAGATACTCCACACAGGGTCCTATAATACATTTCTGTCACATACAGTTAAATATGTTTTTTTCTACTCTTTTTAAAAATTTTTTCATAACAGCTGTTTGCGCACTGCGGCACACTGTGCAAACATACCCAGATCATTAAAAATTAAAATTATTTTAACTTATTTCCCTTACATTTTTGGAAACATGGTGTATATTTTTTCTGATATCTGTATGTGCTATGCCATTTCTGTCCATCTACCTATGCTTTTATGACACCTGTTTTCTGTCTAAAATCCTGTACATGGAATTTTTCTGTGTAAACTATGGACAACGACACGGTCTGCAGGGTTGCCTATCTGCTTGCTGGATCACTCTACCTCCCTCATTTGCATGAGATTCAACTGCTTATGAGGTGATATGTATGCCACGTATACTTCCACGTTGGTGCATGTGTGTGCACCACCCAGCTGTGTTTACTGAATTGCAAACCTGCTTACTTTCATGTAAGCAGCATGCCACAATGCCTACATAGCAAAAAAGACCATGTAGGCTTTATTAAATTCCACTCATAATGTCTACATTGGTGGATGCCCCTCTGTCAGTGGGTAATCATGTGACTGAAAGCAGAACACATTTCAGGAAATCTCTCCTTACGAGTGCCATGAGTTGACATCAGCTCTACCACTCAAGTTTAGGTTTATTATAGTGCTTAAAGCTAAGCACTTTAAAACAGTACTCAAACAAATATAAACTTCCAAAGAAATAACTATAGAAGTGAGCAATAATTTGTTTAAAACAATTCCTGCTAAGCTTAGCAAATATGTTATGAAAGCAGCAACAAGTTATTAAGTTAAACTATGAGAAATATTTATTTACTTATTTCCAGTTTGATTACCAGGGAAGTCCACTGGGCCCAGAGAGCATGTTTTCAGTGGAGGCCTGGGGAGAAAAGCTCCATAACACAGAATACAGTAAAGATACAAGTCTAGAAAAGTTACAGTTAAAAGAGCAAGTTACAAATATATCAATTCAGTACAAAGCATGAGCAACTTAGCTCACTGTGACAGATCATATGGATTATAGTGTACAGATTCATTTAGACATATATTCATTCATTTAAGGTAAGAAGCTGTTTACATACATTCATTCATTTAAAGTAAGAAGCTATTTACAGTATTTACATAGTTGAAATAATTTGGGAAATAGCTATGGGAGTTATAGAAAGCTTAGGAACACAGGAGGAAATCCTCCTGGGGCATTTACTTAAACAGAATTAGGTAGGGTAAAAGCAGATACATTTCCATTTGGAGGACAGGTATGTGTATAGCTGGGTTTTGAAATTATCTGTGTTTAGTGTTGTCCCTAGTGCAGAAGGGAGTGAATTCCATTTCTTCCCTAGGGAGAAAGAAAGGAGAAGTTGGCTAGCAGGTCGTTTACTTTTGTGGATAGTAATTAAGTTTTTGTGTTCAGATCTGAGAGTTCTATTAGGGGTGTAGGGGGGAAGGATGTTTGTTAGAGCAGAGCTTTTTGTTGGGTGAAATACGAGTCTGTGTGCAGTGGTACGTTGGAGGTAGTCTAGGTAATTTGTGAGTTCTAGCCAATTCAGAGATTAGACAGTAAGACAGTGATGGGTGGAATTTTTGGCTTTGGTGGCAAATTTGAAAATTTTGTTATAGCAGTTTTCAAGTTTAGAGGTGATGGAAGAGGTCAGGTTAGTTAGAAGAGGGGCTCTCTACAGTAGGGAAGGAAGTCGGTATGCAGTGGCCAGAGTATACCTAGTAGAGGTGGAGAGGAAGTGATTGTTCCTGTATAGCATTCCTAACTTTTGGTGGGTTTTCTTTATATTTTGTTCCATGTGGATATCAAACTTGAGGTGTACGTCTAAAGTAATGCCGAGAAGTTTTGCAAAGGGAACCACTTTGATAGGAGAATTGGTTTGGCTAAGGACTTGAAAGAAACTTTTGACATATGAGAAAGTTTTTGAGGGTGGGAATAGTAGTATTTTAGATTTGTTTGCATTGAGAGAGAGGTAATTTTGGTGCATCCAGGTCTCAGTAGTTGAGAAGGCAGTTTGGGTTTTAGTTAGCAGTTCAGGGAGATTAGGGGCAGAACAGACTTAAGTTGAGTCATCTGCATATTGAATGACTTTGGTGTCAGGAATAGCAGAGTGAAAATTATTGATAGAGATATTAAATAGCATAGGTCTGAGGATGGACCACTGTGGTATGCCAGTTGGGGTGAGTAAGATAGGAGAGGTGGCTTTCTTCCATTTCACAGCCTGAGCTTTATCTGACAGGTAAACTGAGGACCAGGATAAAGTGTTTTGGGAGAGATTTAGGTTTGAGAGATGATAGAGAAGGTGCTTATGGGAAACAGTATCGAATGGCTTCAAGAGATCTAGGAGAACTGTCGATACTAAGTGGGGTCTATATCGGAACATCAAAGTTTTAAAACTTCAAATGTTCTAATATTGACCAGTTTTAATTGAAGTCTAAAAATAGCGAAGCTGCAGAACACCAAATTCTTTCCTAGGGAAAGAATTTGGTTGGCCGGTTCTGTGGCTTCGCTATTCTCAGCTCTATGGTGGAGATTTACGGGTCGGGTTCAGATAAGTGCGCGATTGTGTGGTTGTTAGGATCAGCGCACGGGTTAGGTGAGTTAGGGTTAGGGCGTGGGTTAAGTGAATTAGGTTTAGGGGTGAGTTAAGTGAGTTAGGGTTAGGGCCCAGGTTAGGTGAGTGTGCGATAGTGACGGCCCTTAGGGTTAGGGTTTGGGTTAAGGTAAGTGGATAGATATTAGTGTATGTATAGTTTAACGTAGGGTTAGCTGTAGGATTATAAGTGTATGTGTGTGTATTGATGTTTTTTAGGTGTGGTTGTGTTGTGTGTATGTGATTGGGAATAGCAAATTTTTTCCCAAGGAAAAAATTTGCTGTTCTGAATGTTCAATATTATGTGGTTTAGATATTTTAGGTTAGATGAAATAGCGTTCGCTATTTTCATCTTTCGATAATGTGATATGAATGCACTAAGTGTCCAGATTCTCAGGCTCGATTGACAGTTTCTAAGAAGGAGAGTAGTGTGGTTATAGTGCTATGCCCTGGGTGGAAGCCATGTTGGGTAGGGGTAAGAAGTTGGTTTTGGGTCAGAAAAGGCATAAGTTGGAGGTGGATGCATTTTTCTAGGATTTTGGAGATTGGTGAGAGAAGAGCAATGTGGCGGAAATTTGAGATGTTATTGTTTTTACCTCCCTTGTGGAGAGGAAGAATAAAGGCAGACTGCCAGAGTTTAGGGATATAGGATTCCTTTATGGATCTATTGATAAGGATACTAATTGGGAGTGCTATACCATCAGCAGCAGACTTTAAGAAGGAGCAGGGAATGTTATCTGGTGCATAGGAGCAGGGTTTAAGTCTGGATATAAGTCTTTTTTATGAAATTAGTAGAGAAAGGTTTGAGTTCAAACATAGAGGAAAAGTTATTAGGGAGCTTAGAAAGAGAACAATGAAGGAGAGATGGGTTATTGTTGGGGAAAGTCTTGGTCAGGTCAGATATTGATTCTATAAAAAATGAGTTAAATTGTGAGGCTAATTCGAAGTCAGATTTTCCTAGATCAGGGCAGGAGTTATTTTTTGGAGTCTAGGTTGAGAAGTGAGTTTATGGAGTTCCAGAATTGCTTGGGATTTTTAGTATGGTTGGACTGGAGCTTAGTATAGTAGGATTTTTTGTCATTGGTGATTTGTTGTTTTGCAAGGTTATGGAGCTGTGTGTACTGGAGAAGGGTTTTGGGCAGTTTATTCTTTTGGTAAAGCTTCCAGGATTTGTCCCGTTGATGCATAATTTGTTTTGTTTCTTTGGATAGCCAAGGAACAGTAATAGTGTTTATCCTTTTGTTTCTTAGTGGGGCTAGGGAGTTTATAGTGTCTAGGAAGATAGAATTGAAGTGGTCTATGGCTTTGTCAAGAGGAAGGGTTTTTAGAATGTTCCAATTCATTTGTTTGAGTATGTTGGAGAAAGTTTTGGGATTGAATTTGCTAAGGTTGCGAGTGAGAATGTATTGATGCTGATGTGGGGTAGAGGTGGTTGCATGGTAAATGAAAGCTGGGAGGTGGTCATTAATGGTATCAGCAATTGTGCCAGAGTTAGTAATTTTATTTGGATGGGTGACTAAGATCCAGTCGAGAATGGATCCTGGGGGATTTGATTTGTTGGGTTGGGTGATGGAGAGGATTACTTGAGTAAAGTTATAGAGGTTAATGGATAGGGAGGGTAAGGGGATATTGATTTTATTCCAGTCAATGTTTACATCGCCTACTATGTAGGTTTCATAGTTAATTTCTTTTGAGGCCCATAGGAGTATATCTTTGAGGGTAGAGATGTTGTTACCGGGTGAGATGTATAGGGCAATGATACAGATGTTTTTGTGATTATTCCTTTTTAGTAGACCAACTGTTAGTTCTGTATTACTGAACTGAGGAATTGGAATTGGAAGGGGAATTAAGGTGAGAAGATTAGAATAGATTAAGGCAACACCGCCGCCTTTTCTATTTAAACGGTCACATCTGAGAGTGTGAAATCCATGGGTGTAGGGTAGGATTTCAGAGTCAGAGATGTTAGGTTTGAGCCAGGTTTTGAAGATGGCTACGATGTCAGGTTGGTTGTGGCTTAGCCATGCTTAGAATTGGTGTACTTTATTATTTAGACTTGGGGCATTGATTGTGAAGAATGTAAGAGTATTGTAGGGGGAAGGAAGGTTAGAGGGAGGTGAACGATAGATGTTGTTTGTGGGTGGGTTAAGTCTGGGTTTGGGATGAATGTCTCCTTATAAAAACAGGTTATTGAAGGAAATAATTTTTGTGTGTTTGGATTTGAATTTTAAGAGTTTAGGATGATCTAGTATTAGTTTACGAGTAAGTATCTTAGCTGTAGTGGAAATGATTTTAGGATAGAATAGGTGCAGAGGGTTGGGCTGATGTAGGGAAGAGGAGATAGAATGGAAGTGAGTGTTTGAGTGAGGGTGTAGAAGGATTTGTGTGGTAGTTTGAGATGAAGTTGGTTGGAGGAATATGACCTGGCATTGTATACAGGAATTAGGAGTACAAGTTAGAAGAAGGGGGCCCAGAGTGTTAGGAGCATTAAGGAGAGTATGTCTAGAGAAAGGTAGTTTAATTGGTAAAAAATTGTAAGGAGGGAACAGCTGTGAAGTGAGAGAAAATAGAGAAAGAGAGAAGAATTTACTTAGTATAATAAGAAAGGGGGAGAGGAATTGAGTTGATGAGGTGATAGAGAGATTGGTGTCTTTAAGTGCGGTGGATGTAAGGAGGAGGGGTAAGGAGGGAAAAGCTCTTGTTGGGTAATAGAGTTGAGTGGGTGGAGAAAGGGTAAAATAAAAGTAGGAGTACTGGAGGTGGGTGAGAATTGGGGGCAGGGTAGGGGAGCAGAGTGAGTCCGCAGGGCGAACGGTGTGGGTAGAGCCAAGGAAGAGGAAGAAAGTCAGCAGAAAGTTTATCAGTGAAGCAGAGAACAGATGTGAGGTAAGGAGTAGGGTTGCCACCTTTCATTGTGGCTAAAACCGGACTAAAGCCACACCCCTCCCATCACCAGTAACTCCACCCACCCCACCCCTCCTGCTCATAATCTGCCCATTTTGTGATGTCATGATGACATCACATGGTGGGGAACATCCTCTTTTTCCATTCCTGCTGCATGTTTTCGGCTGATTTACTATGCTTTTCTGTAAAAAAGCATAGTAAATCAGCTGATTTATGAACTCTGATAGTCTGTTTCCTTTTTTAAAACAGAATACTGGAGTTTGTACAGTGTTTTCCGGACTATCAGAGAAACAGTTTGATTTCCAGATAGTCCGGAAAAAAAATTGAGGGGTGCAACCCTAGTAAGGACGCTCCCTATTATGCTGTTGCAGATGCAGGTTGTCAAACTGAAAAGCACGAAAAGGCAAAATAGTGAAGCGGCTTTTCAGCAAATTCTTTCCCTGGGAAAGAATTTGCTTGGCCACTTTTGCTACTTTGCCATTTTCAGCACTGCAGTGTGATCTTGGAGTTGGTATATTTAAGTAGGGAGGGATGTGGGGGCACAACCCCCCCACGTCGGGGGTGGGGGGTGGGGGGCAAAGCCCCCCACATTATGTAATGTTTTACATTTTTTTTGTTTTGGAACAGAGATTTTTTTCCATAGGAAAAAAATCTCTGTTTTGAGGTTTCGACATTGTAAGCTTTCGTTTACATGGGGTCAATTACGTGTCATTCACTCTTCTGAGCATGCAATATCATAATATAGACCCAGTAAAGAGGTACAGGATAGGCACTATGTATGTAAGTTGGAAGGAAGCAGAAGGTTCAGTGGAGCTAGAAGCTGAAACAGGGCAGTGGTAGATTAATAGAATATAGCAGATTTTAAAGGGCTAAAACAGGGCAGAGCTAGGTTAACAGTATTGTTAACGTGTATTGAAGTATGAAATAAAAACATTGCAATATCAAAAAACAACAGTTACAATGTAAAATCACTGTGATAAAACATAGAAATTCTTACAATTACTATGACTACCACAATAAAAAAAATAATAAAATCCAAAGGCAGTCTTAAACTTCTCATATCCAAAATGAGTAGTCAACCCCAATCACAGACTAAATTAATCTTCTAAATAATAACTGCAGCAAGCAGCAAATCACAAAACTATAAACCCAAAAAGTTCAATATAGTTCAGTGAACAATGAATCCTAAATTAAATGTACAAGCAAACCATCATTCTTCATTCAAGAACCATTTTCACAGTTTATATTAAACTGATACACTCCATGTGTGTGTGTTCTGCTCATGCAAGCTGGAAAATGATCACATTCAATGTTTGCACTCTGCTCATACTGATTCACATATGGAGACAGAAGCTGGCAAAACAGAAGCATGCCTTCCTCCTTCCTTCAGCCTTACATGACTCAATAAAACAATGATGCGACACAACCAAAACCCCCTCAAAGGCAGTAAAATACTACCATCCAGTCACAATTCCAAGGCAAACAGTCCGAATTAAAGAAAATCCATAATGAAAATCAGAAAGTGTAGTACACTACTACTCCTAACAGTAGCATTGTTTCTTTTCTCTGCATTTGCAGTAGAATTAAAATGTATTCTGTGGCTTTTTCTTAAGGAATAGATGCTTAGTCACTTGCATGATATGGTGAAACTTGGAAGAATTCCTTTTTCCATTTCAGTAATATATATCTTGAAAGTCATGGCATGCTGAATCCTTATTCCTTCTCACTTGTTACATTCCATTCAGTCTTTTAAACTTTCCTCACTGACCCTTCTCCCACAGTCAGAGTTCTGGAAATGCTACTATTCAAAATTATTTTTGACTTTGCCATTGTAAATAAACTTTTCTTGATCTCAGTTGTATGGACATGCTGAAAATTAAGCATAATAGACTGCTAAAGGCTACATTTTATGCCAAATTATTTGCAGTTAGAAAAGGGTTAATTCAGAAAAGGAAATGCAATACCACAAGAGTAACGTATCATCTCATTAATCAATTATACTTTTTTTGCAGTTAATGGAAATCTGGTGTTCTATATATTGTCAAATAGTCAAGACACATTGTCAGCACTAATGGTATATAGTGTTTGACCCTGAGTGTCCTATTGGTAATGCAGGTTTCACTGGTGTTGACACTGATTTGCCTTTCATTATGGATAAAGTGAAGAGAAGGAAGTAACTTGTGGAGATGTAAAAGAAAAGAAGCAAACATTAAAGGAGGACACCAGACAAGTTACACATCGCATACTCTATAAACATGTTGAATTCTGAAAACTGTGTACATAAAGATAACAGGTGTTACTAATTTTATCCCAGGTTTGTGTACCAGAGTGGTACAACTGCAGGTTCGGATAAAAAAAGCAACGATTTTGGAAATGTAAGTTGATTGAAGTTTAGTTTCTCTGAATGAGCAATCAAAAACATGCAGATACAAACACCAACGTTCACTGCTAAATAAATAAATAAACAAAAAATAAAATAAAATAAAAAGAAAGCAAAAAACATGGCAGAACTTATTGGACTGGTGTGGACACAAGCAAATGGTAAATAACATGATTTTTCAAAGAGTATGAAGACAGTGCCAAAGCACAAAGCATATCCATCCAGTTTGACTCAACTTTGTAACTATCCTCTTCCCTAGGCATGCTCCATCCTTTCCTTGTTTTGTCCCAAGCATCAGTAAAACCTTTTTATTACATCACACCACTGCCTTACACAGACTTTTCCAGAGCCTCAGGGTCATTGTAACATGGTTTCATGAAGCAGTGGTTCAACAAGCCATTTTCAACCGTCTACATCACAGATTCCGCCCCCGTGCCTTTCCCTGCTCGTGATACTTTATTTTAATTTAACTCTTTTGATTTAGCTTCTATGAATGAACAACATCAAAGTCATATTCCCGTTTCTTTTTCCTTCTAATACATATAGGTGCAGCTGTTTCTGCTTATCATTAAATGTCAAATAGTTCTATTTACAGTTTGGATAACTTTGCATTGCACACTTTCATAAAATCCAATATCATTTAACTGCAGGAACAGCAGATGAAGGAGTATTAATGTTTCAGTATATGCTTGCTGATGCCCTGTCAACTTTCCAACAAAGCTTCCATTTGTCTTGTTTACTCTCATTGTTCTTTCACATTTCATTACATGACTAAAATGTAGCAATCATTTTGAGCCTCTTATTATTTTTTTTGTTACCCTCCTTAGGGTCACAAAAACAAGCCAGCATAGTAATTTGGTTTCCTCCCAGCAGGCTATTTAATACTGCATTTTTTAAAAATGTTTCTTCCAGATGAAATCTGTCTGCCTATCCTGCAAGCTACATTGGGTCTGTCTTAACAATGCCCTTCTTATATGTGCCTAGTCTTGTCCCACAAACATGCACTTTTATCTAGTTTTCCATTCCTGTTGCAATACATTGCACAATCAATTTAAAAAAAAAAAAAACTTTTCGAACACTGAATCATATGGAGCAGTATGTTTTATGATGTTTCACTTCACAGTCCTCATCTCTCAGATTTTGCAGATCTGCTAACCAGTTTCCTCTTTACTTTACCCTTTTGGGCTATTCTTTATACCCTTTAATGTACTTGGCAACTTCCTATAAGATACAGTTGTGAAGACTTTGCTAAAGATCCACCCCCCAGACTGACCTCTACTCCACAAAAGCAGTGATCCAGTTCTGATAGTAGATTGCAGTGGAACTAGAGGAATCCACTGTTTTCAGCCATTCTGTCAGGTATCAGAAAAAGGCTTCAGATTAAAGAATTTGACAAGCTTCTTCTGTAGACTAGCGTACATATATTATGGCACCTCATTCAATAAGGTATCCTCAGTGAAACTTTGAATGTGTTTATTTGTTAACTGGGTAAATCTGTTCCACTGCAAACCCCTTTCTTCCATGACCATGGCCATAAGGATACAGGTAAACACAATGCATATATATGAACAGCTTACAGTAACCAGTAGAATCATCATTTTTTTTGAGCTGGAAAGGACAACATGCACAATTCACAGAAAAAATAATTGCAGGTCATTTTGTGTATAACTTTAATTATGGTTTTACCTTTATTGACTTGCATGCCTTGTGATTGCTAGTATTCAGTTTTTGGAGTAAAAATACTGATTTCAATGCATCTGGTTGTGCCTCTGTCTTTATTGTATGCCGATTTTGATCTCAATTCATTAAGACATATATATTATATAGTGCCTTGTGATTGCCAATATTCAGTTTTTCGAGTAAAAATACTGATTTCAATGCATCTGGTTGTGCCTTTGTCTCTATTGTATGCTGATTTTGATGACATTTCATTAAGACAGTTTCACTTCATAATCTCGAATTATTAAAATCCTAAATTTCAATAACCCGAGACTATAAAGTCGAACCATTCACAAAACTGAAACCCACAATCCCGAATCACACAATCACAAACATACATACACCACATACACACACCATTCCACTCACAGCATACAAACCACACAACCCTACAATACAGATAGCACCCCCACACCCCCCCTACTTATATATAACAACTCTGAGATCGCACATAACATAAAAAAAAAACTCACACCATGCCATCCTCTACTTGCTCACACACGAATACACATCACACATACACAAACACCAACAAATCCAACCCTCACACTTACACCTCCCTACCCTTACCCACACATACAACATACAAAAACACACACAAACACTCATTCACCTGCAATTTCAGGCACCATAACACTACACGTGATGCACTAGAAATGCATAAGCGTGGATTCGAGATATTCAAATTTGCTCTTATTCACTTTCAGCATTCTGGTTTTAGACTTCATGGTCTCGAATTACTGAAATTTGAGATTTCAGTAATTCGAGATTCTGAAGTGTAACCCATTAAGACATATATATTACATAGCATCAGAAGAAAACAGAACTTAATAACAGCAAGGGTTGTTTTCCTTTTGATACTGCTGAATAAGATTCTTTGCTTAAAGTCTTTGGAGAAGTAAGTTTTGGATCAAATTTGGAGATTTTGATAATCCTTGATGACATTTTTATTGTATGGAAGGAAACATAAAGTGGAATAGATGATTTTATTAAGTATCTTAACAATACATCTACATTTTTTAAATTTACATATAAATGTAATAGGATGGAAATAAAATATTTAGACACAGTGATTCAACATTCACCTCTTGGTTTTAAGTCCACTATATATAGGAGACCTACTTTTAGTAATATGTATTTGGATTATTCTAGCCGTCATCCTCTCAGTCAGAAAAAAAAGTATTGTGAAGGTGCAGCTTATCAGAGTTGCTGGAATGACCTCACATAAAGAAGACATTTTTGAAGAATTAAGAAATATCTCTAAAATATTTTACAGCAAGGATAGATTAAAGGATAGATTAAAACATTTCTTTGCAGCCATTATTAAACATGAGAGCAAATATTTATTGATTTTAACTTCTAAGGTCATTATATCGTATATGTACAAAAATATTTTTCTTGTGGTTAAATGTTGGATACTATGACATTAGCACAAAATGACAATTAATTTAAGTTAATTAAGCAAGGAAGTATATAGGGCGGCCACGGTGGTGCAGCGGTTAGTGTTGCCACCTCACAGCAAGAGGTTCTCTAGTTTGATCCTCGGCTCGGGTGCCTTCTGTGTGGAGTCTGCATGTCCTCCCTGTGGTTGCGTGGGTTTCCTCTGGGTGCTCAAGTTTCCTCCCAATGACATGCAATAGATGGATTGGACACTCTAAATTGGCCCTAGGTCTGAGTGCATGTGTGTGTGTACCTTCTGTGGAAGGTTGGGCACTGGGCTGGCAACTCAACACCATAAAACTCCACTGCCAATCATGAGTGGACAGGTGTTCCACTGTGGCGACCCCTAAAGAAGAAGAAGAAGCAAGGAAGTATATAAGTCCAATTTTATTGGTGGAGAGTGATTCTGATAAAACCCTATTATTTTAAGGATGAAAGCACTTTTTTTTTAAAAGTTAATGTGGTTTTACTAAAAGTCTTATAAAGGAAATTTGATTTGCTTTCAGTTGGAAGCATTTTTATTTCTTGGTTATTAATCCCTGTTTGCTCCAAAATTAAACAAAGTAGCTATGATGATGATGATGGTGATGACGATGTGAAAAAGTATTATGTGGTTGAAAGGAGAATGTTGTCTGTTCTTTGTATCAGCTGAGTAGTCACACAAAGATGTTTGACATTTTACAACACATTGAAAGTCAATGGAAGCTATTTAGATACTTTTCTGATAATTTCATATAGCTTTCTGATAGGTTGTAGCTTTTCACCGGGAGTGTGGAATATTATTAGTTCCTCTGAGGCCAAGTCAGGGTTTGAATGTAATTGGAAAAAGAGTATCACGCTTAAAGTGGGGAAAGTAGACAACCTCATTTGTGAGGAACTGATTGGCAATGTTGGCATGAAGTCTTTGGGTAATCGAATATTAGAAATATGGGAAAATAGTTCAGATTAATTGTAGGAGTTGTACCAGAATGGCTTTTAGTTATTAGACAAGTGGAACAACAAGACCTCTGTGTTGGCTGGTACTGTAATTGTTGTCCAATTGATTTTACCAAAGTTACCATAGGTATTACATAATGTGCCTCTGAGTTTCAAGAATAAATGGGTTAATAAGATTCAAGCCTGATGTAATATTGCTGCTTGTGGGGTGGATTAAGTAGGATTGGGAAGAAAGAATGAGACCCCCTAGGAGTGTGGAATTTACAGTTTCATTTGTGTGTACTAGTTTTATCTACAACTATTTTGTTGAAATCGGGGAATAATGCCAGTGAACAGAAATTTCAGGGTGCAGGCCACACCTGTCCACATTTCAGTCTAAATGGGTTGCGTGAATGAAAGAGTCAGAAGCCTAAGATACATGCTCAACGTCCAACTAGGGGAGTTTGCGAAAAGGGGTGAATTGATAAAGGACATTGTGAAAAAAAATTTAAGACGTGTAGCCTTGGACAATCATAAGGCATATGTAGGAGGTGAGTTGGTGAGGAGGAGAGGGTAGACAAATGGAGGAGTTAAGTAGATGCCTGCCTTTTTATCTGATGTGAGTGTCTGCATTTTTATCTGTTAGTGACTGTAGTAGTGACATGGAATAGTTAATTTCCTGGAGATGTCCTATCATCAGTTTAATCTATCTAGGAGACTGTTATTGAGATATGTGCAACTTAAAAGTGCAACTAAAAGCTGGTTGATGAAGCATAGTTTGTGACAATGACAATGGCAGAGAAGAAGGACATAGGTGTAGAAAACTGAATAAATTCTTAATGTCCTGCAGGAATTTGTATGATGTGGAGACATTGAGAGAGACAGGTAAACCTGGAAGGACATAGGTGTAGAAAACTGAATAAATTCTTAATGTCCTGCAGGAATTTGTATGATGTGGAGACATTGAGAGAGACAGTTGAACCTGGAAGGACATAGGTGTAGAAAATTGAATAAATTCTTAATGTCCTGCAGGAATTTGTATGATGTGGAGACATTGAGAGAGACAGGTAAACCTGGAAGGACATAGGTGTAGAAAACTGAATAAATTCTTAATGTCCTGCAGGAATTTGTATGATGTGGAGACATTGAGAGAGACAGGTAAACCTGGAAGGACATAGGTGTAGAAAACTGAATAAATTCTTAATGTCCTGCAGGAATTTGTATGATGTGGAGACATTGAGAGAGACAGGTAAACCTGGAAGGACATAGGTGTAGAAAACTGAATAAATTCTTAATGTCCTGCAGGAATTTGTATGATGTGGAGACATTGAGAGAGACAGGTGAACCTGGAAGGACATAGGTGTAGAAAACTGAATAAATTCTTAATGTCCTGCAGGAATTTGTATGATGTGGAGACATTGAGAGAGACAGGTGAACCTGGAAGGACATAGGTGTAGAAAACTGAATAAATTCTTAATGTCCTGCAGGAATTTGTATGATGTGGAGACATTGAGAGAGACAGGTAAACCTGGAAGGACATAGGTGTAGAAAACTGAATAAATTCTTAATGTCCTGCAGGAATTTGTATGATGTGGAGACATTGAGAGAGACAGGTAAACCTGGAAGGACATAGGTGTAGAAAACTGAATAAATTCTTAATGTCCTGCAGGAATTTGTATGATGTGGAGACATTGAGAGAGACAGGTAAACCTGGAAGGACATAGGTGTAGAAAACTGAATAAATTCTTAATGTCCTGCAGGAATTTGTATGATGTGGAGACATTGAGAGAGACAGGTGAACCTGGAAGGACATAGGTGTAGAAAACTGAATAAATTCTTAATGTCCTGCAGGAATTTGTATGATGTGGAGACATTGAGAGAGACAGGTAAACCTGGAAGGACATAGGTGTAGAAAACTGAATAAATTCTTAATGTCCTGCATGAATTTGTATGATGTGGAAACATTGAGAGAGACAGGTGAACCTGGAAGGGCATAGGTGTAGAAAACTGAATAAGTTCTTAATGTCCTGCATGAATTTGTATGATGTGGAGACATTGAGAGAGACAGGTAAACCTGGAAGGACATAGGTGTAGAAAACTGAATAAATTCTTAATGTCCTGCAGGAATTTGTATGATGTGGAGACATTGAGAGAGACAGGTAAACCTGGAAGGACATAGGTGTAGAAAACTGAATAAATTCTTAATGTCCTGCAGGAATTTGTATGATGTGGAGACATTGAGAGAGACAGGTAAACCTGGAAGGACATAGGTGTAGAAAACTGAATAAATTCTTAATGTCCTGCAGGAATTTGTATGATGTGGAGACATTGAGAGAGACAGGTGAACCTGGAAGGACATAGGTGTAGAAAACTGAATAAATTCTTAATGTCCTGCAGGAATTTGTATGATGTGGAGACATTGAGAGAGACAGGTGAACCTGGAAGGACATAGGTGTAGAAAACTGAATAAATTCTTAATGTCCTGCAGGAATTTGTATGATGTGGAGACATTGAGAGAGACAGGTAAACCTGAAAGGACATAGGTGTAGAAAACTGAATAAATTCTTAATGTCCTGCAGGAATTTGTATGATGTGGAGACATTGAGAGAGACAGGTAAACCTGGAAGGACATAGGTGTAGAAAACTGAATAAATTCTTAATGTCCTGCAGGAATTTGTATGATGTGGAGACATTGAGAGAGACAGGTGAACCTGACAGAAGAGGCAGAGGTTTTGGATGAAAAACAGAAAGAGATCTATAGTTAGCAGACAGGATTAAGGCTACAGGGTATTAATGAACAGCTTCCTGTAGTCCAAGGATTGATTCCCTCAGCTTATATTTGATTGTCATGTGACATTGAGCAAGTAACTTAACCAAATGGCATTTTTGGTTTTTCCCTGAAAAGGGGCATTAGTATCCAGTTAGTTTTAATTCCTAACAAATAATCAAAATAAAAAAATGCTATGGAGCATTAGGCAAATTGTTTTAGTCCCTGTTCTTAAGATCAGCAAATGACAATAAACGGATTATTTAGAGGACCTATCCAACTATACTATCTGTGGACAGTAGGAAAGAGGGAATGTTCCAGTTGTGCATTAGCAATGCTGGTATGTTGCACATATTTTGGGAATGCCCAATGTTTAATGAGATTTGGGATCACTGCATTTTAAGGAACGGGAATATATTTTTCCAAAAATATACCCAGAAACTAAAAATGTGTGATTTTTTATAAGGATCTGATTTGGAAGAACACAAACAATGATCAGGTAATCCTCTTGGAGGATGGGTTAAAAGTCTTATTACATGGGCGTGGAAGTGAGAGGTGAAATGACAAGAGTGTATGGAGATGTTACCTTAGTGTATATATATTATAGTTCTTATCACTGAAACTGACAGGAAATTGACAAGGTGCATGGTAAATAGATATGCAAGGGATGGTGCAGGATGATTATAACTATCTGATTTGATTTGCATGACAATTAAGTATTTTTCCTTTGTAGATGATTGTTATTTCCATGTGTTCTTTTTGTTTGTTTGCTATAAGGTGGTTGGTTGGCTTATGAGCTATTCTTGAGCATTTTCACTACTTGTTAACCCTGTATTTTTGTACTTTGTCAGCAACTTTAATTTAAAAAATAAGAAAAGAATGTTTTCAGTACAGCAGCCAATATTTCTTATATTGTGTTGCATTTTATCTGACACCTAAATTTAAAGGATTGCTCTATATATTACCATGAGTGGAACTGGAGATAAATTGGAGAAAGTCCAGTATGCAGCTTTCCTAAAGACTGCATGCAAGAGAATTATAAAGGAATTGTTATACCACAGATTTAAATGGTAAATTCAATACACACATTTTTCATGTTGCTATTGCCATGTAGTATTGTATAAGTCCCCCATTTAGCATACTGGTGCACACTCATGCACACACCTGCACACTTTTATACATTGCTAATTTACTTCATCCACTGTTTTCTGTATTTTTTGTGTTTTTTTCTTCTAGTTTTCATTGTGTAAACATGTTTTGGGGCTGTAAATATGAAAACTGTCATGACATTTTTTTTTGCAAAGCACTGACATTTTTTCTGAGCTGTTAACTTAGTTTTTTTTATGCACACTAATACACATGAAGGGATATTTACTAGATATTATTAGACAGATGTATTATATTTATAGCATTCTTGTTTGATTATGTTTATGGTGTGATAGCTATGTGTTTTTCTTGATTTTAGTTATCGCAGACCTGATGATGTTAGATGAAAATAATTTTACTTAAAAGTCTTTTTATGTATATCTTTTTATGTATATGTTATGCTTTTTTTAATACCTGATCTTGGAATGTGGGTTGCAAATAGATATTTGATCTGATCAGTAGTAGTGTGTGTGGGGATGGGTACTTAGTTCTAAAATGCATATTTACGGCCCTGTTTATATTGTTTGCCATGAATAGGCTGGTTTAAAATTAAATAATGCATATATTTTCCACACCTCCTTCTAAGTATATATAAGCTGATATGTTTAACATTATTAAAATATTTCTGATTTTTTTGTTACTGAGAATCGCATGTCTGTGATTAATAAAGGCTTGTTGCTTTAGAACCCTACTTGGGTTTTATGAATTTTGCAAATTATTGTGACTGAGCTCATGAACGAAGTTTTAAGAGCACTATTTTCTCTGTTTTTTAGAATTATAAAAGTAAAAGTAATTACAAAAGTAATTATAAAAGTATTCTACACATTTAGCTTCAATGAGGTGGGGCGGCCATGGTGGTGCAGCGGTTAGTGTTATCACCTCACAGCTAGAGGTTCCCTGGTTCAATCCTCAGCTGGGGTGCCTTCTGTGCAGAGTCTGCATGTCCTCTCTATGTTCGCGTGGGTTTCCTCCGGGTGCTTCGGTTTCGTCCCACATCCAAAAGACATGCTGTAGGTGGATTGGACACTCTAAATTGGCTCTAGGTGTGAGTGCGTGTGTGTGCCTTCTGTGGAAGGTTGGGCGCCAGGCTAGCAACTCGACACTGTAAAACTCCACTGCCAATCATGAGCAGACATGTGATCTGCTGTGGCGACCCCTAACCGGGAAAAGTCGAAAGAAGAAGAAGCTTCAGTGAGGAGGGAAACAGATGTTAGTACTGTTAATAGAGGAATCTCAGACATATTGTTAATCAACATTTATAAGGTAGTTTTTTTTTTACTGGAAATCAATGGTTCATGAAAGAAAGGTGCTTATAGCCCGCGGTGGTGGTGCTGCGGTAGCGTTGTCGCCTCACAGTAAGACGCTGTCCTGTTCGATTCTCAGCTAGAGCGTCTTCTGCGTGGAGACATGCGCGAATGGGCATTCCTTCGTTGAAGGTTGTGCCTTAGGGCTGGTAACTCAGTACGTAAAAATCAACTACCAATCATTAGCGGACCGGAGTTCTGCTGTGGCGACCCCTAACCGGGAAAAGCCGAAAGACACAAACATGAAAGAAAGGTGCTTATGTGATTGAGTTAAAACAAAGTGAATGGCTATAAGTTTGATGACTTGCATGACGTAATGTTAATAGGTTAAACTGCCAGGAGTGGCCTTAGGTCAACTGGTGCCCTAGGCAAAAGAGCTCCACGGCACCCTCCACACCACCCAGTGCCCCCATCCTGGTCTATCTACACCAAATAAATGGAAAGTGCCCCTGGTAGAGCAGCACCCTAGGCGGACGCCTAGTTGGCCTATGCCTAAGGCCGGCTATGCTGCCAATGATATTCAACTGACATTAATTAAAAATAAGCTCCTCCTAATGACAAAGATGATAATTAAAGGTATTCATGTGTCATTGATTACTGCTAGCCTAAGGTACACAGCAAATCAACGGAAAAGGGCTTGGAAAGAAAAAGATTCACAAATTCTGATGTCAACTTTATTGATAATTTCAGTGCTTTACATGAATCCAAACTAAACAGTATAAATGCCCAGTGCTTCAGAAATCTACATACTGAGTAGATCAAATCTGAGTATCCCTAAAAAATCTTGTCTTCCAAAAATAACCAATAGTTCTAATAAAATCTTTCCAAAATTAAGGGCAACCTCAAATGTTTCAGATGATATGATAGAGGCTATACACATTAACGTGTCATTGTCCTCACCAGTGTCAGACAGTTCTTACTATGCAACACTTAATAGCGTTAACTTCATGCTAATGGTGCTTAAAACACTTGGTTACCCTTCCCCTTTTACTTTCAAATCTGATCCCCCAAGACAATTGAGGAACACCTAAAATGATTTATTTATTTAAATTTGTTTACTGGGGTTGAACACTGATCAAACAATGACCAATTTCAGATTCAGCTGGAGTTACATTAAAATATTAACAAAGGAATGTACAGTGTACAAATAACAGTGCTTTGCATTTATGAGTAACTTGGAAAATCCGACAAACAATATATACATAGAAGATTTAACAATCCAAATATATGCTCAGTTACATAACTGGAATAGAAAAGAGGAATAGAGTTAAAGTAGAAGGAGTGAAAGTGGTAGAGCTATGGCAGCAGTTGCTACATTAGGTAAGCTTATAGAGACCACTAAGATAAAATAGGGGACTAAACTATGCGTGGTAGAATTAGAGTAGTAATGGTGCAATATGCTGAATTAGTTAAGGATGAGTAATTTTATCTGATGGATTAGGAATGTGGGAGGTAAACGAACTATGCAGTTGGAGATAGTTTATGTGCTGTATCCTTTAGATGAACAGTTGTATTCAAACTGTTTTCATATGTATTGTTTGAAGTGTAGCCTGAACAGGGAGCACTTTGTGTGATCAGTTAAATTAGGATGACGTGACTGACTTAGTTTTGGGGCTACTAAAGAGATGTAATGGCAAGCAGAGTACAGTCTGAGAGGATCTTGTAGGGAAAGACTGTATCTCGCTTGGCTTCTTCATTTATAGATTTGAGCGACAGTAAAGAGTTTAGCTAAGAAAGGGGACGGGTCTCAAGTTTGAGTATTTTGAACAGTAAGGGACCAAGAGGAAGATTTGACCTGGTCTGTAGTGGAAGCCACTTAGCCTTGGATATAGTAAGGCAGTGGTGGTCATTCCATTGTGAGTTACCTATGAATCGACATGTTTTGTTGGAAAGGGTCTGAAACAGAGGCAGTGTTTTTGACAGGGGCTGATACAAACAAGAGAAGACAATACTCACGTTGAACAAGGAGGATGACATTTCCTATAGCAGCCCTTGTTCGATGTGTGAGGAACTGAGATATTTTGTTTGTCCAGAAGAGTGGACTGTTGATCTTGGCTCTCAGCCAAAAGTACATAAGTGTCTACCGGAACCTCTATTAAGACCCATAGTGGATGCCAAAGGCTCAAAGATCTTTTTCATTACCAAATTTATTGACAATCAAACTAAAAAACTTTTCAAAGATTATACACCTTTGTTAAGGGATTCATGGGATTTTTTGACACAGGTATCTAACAGTCTTCAGGGTGACAACTTGTTTTTGTATTAATTGATGTAAAATATCTTTATTCCTGTATCCCCCATGACATTGGCATTGATTGTTTTTTTCAGTTTTTGGCCATACACTGTAAAATTAGTCAGGATAAGAGTTTAACCCTTAACATATTAATGGAATTGGTTTTAGGAAATAATTTTATTTCCTTTGAAGGACATTTTTTTAAACAAACTCATGGTGTTAGTGTTTGTGAATGTCATAATGGCTTTTTTGGAAACTAACATTCTGTTTACATCAGAGTTCAAGGAATGTTGGTGTCTTTATAGACGGTTTATTGATGACATCATCATTTTTTGGCAGGGCACAAGGGAGAGACTGGATCATTTTTTTGAGTTCATAAATCACTCTACTGAATTTTTAAGGTTTACCATGTCAATCAAAACTGAGCGGGTCAATTTTTTGGATGTAAGCATCAGCAAAAACAGGGAAAAAGATGTTTCATATCTACCCTGCTTAGAAAATCGACCCATTCAAACTCATACTTATATTTTTGTAGCTGGCATCCTTTATATCAAAAGAAAGCTATTGTCAAAGGCCAGTGTGTAAGACTTGCTTGAATGGTGAGCCAAGAAGACCAATTTTTGGGTGAATGCAGTGTATTATGGGACATGTTCTTTAGGAGAGGTTATCCCTCCAGTTTTCTTATTGACATTTTTGAAGAGGTAAAAATTAAAAGGAGAAATGGAGTTTACACACCCTTGTTAGGTAACAGCCAAGTCCCAGATATTAATTCAACAGTTACTGCCACTGAGAGGAGAAACACAGGGTTCAACAAAGCAATGATTGTTCCATTTAACATGCATTTCAGGGAAATTAAACCGACAATTTTAAAATTTTGGGACATATTTAGGTGTGACATGGAGGTATTCAACAAGGTGGGAGATTATCCCACCATTGTTTATCAAAAAGATACATGTTTTAAAATAATGCTTGAAAGACCTTTGTCTAACTCTCCAGCTGGGAAGGTTTCTAAGTGGGGACATTGTTCACAATGCAGCTATTTACTTGAAGGAATGGAAATTTTTCTACAGGGCTAAGGCTGCATCAAACCACGGAAAAAATACAGTTGTGCCAATAAGGGTATTGTATACATTGCATTGTGCCAATGTTCTTGTTTTTATGTCGGTAAAACTATTCGACAGTTAAGATACAGAATTTATCAACATACTTATGACATTGGCAAAAAGGATGAACACAATGTCTTCTTTAAACATATTAAGGAACATTCCACACATTTTTTAAGTTTATTGTTGTTGATAGTGTTGAACAGGATCCCAGGGGTGGTCCCACGGACTTGTTTTTGGAGTTTTTAGAACTCAAATGGCAGCTAAGATGTAATACTAGGTGTTTACCTGGCCTCAGCTGGGGTGCCTTCTGTGGTCATATCTATTTCCAGTTTTCTTAAACTAAAATCTGTGTACTATCAAATGAGCTTTTTAATGTTTAAATATTCATAGAATTGATTTTTATGTATTTTGGCTATTTATGTTTATGAATTATTTTATGTAAACTGCTGTTTGTTTGTGGCTTTATTATTAATGATTTTAGGGGGTGTGGCAATGATATGTATATTTAAACCCATTGGCTCTTGGCTTTTTTATTCTGCAGAAGTCTATTCACTGTAGTGGATGAAAGTGGTTATCTGAAGCTAAATTTTACTCCGAATAAATCTGATTTGGGAAATCCATTTGTGCTTTTTGGTTTTTACCAGTTCAAGGTGCCTTTGTGTTTTCATTTTTATGTGTTCATAGAAGTTTAGCATTGGTCTAGCTAGATCCTCAAATATCTAAAGAAGGTGCTGGTTTCAACATTAGGGTTGTTATCACAGTGAAGGATATTAAAGGTTTTATGGGTGCCAAATAGCACAGATTTTGTTTTGCTTTTTTTTGGCATTGAGTAGTATTTATTTTTCTTATAAAACTGAAATCTCATCTTTTTCAAGAATTTGAATCCATATTGTTAATGCATAGTTAGTAAACCATCCTCTTAAAGTCCCATCCCTTCAAAACCTTCTCCAGCCTGACAGCTCCACTAGACCTGTATGCTCCAGCAGCAAAAATCTACTTTAAATGACCAATCCCAAGAACTCAGCGGGAGAAGCACTATTCGCCTGCATCATATCTAGATTATGAAACAATCTGCCCCCCCAGCTCTATAACCACACTACCTTCTTGCAATCCCTTCAAAACTGTACTAAAATCTCACTTAAAAAGTCTCTGGTTATGCCCATGCACCAATCCTGACTAGTAACCCTCCTTTTTACCTCCCCTTCCTCTCCCCTCCCCTAGCCACCCTGCCTCATACCATCTGATCATTGCATTCCTTCCTCTGCAGGCTCTGTCTCACCCTTTACCCTCCCCTTCCCTCCTCACTGAATCTCTCAGACCTGTTATAACATGCTTAACTACCTCACTTCATCTCAACTCCAAATACATATCCAACTGACTTACATCTAGCTTCCTCTCACTACCACGTATACTACTCACTCAGTCTCCATACTTACTCCTCTATCTTCCCCTTCCATCCCATTAGCCCTTCTAGCTTGTTCCACCTTCGTTTGGAGCTTCTGCTTTATATCTGCTTGCGTTTAGTGCAATATTTGTATATAAGATTTAGGTATATGAGTTTAGAACATTATCTGTTTGAGCTTAGTACTATCTGTATATACATCCTACCTTTATTCATAGCCTTTAGCTAGCTATTGGTACATCTGTTCATTACTATGCTTCATATTGTATGTATAGCTAATGTTTGCTGCAGTATGTATTATTTGCTATTGTATGTATATTCAATTGTTCTTCATGTACTCTGCTGCTCATTTATTGTTCAGTGGAGCTTTTCTCCACTGAAAAATGATCTGTGTCCAGTAGGAATTTCCTGGTAAATAAATAAATAAATACATAAATACATAAATACGTAACTAAATAAAATAATAAAAATATATAGTTTATGCATGATGAATATGTCAGTTCTCTGCTTCAAAGCTCTTAATACATTACTATAAGCCAATGTCCTTATCCAAAAGTGATCCGCATTTGTATATTCTGCTGTCACACATACAGTTTCACTAGTGAACTGTAAGTGTAATAATATTTTACATCTTGTGCTCTAGTTACTGTATGCCAATGTTGTATACACTTCAGCTGTAATTTGTAAGACAACTGAATACTAATGACATGTCACCTTTCTGTAACATTTGCTGCCTTTGCCACACGGCTTGGGGAGTGGCTGAAATGGGGCTTTTACCAGGCCACCCACTCAGTTATGAAACATATTGCATAAATAAATCCATTGATTTCTGCAGAGAAAGAGTACACTTGCACTTACAATTATATGAACTAGAAATGTAGAAACTTAAAGCTGTGACTAATAATGATGTAAACAGAAGTTCAGGTAAAAATGAATAAGTATAAAAAAGAGATATGGAATACTGAAAGGTTTACAAGGTTGCACCAAGAAGCAACCATGCAGTTAAAATAAATCCTTCTCTACCGGATGTGCTTATTGACATGACAAAGTAATTGCCAGGCATTTCATCAAAACTGCAGACTATGTGGAAGTCAGAAGGAACTCAAAGAGGTAAGAAAGAAATGAAATAAGTATGTCACAAGTGGTGCAAATTAGTTTGAGAAAGAGAAATATGAAATGTGTATAGACACATAAATTCATAAATAACTTTCAGTGCAAGGTAGGGAACACAGTGAGAACATTGTTTACTCAGAAAATCATATAATTTAAGATGGAAACACTGTGTTTTTGCAAGATGCCAAAGCAAAATTCAAGATTTTTATCAAAATTTACATTTAATGTCATAATCTTACTTTATGCCATGAATAGATTGATATACACTTTGTGATACAGGCAAGGCATAAAGTTAAACTTATTGATAAGATTATTCCTTACCTGTGATTGCAAACAGAAAATAATATAAACTCATGTTTCCAAACTCTGTCTCTTGAAACATACAGAAAATCAGCCAAACAGACAACACCTCTTAGAAAGTGAAAAGCTTGCGACAGTAAAAAAAATTCAGAGTATATAAGTGCAAAGTAGTTTATAACGCAAAACAGCTCAATCATTTCTTCTGGATAGTTCTAGGAAGTTCTCACTATGGCATATAGAACATAGACAACTGTACATCCCTGAGCTTTACACCATCTAGCAATAAGACAGAAACATATCAATTTAATCAGGAAGCAGCTGATTCTAATGACATTTCAGTAAATATGCTGATTCATTTACTGGACTAGGCTAGGCTGTTTGCTGGGGAAGTTTGCATCAGACTTTCTCCAATGCAGATCTAGTAATTCTTGTTCCATGGAGGATATCTATATCTACTAGAGGATGGACAAGAATTGAAAAGACTTGAAAGTCCTGGAGTGACTCCTATTCAAATCATAGCTAGCTACAGGGCTCCAACTTTGACTCAAGATGCCCACTCCACCTATCTGAACCACTTCAAATCTATCAAGATTCAACACTTTACCCTAATTCTGGGTGACTTTAACTATCCAACCATAGATTGGAAGCACTACTCATGCCAAAACACAAATGCTTAGAGATTCCTAGATTTTGTCAGTACAAATGTCTTGGACCAGCTGGTCAACACCTCCACAAGAGGTGAAAATATTTTGGACTTGGTATTAACCAACATGAGTTGCAGCATCCCTACAGTGTCATCCTCCCTGGTAAGATCCAACCACAAAGCGGTCACTTTCAAAGTCACCATCTCCCCCCCCCCCCAGCTAGGGTAAAAAAAAAACTTCTCCAAAGCTTATTACATCCTCCTGAGGGAAGCTATAGACAGCTTCACAGCCCACTCCTTCTTCATAGGAACTGGCACATATGTCCAAACCTACACTAAAGTACTATACTAGCATTTATATAGTTGCATGGAATCAAAAATACCTGACAGGACAAAATCATCCTCCTCAACAAAGAATAAACCTGTCTGGTAGACATCTGCAATAAATAAACTCTATAATAAAAGGTACCTAACTGGAAGCAATCTCTTTTAGCCTGAACAAACAAATAAGAGCACTAGTGAAATCCTCCAAAGCAAACTTTGAGTCTAAACTGGCCACATCTGCTAAAGACAATCACAAGACTTTCTTTACATGTGTCTGCAGTCTCAAGTGAAGCACCCAGATCTGCTCAGAATTGGTGGTCAAGGACAACACATACACAAATGCCATTGATATAGCCAACATACTGGCAGACAAGTTCAGTGAAAACTTTGCCCCTCTGTCCCCCATAAGTAAATCAGGACATCCCCAGCACCAACTCTCCTCTCCTTATCTCTAGGGAGCAAGTTATCACTGCCCTTTCAAAGGCAAAAAAATACAGCCTCCATGGGACCCAATAACATCCCAGGCTGCATCTTACATGAACTCAGGCAGGAACTTGCAGCACCATTAGGCACCCTATTCAACCAAAGCCTGAGTACTGACTTTGTTCACAGCTGAGTGTAGGACAGCTACTGTCATCCCTTTGCACAATGGTGGAGTATTCACCGATCCAGGAAATTATAGAGCCATCAGCCTAGCTAGCCTGACCTGCAAGTCTATGGAGCAGATTATTATGGACCTCATTAACAAGAACATTGGCAACCTCCAAACACTTGATCCCACACAGTTTGGTTTCGACAAGGGGAGGTCATTAAATTTGGTTGACTTCTTTGAGACAGTCACCAAAGCCATGGATGAGGGGAAAACAGTGCACACTGCCTACCTTGACCTGGACAAAGCCTTCGATACTATTCCCCACTTGGGTATAATAGATAAACTCTCTCAACTAGGCATCAATCCATATGTTACCAGATGGGTAGCAAACTGGCTCACTGATAGAACCCACCTAGTCAAAATAGGGGAAGCCACCAGAAGCAGTTGACCCGTAATGAGTGGTGTACCCCAAGTATCGGTCTTGGAGCCTTGGTTGTTTGAGATATACTTTTCAGAGGTGCAGGCCAAAATCAGGGGAATTTGGCCATGTTTGCAGATAACTGCAAGCTGGGCACTGTCATCATTTCCCCTAGTGATGTGGACATCCTCCAAGAGAGTCTCACCCAAACAAATGACTGGTTCCAGAAACATGGCCTCAAACTGAACGCCAAAAAATGCATCATCATCCTGTTTGGGGTGAGTGACATCTCCACAAATTATCACATTAATAACAAGGTCCTAAGCACACAATCAATCATGAGGGACCTGGGCACCCAGGTTGATAACAAACTGACTTTTGACTGCTATATTGCCTCCGCTAGATGGAAAGCTTTCTACATGGACCACCTCATTAGTAAGGGTATCTCATCCAGGGACAATGTGGTCATAACATCCCTGTATTTACCCTTTATAAAATCCATTATTGAGTGTAATGCCCCTCTTGGCATGTACCTCGCAAAGCACATGCAGTAGCTGAAGAGACCACAGAGGTTCCTCACCAGGGGAATACAAAGCCTCAAACATCTACCTTGCACTGATAGACTAGAAGCCCTGTCCCTCTACTCAGTTTCCTACAGACTCCTCAGAGGTGACCTCTGTCTGGCATGCAAAGCAATCTCAGACCCAGCCTTGATGGGACTGCTGCATATCTAAAAGTCAAGTTCCACTTCAGTAACCCGCATGCACAAACTCAACCTGGTCTATGACATCAATAGGACATGGCAGAATAGATTTGTGTCCCAGAGACTCCCTTTCTGTGGAATAGACTCCTGCTCCATGTCAAGCAGAGGACCTATGTGAAGGCTGCCAGCCTAGGATAGCATAGAATTTTGTAGATAATTCTGTCAATTGTAAATATTAATGTAAGCCACATGCTTGTTCTCTTAAATGTAAGAAAATTATGGCAAATGTTGAACTTCAAAAATGTAACCACATTGCACTCTGCTGGAGGACTGCTGATAAGTCAAGCATTGTATAATTGTTTGTTCTCAAACTTCAGAGCTGAGATGTCTGAATGAAGGAATCCTTCCTATTGTTTTGAGACCAGAGTTAATGGCTAGAATTTAAATATTTAATGTCTTTAATTGTAGTTTCCTGACCAGTTGCAAGCTTACTAAGAAATGTTAATGCAGAGTTTCTTTTAGCCTGGAAAACCAGAGAATTGTTAAGAATGATGTAATCTAAAATAAGTCAGCAGAATGTATTATCAATTTAAAGGAGTTTCTTAGAGACAGAGACAGAGCATTTTGGTTTTGTCTTGAGAACATCCAACTCACCAGCACTCTGCCTGTGTCTGTATGTAAGTAGCATCTTAGACTTTAGTGTCTCTCTTAGAAATAACTAGGAAATAGGAAGATTAGACTAGTCATTTTCTGTATTGATGTCAAAATTATTCTACTGATTATTCTAAGCATTTCTCTGTGATCTATGAATGCTTGACTAGCACTGTGTAGTAAGAAGTATTGTCTTGTGTTTTTGTTATTTATTATTAAATATTTTTAAACCTTTCAACTGTGGCTGTTTTGTGTAGAGATAGTTTAAGCTCTAGAGTACAGTGCATGTATATAGTGATACTGTTCAGGCCACTCCAAGTAAGTCTTGCTGTTAATCACACTTACCATTTGGATAATAATATTGTACAGTAATGACTGGACACCCTTTGATAAGGGCCTTATTAGTAGCTGATATTAGTGGTTGGTGGTGGGGATTTCTACCTTATAGCCTGGCAGGAAGGGGCATAGAGAACCTGTGCCAGCCTTCCACAGGAGTGTCTGTGTGTTTGTATATAACCCATATCTTAAAGAGTATGTGTGTTTCAACTACTTGGGCAGGGACATGAATCACTGGTTGGACAGAAAGGGTACTGGAAGTTTTAGCTTGACCACTAGGCTGAGACCTGTACACTTTAGCTGTGCCAATGGGGAGTCTTACTGGGGATCTGGAGAGAAAGGGAGAAACCAGCCCCAGACTGTGATCTTTGTGTGCTCTTAAGGGGAATTGTACTTTACTGTGTGTGTATTTGTTACCCTTCCAAATGTGGATGCCCTTCACTGGTGTTAGTGGTGAGGATTGAGGCTCCTTGATTGCGGGGCCAATGCATGGGTGTCACATATGAATTGTTTGGCAGCAGTGGGGTACCCACACCACATAGTAATTGGTTGGCAATTGGTTTGTAGTGGTGTGGATAGTGAATTCCTGCAGCTTGTGTACAGTGAACACTGAAGGTGTTTTGTACTTTAAATCAGCCACACAGTGAATATTCAGAGTTCAGATCACAATTGTTTTATTTCTTTTGTGAGCTTAGTTAGTCAGAGAGAGCAGGCAAGCATGTCAGCAGAGGAGTATGGAAAGTTGACAAGGAGTCAGTTGGCAGGGATGTGCCAGGCTAAAAGACTGGTGCAGGGAAACATGACTAAGGCAGACATAATTGTAGCTTTGGTCACAGCCGTATCAGAAAACATCAACCAGGAGGATGATCAGACTGGCTGTGGATATGTGCAACACTCAGAGAATGGACAGCTCAACCTTTGTGCAGAGGACTTAAAAATCCATCTGAAGCTAAAATGACTTAAGTTGAAGGCCATGCATTTGGAAATAGAAGCTGTGGAAAAGGAGTGGCAGAGACAGCAT
Source organism: Protopterus annectens (assembly GCF_019279795.1). Lineage (NCBI taxonomy): Eukaryota > Metazoa > Chordata > Ceratodontiformes > Protopteridae > Protopterus > Protopterus annectens. The sequence continues at coordinate 69,522,210 of NC_056746.1, read as the reverse complement.
GAAAAGGAGATGCTGACTCTTTGCCAGAGTCATGGATGTAATGGGGAAGGGAGTAACTGGACCCCAGAAGCACAAAAGGTCAGTACATTTCTTCCGCAGTTTACAGAGGGGATAATTTTGATAGTTTCATTCAAATGTTTGAGATGGTATGTAAACAGTATGATGTTGACCAAAGGCTCTGGGTACATTTCCTGACCCCCTTACTCCATGGTAAAGCTGTAACTATTTTGCTCAAAATGTCTGATGTTGACTGTTTTAATTATACTGCTGTTAAGAACTGTTTGTTAGAATTTTTTAAGCTAATACTTGAAACTTATAGGAAAAAGTTTCATGAGCATAGATGCAAGGCAGATGAAAGTGTGTGTGAATATGTTACTGAACTGAGCCCTTATTTTTATAGGTGGGTGAGTGGATGTCAGGTCACCACTTTTGTAGGTCTGGCAGACCTTTTGGTGAGAGAACAAGTCCTTATCACTTTGCCTGAGTACATGAGGATCTAGTTAGCTGATAGACAGTGTGCTACTTCAGAGGATTTGGGGAAGAAGAGAGTCCTATACCTAGCAAGTAGGGCATCCCTGCACAGGAAATGGACCCCCAGTACTGCTCATGGGTCTAAAGGAATCCATGGTGGGCAGCCCAGACTGCCCCAACAGAATCTTCCAGTAGCAGGGGAAGCCACTAGACCAGGTACATGTCGAGGACCTAGGGTTAAATGTTTTGAATGCAACCAGTGAGGCCATGTGGCATACAGACGTCCACAGAGGCAAGGTGGGGAACAAAAGGTAAGAGAGCCAGTAAGTGGGAAAGACAAAATGCCAATAGTAGGTTGTCATGACACAACAGGGGTACCAAACTACCATCCTTCAGATGTCTTGATAGGGAAGGATTTTGATGAGGTAGTGCCATGTTACACGCAGTCAGGCTAGGGGACAAGCTTGTGGGTCTGGTAGCCTGGGGGAGACCCAGACAGACTGCATACTTTCAGCCAGGACTGGTGAGGTGGTTACTTTTGGGAGGGAGATACTCTGTAGCAGTGAGACTGAAGGTGAGCCATAGCTGCCTGTGGGTACTGATGTTCCCTTGGACAGAGTGACTGCAAAGGTAGAGGTGAGAAGTAGTACCCAGGCTGACAGTGAGGCACCACTGTCAGAGGATGCCAGACTTCCTGTGAAAGGGGAGCTGGGAAGGGTTACAAAGAAAGAGTTGAGACAGGTTCAGTTCTCAGACCCTACAACTCAAGGTGTGAAGCAGGTAGCTAGAGAGGCACCTGATTCTTAATGAAAGGGGGAATCTGTATACTGGGGCAGAAGGTTAATGTATAGAGAGTGGAGCCCTGAGGGAGGGCTAGAAGTTGAGAGGATACAGCAGTTGGTAGTTCCCAGAGCTTATCATCTGGTGCTTCTAGCCATAGCCCATGATATTCCCTTTGCAGGTCATATGGGCATAAAACATACAAAGAGACATATTATGCAGAACCTTTATTGGCCTGGAATTTCCAGAGATGTAACAGGGTACTACAGGACGTGTGAGCAGTGCTAAAAAGTAGGCAAGGCAGGAGACAAGGTGACTCCTTTGATGTCTTTGCCTGTGATTGAGGAGCCATTTCAGAGGGTAACTATGGATATTGTGTGTCCTCTGAGTATCCCAAGTTCCACAGGGAAAAAGTATCCTAGTGGTAGTAGATTATGCTACAAAATACCCAGAGGCAGTAGCTTTGTCCTCCATTGAGGCAGAAAAGGTGGCAAATGCTTTGTTAGAGATTTTCAGCAGGGTAGGTTTCCCAAAAGAAATACTGACTGACAGAGGTGCCAAGTTCATGTCAGACCTGCTGGCTTGTCTGTGGAAGTACTGTGGGGTGAAGAACCTGAAGACCCCTCCTACCATCCCCAGACTAATGGTCTTGCTGAGAGGTTAAATTTTACATTGAAGTCCATGCTATGGGCATTTGCAGACCAGTTTAAGAGGGAGCGGTACAAATATTTTTCCCATCTGTTGTTTGCTTACAGAGAGGTTCCCCAGGAATCCACAGGTTTTTCACCCATTGAGTTGTTTTATGGGCATAGGGTGAGGGGACCTCTATATTTAATTCATGATGAGTGGGAAGGTGAGTGTGAACCTCACAAGTAATCGGTTGTGGCATGTGTCCTAAACCTCAGGACAAGGTTTAGGGAACTCATGGGTTTGGCAGAAGCCCAACAACAGAAAAGGATATGGTATGACAGGAATGCTCGAGCTAGAGAGTATGCTGTAGGGCAGCAGGTAATAGTTCTCATTCCTATCAGACACAACAACCTGCAAGCAGCTTGGGAGGGATGCTAAGAAAGGTAAGTAAAGTTAACTACATGGTGGAACTGCTAGGCAGGAGGCAGGGGCACAAATTGTACCATGTTAACATGATGAAACCTTACCATGATAGGGAGGCCCTTGTACTGAGCATTTGCAGTGGCTTGCAGGGGGAGTCTGAGGGAGTTCTTGTGACTGATCTCCTCAGTGAGGTTTGGACTGACACCTCAGTGAAAAAGGTAGCAATGTCCCAGCCGCTATCTCCTACACAGGTTTGAAAAATCCGAGCAGTGTTACAGGAGTTTGGGGACATGTTCACTGGGAAACCAGGGTGCACCCACCTGGTGTAGCACCAGGTGGATACAGGACCCCAAAGGCCTATTAGGCAGGCCCCTTATAGAGTGCCTGACAGAGTCAAATAGACTCTGAGGGAGGAGATACAGGAAATGTTGGAACTAGGGGTAATTCAAGAGTCCTGCAGTCCCTGGGCCTCCCCATTGGTGCTGGTGCCAAGGAAGGATGGAAGCACCAGGTTCTTTGTGGGCTACAGGAAATTAAATAGTCACACAGAGTCAGATGCTTACCCCATGCCTAGGACAGATGAGCTCCTAAAGAAGCTGGGTGGGGTTATTTATCTTAAAACCATTGATCTTACCAAGGGTTACTGGCAGGTGCCCTTGACTCCCAGTGCTAGAGAGAAGTCAGCCTTTGTGACTCCTTTTGGCTTGTATGAGTTCACAAATATGCCCTTTGGGTTGAAAAATGCTCCAGCAACTTTCCAGAGGCTGGTAGATCATATCCTAGCAGAAGCAGGAGGGTTTTCCCTTGCTTACCTAGATGATATCGCTGTCTACAGCCATTCCTGACAAGAGCACCTTCAGCATGTCATGGAGGTGCTGGGCAGACTACAGAGGGCAGGGTTGACCATTAAGCCCAGCAAATGTCAGGTGGGTATGGCAGAGGTCTCCTACCTGGTAAGATCAGGCCAGCACCTGCCAAAGTTAAGCCATTCAGGCATGGCCTGCACCTGTCACCATAAAGCAGGTGAGGACATTCTTAGGGACAGCATACTACAGAAAATCTGTCCCCAGTTATAGTCCCATAGCTGCTCCCCTCACAGACCTCACAAGGAAAAACAGGCCAGATAAGGTAGTGTGGACCCCAGCAAGTGAGCAGGCATTCCAGAAGTTTAAAGAAGCTTTGGGAGGACCCCCTGTGTTAGCCAGTCCAGATTACAGCAAATAATTTGTTGTGCAGGTGGATGCTTTGAACCATTGGGCAGGGACTGTAATTAGCCAGATTTCATCAGAGGGAAAAGAGCACCCAGTGGTTTCTCTCAGTCGTAGGGTCCAACCCAGGGAGGAATGTGATGCAGCTGTAGAGAAGGAATGTCTAGCCATAGTGTGGGCACTGCAGAAATGTCAGCCACAATCCCATAACATGGTTTAACAGAGCCAGCCAGCAAAATGCCAAGTTGCTAAGATGGAGCCTAAGGTTGCAAGCATATGATATGTCAGTGCAACACCACAGTGGGAGTTTCAGTGCCAATGCAGATGGGCTTTCAAGACAGGGAATGGGGCAAGGTATTCTCAGATAGAACTAACCCTCTCAATCAACGTTTCTCAAGGGTCACTTGAAAAACAAGCTTGAGTTCTCCAGGGGGGATAAATTAATATGTGATGCTTGTGCACTGGCCCAGCAATCAAGGAGTCTCAATCCTCACCAGTGAGGTCTGTCCACATTGGGAAGAATAGCAAATACACACACAGTAAAGTACAATTTTCCTTAAAAGCACACAGAGATCACAGTCAGTCTGGGGCTGGTTTCTCTCTTTCTCTCCAGATCCCCACTGGCACAGCTATAGGGTACAGTTCTCAGCCTAGGGGTCAAGCTAAAACTTCCAGCACCCTTTCTGTCCAACCAGTGCTTCATGTCCCTGCTCAGGTAGCTGACACACACACTCTTTAAGATATGAGTTATATACAAACACACAGACACTCCTGGGGACGTCTGGCACAGGTTCCCTATGCCCCTTCCTACCAGGCTATAAGGTAGTAATCACCGCCACCAACCACTAATATCAGCTACTAATAAGGCCCTTATCAAAGGGTGTCCAGTTATTACTGTGCAATATTATTATCCAAATGGTAAGTGTGATGATCAGCAAGGCTTATTTAGAGTGCCCTGTTCCTAGCTATTTCTAAGAGAGACACTAAAGTCTAAGATTCTATTTACATACAGACACAGGCAGAGTGCTGGTGAGTTAGATGTTCTCAAGACAAAAAAAAATGCTCTGTCTCCGAGAAAGTCTTTTAAATTGATAATACATCCTGCTGACTCATTTTAGATTACATAATTCTTAACAATTCTCTGGTTTCCCAGGCTAACAGAAACTCTACATTAACATTTCTTAGTAAGCTTGCACCTGGTCAGGAAACTACAGTAATTAAATACATTATATATATAAATTCTAGACATTAACTCTGGTCTCAAAACAATAGGAAAAATCCCTTCATTCAGGCATCTCGTCTCCGAGTTTTGAGATCAAACTATTATACAATGATTGACTTATCAGCTTTACTCCACCAGAGTGCAATGTGGTTACATTTTTGAAGTTCAGCATTTACCATAATTTTCTTACATTTAAGAGAACAAGCATGTGGCTTACATTAATATTACAAATGACAGAATTATCTACAAAATCCTATCTAGCTAGGCTGGCAGCCATCACAACCTCATTAACTCTTTTTAAGCATGACCTGGATAACTGGATGGGGAACAGAAAATACATACCTGGGATTCCACCTGTGTCTCTGCAGGACAGGGGCATTGGGTGCCGACTTGTCAGAACATGGGTTACATTCTTGGCTAGACTTGTAAGGCCCTCATGGCCAATAGCCTAGTAACTTCCTATGATCTTATGATCCTATGAAAAACTTAGCCAAATAAGTAGGTTAATTGTATGATTAAAGGTATGAAGCAAAATGCACTTAGGAGTTTTATAAATTGCAAGACCTAAACATATGGATTAATAAAGAGCACTGTCCCCAGTGATAGATGCTCCACTGTGTTAGCCTGTAATCAAGGCTTTGACAAAACAGACAGGTTGGTACTAGCTGAAAGCTGTGCACCTTCAACACTCCATTGGTCCGATGCAGATTTCTTAGATCATCTTTCGATATTTTTCCAGCAGCTGTAGCAGAAACTATAGAGGATCTAGATTGGTGTGCTAAATATAACAGATCAAGTGCTTGTTTGGGAAACTTGCTACCATTCAAATGCATGATCAGAGCCAGATCATGGTCAAATGGGGTCCCAGGAGAGTAATGGATAGGGTCACCCCCCCCCCACAGCCATTTCAGGGTCTCATTATTTGGCTATTTCTTCCCAGTTACTATAAACACTGTTGAAACCTGTCAGTGTTTTGGGGAGTGGTTGAAATGGGGCTTGTATTGATTACAGGCATTTGGATGCAAGTTAAAACTATTATTTCAAGTTTTATAGCACAAACACTGATAGACATTTGCTAAAGAAAACAGTACAGTCTCACAATGAAAACAGACTTAGTATTAACAGCAAGCTCCTCCGCCTTTGAAACTCATATTCATTGAAATGGCATTGAAACCATATTCAATGAAAATGCATCTGTCTAGTGGCGGATTTAGTTTACCTTTGGGCTGTTTTCAAACAATAGGTCCCTTGCACACATTTTTAGGACCATGCATGCATGCATGTGTTCTTTGATTCACCTCCTTGACTGTATTAAATTGTAGTCCTTGTATAATACAGCACCACTTATTAGAATACATTTTAAATTTGAAGTTTTGAACATTTTTCCAGTAAGCAATGAAATAAAACATCTGAATCAATAATGACAAAACTGTCCATTTCAAAACATTTCACCTCAAACCTCTGTCATTACAATCCACCAGTATTGGTCAATATGCACAATATCCATATAAGGAAAAGTCATCTGAATAATTCCACAGCAAAGAGATCTGTAACTAATGAAGAAGTTGCTTCTAACAAATAACTATATTTCAATGTTTCATCTACAAATTCTGTGCCTGCTGCCCTTGAAGAATAAATTGCCTATGTCACATGAAAAAATGGTGAGCTAGTAATATTTTAATACGGAATGGATGGTAAACCAACAATAGGTTCATAGTTAAAAGGTATCTTATCCAAAGAAGGACACACTCAGGATTGCAGCACCCCAAAGTACAACACAATATCATCAATCCATCTACATAGAATGGGAGTAAAAGTCACAGCCTTCTGCATCAAAAGCAAGCATGCTACTTGTGCTACTAACACTGCTTTTAAGCTTTGTAACAGAAAAATTGATGACCATTTGCTAAACAAAACAGATGTACATTGAAAATAGACAGCAAGAGCAGCAGTAAACATCTTTCCTTGAAGTTCAGAATTCTTTGAAAATGTCCTGAAGCTCACAATTCCTTGAAAATGCAGAAAAACTCACAGTCTAGTAGTTGGTGTAGAGGATTCAGGCTGTTGTGTTATGTATTAAGGTACAGAGCTTGAGCCTGGTTAAATTGACTAACCTCCCAGCTCTAACTAGGACATTACACACATACACACCTTAAGCAGGAGCAGCACCTTTACTTACTGATAACAATAGAAGAAGCAGGAACAGGGTTTAAATTATGTGCCCAGACACAGAATAGAAGAATAGGCAAGTGTGTATTGATTCAAGCAACAGTATTTACACGAAAAGCTGTAAATGTTACACACTGAGGGTGCTCATCTGGTCTTAAAGATGAATGACCTTAAAGAAGACCTGTTTCTTTTTATTTTAAATTAAACAGTAAATGTTGTGGCAGCCCACGTGGCCAGCAAGCAACTCCCAGCCATCAGTGCCCTAGGCGACTGCAGAGGTCACCTAGTACTGGATCTGTTTCTGTGCATGATGCAAAACTACTCTAGCTGTTGGAGAAGCTACTGCCAAATAGTCAGAAAATGAATAAGAGAAAATGTCATGTACTCTGACAATATTTCATTTAATTAGAAGGTCTGAAACTAGAATTGGAAAAATCAGTGTTACAGTAAATATGCAGAAACCACCAGACAAATCAGCTCTTATGCATTTTTGAAGGTCTCATTATCATCATCATTATCAATCCCCATTTTCTACATGGAGCTGGGGTGTCATGTCACAAATTCTCCCTGTTTAGTGCACTCAACTGCTTTCTTGACACTCATGCCTGACTGTTGCAGGTCTTCTCTCAGACAATCCATCTGCCTCGTTGCTGAATGCCCTCGTTTCCTCTTGCCTTCTTCCTGTCTGTTCCAAATCTTCTTCACACGATTGTCTTCTGCTTTTCTGCACATGTGCCCAAACCACCTTAATCTGCTCTCTTTTACCTTTACTGCAATTGGAACTACTTTATCTTCTGCTCTTATGCCCTCATTTTGTCATCTGTCTCACAGTGTGCATCTTACCACCCATCTCAGACACTTCCTTCCATCAACTCTAGCTTCCTCAACTGCACTGCCTTTACTGCCCAGGTTTCTGTACCATGCAGTAGTACTAGTTGCACCACTGGTTTGTGCATCTTACTTTTCAGCTTCTTTGGCATTCTCCTGTTATATACTACACCTGACACTCTGTGCCAGTTGGCTCCATCCCCTCTGATGAAGCACTGTCTTCCTAAAAGTCATCACTTCAGAACAAAAAAAAGCATGAAAACCAAGAGGGTAAAAAACTCCTTTTTTCTTGTTTTTTTCAGAGGAGGCAAGTCACCCTGCACACCTCAATGTGGGAAGCAAGTTGCCACTCTCCCAGACATATACATCCCAACTCCATGGTCACACAAATTTGAGGAGGGGAGGAATCTCCCTAAAAAGTGAATCATTGTGCACATTTAGAAAGCTCTCTGGAAATGAATTCCTATTGAGAAAAGCATTCAGCCTTATGCTGTTTCTTTTATTTTTGAGGTCTACTGATGCTCAGGGAATTTCTCTTCAAGATTGCATAGGGAAATCACTGTAATCATTGTTTAATATCAAAAGGCTATTACTAGTCCTTCAGAGAATGTTTATAGAACTGCAGCATTGTTGAGGTGACCGGGGCACCTACTCTGTGTGTCAAAGTGTATGTGAATCCGAACCAAAATGCCTATCAGCTGTCTGTAAAACAATTACACTCACTTACTAAACAGACTGTAAACTGTATCTTATACTGCATTTTTAAGGTCGTTAAGCTACCTTTAAAAACAGAGCAGATAGATGGATGGATAGATAGACAGATAGATAGATAGATAGATAGATAGATAGATAGATAGATAGATAGACATTTTGCAAGCTATCCACATGTAACTGAAATTGTGTCAGTTAAATGACAGCTTGTAAGTTGTCAAACTTTTTTTTAAAAATGTTCTTTAGTTACCAGTGGGTAACAAATGGTGTGCTACCCAGTGTACCTAATACTGTTTCTACATCTTTGAATGTTTATTTTATTTAAAGCTGATAATAAAGTAGTTTATATAATGTTATGAACAACAAGCTCAGAAAGGAGTTTGCATAATTTTTTCATGCAGTGACTGGGTAATGCTAGTGGGTATAGGATGCAAAGCTGTCATGTGCAGTGCTTTGTATGTGGTTAGCAGTCAGTCTAGTATACTTCATGCAACGGGACGTGCACGGTAGTGTAACAGCAGCAATGGTCTCTAAACATTGGCCTACAATGCATCAAAATGGGGAATGTCAAGTTAATGCATCTGATGTGCAACTGAAAAGATGCAAATGCAGAATATGTAGTAAAACATTCTGTTTGAGAACATATTTCAACCCCCTTTATCCCATCCATTTAATTGCTGCATTTATTTGTAGAGCCTATGTGAAAGTTGCTTTATAAGATCCCTGTAAGAGTTCACCTTGGACATTACACTATGGTTCTTTATTTCAGAATGCATTGGTAACTAGATTTCTTTAGCAGAGATACAGCACCAAATATGTGTTTGCTCCACATATGTGCTTTTAGTAATACTTGCTTACATGTGCTCCTTTATGATCAGGTTTTGGCAGCTGAGAATAAATAAATATATGTAGGCAAAGTAAATGTTCTTAGTATGGCTTTATCAGATTTTACCCACTGTCATTTGGGCTGTACTGTATTATGAAATGTCTTTTTTTAATTGCATACTGCAGTGTTTCCACCATCATAAATACATGTATGATAACACTTGATCTAGCTCATTCTGTAATTGTGCAGTAGAATATTTCCAACTGTAATCTTTTTTTTTAAGATACAACAAAAACAAATCTGACTTGTTATGCTTAAATCAGAACTTCATGATGAATTGCTTGTGACCTGGTTTTTCAGAGGTCTTGTTATTCAGAAGAATGCATTTTTAAATGTCATTTTTTATCACTCAGAAAACAATAGCTAGGAGTACGACAAATGGGTTACCTTTATACAAGGGTGACCACGGAAACAGTAGCTTTTGTTAGATGTTAACCTTCGAATGTGTGGACCATTGATTTGTGCATCACCCTCTTGAATTATATTGCATTTCACTGCGGAAGTTAAATTGATGAGCAATGACCCTAACAATGTCTGAGGTGCAAAACAATTATTTCAGGTATTGTACCAGCTTCACACACTGTTGTTAGCAGGACTGTTATATTCACTATAAAATTAGAAGTGCTGAATGAAAGTGATTGAAACTGAACAAAAATCTCACATACAAGGTAATGAAAACACATTCTAGCCATAATTTATACAGCTTCCAAAAAGATGAAGCATGCTATCATTGGGAAAAAAAAACAAGCTTATCAGGGGGACAGTTATTGTTATAACTATAGTAAAGTTAAGAAATGAATGCTATGTTAAAGTGAATGTTGTTTAAAGTTCTCCGTGAGATCAATATGTAAGCATAGGCTTAGGAATATAGGTATTGCAGTTATAATTAGATCTATGGTTAAGTTTTGTCTTAAGTGTAGATTATTGCTATAGTGAGGGGTTAAATCTAGGGTCAGTAATGCCTCAGTGAATGAAATATTTCATTCAGTTTGAATGCAATTAGTCATATGGTTATGATTAGTGATTTATATGTCATTAAAAAAACATCATCATTCCAGTTGCCAAAAGTAATTACAAAGTGATGTTACTTAAAAACATATTCAATGTGCATACTTTTATTTGAAATTTTGGAAACAGATTGCAAAAAAATAAAAAATGTATTGAATAGTTTGCAGTAAAAGATTAGTACATAAATAGTTTTTTGGGGACACATGAGTTTTTTAAATGTGTGCAATCCTCATTAAATTAAAAAATAAAAAGGCCACCTACAATTACATACTACAGTAAGAAATATAGTGCCCCTCCCTGCTTGTAAGTATTGAAAACATGTATTAAGTCTAGTTTGTCTGGGTAACAGTTTGAAATGTTGGGACCCACTAGAATGATTCCCAAAATGTGGAGACTGAATGGCCAAATGAATGGACTTACATATATTAAGTCTGAGATGCCATTTCTTGGAATATTCCTTTTTTTCTGAGGTGTGGTGATCTCAGAGTTGGCATATATAATTTCAGGGGGGGGGGGCTTTTTTCAATATGTTGGCACTCAGCATTTTGAGTGCCAACAATTCAATAGGGAGTCATTCACCTGTTGCTTGAGAAGACTGAAAAAACTGTTAACATCATTCTTACTGATCTGTATTTTGTATACCATTAATATTTTTGCATTTATTCAAATGGTTGTGCATCCTGGCATTATTAATACTGCTTCTGATGTTAATCAGTGGTATACATCATGATATTTACTGAAGGCTAAAGTCTTCCCAGACAAAGCTGGAGGGCATTTATGTATTTCTTTCCATATTGCACATGCTCTGTAGTAGCATTGGTAATCCTTGTTTATATAGCAAAGTGCACATTGCATTTTTTTCTGCCTTGTTATTTTCTTTGCTGAAGCCCCATTTCTCAAATAATTCTATATAGATAGATAGAGTGAATGATTGATTGATTGATTGAATGACTGATGATTGATTGATTGACTGATTGATTGATTGATTGATTGATTGATTGATTGATTGATTGATTTAAGGTCAAATACAAAAAAATAACGCATCCTTTTTCCAAAAAAAAAAAAACTGCTGAAGTCAAGCTCATCAGAGAGCATACCAACCAAAACTGCTAGTGACACAAACGTGTTCTCTTTGTAGGAAGATAAACCCACTACAACCCACGTACTACTAAAGGAGAAAGAGAACCATATCCACTGGCTAAAAAAGAAGCTTGCATGACTGTGATTTTGAAGTGAAGCTAAATGCAGGGAAGCATTTCATGACTTGCATATTTGGAGAGACAGAAGTGGACAGATTCCACCAAATAATTTCTTTCTTTCGGGTAGCAGCCTAAGATATCCAAATTAAAGCACTGAACTATAATCCATTAGTCAGATTTGCACTTATTGTGTCTGTCATAATAAGTATTTTGGGTAACCACAGAGTAATAATCCACCCAGCAGAGATAGACAGCATCCCTATCCTGATCTGGAACAGATCTTACTGCCTCATCTCCAGGGATTATGCAGAAGTGGCTATCTCATCCTTTATATTATTGTTATGACATACACTCCAAGTTCACAACTCTGCAACACTTGTTTTATCTGAGATGATATAACTGCCCAAATCATTATATTTTTTGTACTTTTATACCATCTACTATTTACAGATATGATTTATATTACTTTCTCAAGCATTTGTTTTTTCAGTTGATTGGGGACTATTATATTGTCAGCTTTTAACATTTAGCTCTGAACATAATTTATTTCATCTCTGAATGAGAAGCAGAATTTTATTTCTTTCGCTATTGATGATCTTTGCTTAGACCATTCTTCCATTTTAATATATTTTAGTAGCTACATTTATTAGCATTCCTAGTTAACATCAGAACAACTCTGATTTTTGTTTTGCTGTGTTACTTTGTCAGTTTCCCCATCTTCATTGAACCCACTCTCTAGCTACCACATAAGCCAAATGGATCCCCAAGGGTCAGAACCCTTTAGCATCTCATTGTCTTGGGCTAAAGAATGACATCATCATCATCTATTCTGAGAATCAAAGATTTAATCTTAAATCATACATTCATTGTACACACCCTCCTCCAATGGGAAAGTACATCCAAATTTCCACCTGCAATTTCATTACATAATGATGATGCAGAGCTGAATTCAGCTCTAGAGTCCCTTAAACTGGATTTTATAGAAAGGGGTTATACAAGTAAAGATATAGACAGGTACATTAAAGAGGCATGGAAAGATAGACATGGTAGGTGTAAACCATACTTTACCAACAATGCAACAGTATGTGACCCACATGTAGGTAGTGTTGTTGACAGTAGTGAGATGCCACGACATATCACTAATAACAGTAGTAATGATCTGAGAATAACTTTGACATATGCCAGTAATATAAATATTATCTGCAATGTCATTAATAAGAACTGGAATACACTCTCTACTTTGGATGGGTTGAAGGAGATAGTAGGAGGCAAATCTAAGTTTAGTTTTCAAAATAATAAGATCCTAAAGAACCATCTTTGCCATAAATCTAGTTTGAACACAAAAAAATAGAGTGGATTTGTAGAACTAAACTCCTTTATTGGTAAGCGCTTTCATTGGCAAAAGGTAAGCCAACTTCTTCAGACCATCGAAAAACATACAAGATGCAATCCCATGTGAAAAGGAATGCCTTTTATACACAGTGTTAGTCTAATCAAGCAATCAATTAATTAAATAAAAAACAATCAACAATAAAAAAACACAAGTAACAATTTGTTTGCTGAACCAGAGATTTGTTTTACATAGGTTTTTCTAAAATCAGTAAACCTTAGACAATAAACTTTCTCAAGCCTAATTTATCTCAGTATTAAAAATACCAAATCACCCAGCCTTATGATGGTAACATATTTACTTTAAAATTACTAAATTTTTAAAACCATGTATATTAAAAGATCCTAAATGGATCTATTTATTCAAAAAGGCTTGTAATGCTTATCTAGCTAAGGCTTTTATTTTGAGTAAACATTTGATAGATACATATTCATTTAAACCCGGCATAATATAAGCCATGGTACGGATCTGCCATGCCAATTCTATTTCCTCGAGTTTAAGTTGCCATGGGCCACCCCTGCTGCTACGGTCTACTTTTTGCAAGACAATAAAACTGAACTTATGGTCTGGGTGTTCTATTAGAATCAAGCAGCATTGGGGAGATTATATGTAAAAATTGGTCTTTAATACAACAGGATAACGAATTAGTCAAAATGTTGGGCACAACACCAGATATAACATACAGAAGAGGTCTCAATTTGAAAAACTTGGTTGAGAGACCGAAAAAAGCTTTAAGAGGCCAAACTGGTATGTTTAAATGTGGAAGATGTGCCCAATGTAAACATATTAAAGTGACTAATAAGGTTAACATCAGAGATAAGACCTATCAAATTTGGGGTAGACATACATGTGATTCCCAAGGGTTAGTATATGGGGCTGTCTGCAACCAATGCAAAGGTTACTATATTGGAAAAACAGAACGAAAGCTCAAGCAAAGGATATATGAGCATCAATATAGCATTGATAGGCAGATCAGTACAAATGCCCTAGCAAGGCATATAATAGAACACCCAGACCATAAGTTCAGTTTTATTGTCTTGCAAAAAGTAGACCATAGCAGCAGGGGTGGCCCATGGCAACAAACTCGAGGAAATAGAATTGGCATGGCAGATCCGCACCATGGCTTATATTATGCCGGGTTTAAATGAATATGTATCTATCAAATGTTTACTCAAAATAAAAGCCTTAGCTAGATAAGCATTACAAGCCTTTTGAATAAATAGATCCATTTAGGATCTTTTAATATACATGGTTTTAAAATTTAGTAATCTTAAAGTAAATATGTTACCATCACAAGGCTGGGTGATTTGGTATTTTTAATATTGAGATAAATTAGGCTTGAGAAAATTTATTGTCTAAGGTTTACTGATTTTAGAAAAACCTATGTAAAACAAATCTCTGGTTCAGCAAACAAATGGTTACTTGTGTTTTTTTATTGTTGATTGTTTTTTACTTAATTAATTGATTGCTTGATTAGACTAACACTGTGTATAAAAGGCATTCCTTTTCACATGGGATTGTATCTTGTATGTTTTTCAATGGTCTGAAGAAGTTGGCTTACCTTTTGCCAATGAAAGCATTTACCAATAAAGGAGTTTAGTTCTACAAATCCGCTCTCTTTTTTTGTTTTCACTAGTTTTGTTTTTTTGTCAGTACATAAATCTAGTTTGAATAGGACTACTCTTAGATCAGACAGAGTAGGTACATATACATGCAGGAGTTGTACTGCCTGTGCATATATGCACACAGGTACTAACTTGGTACACCCTATGTTAGGCTTCAGAATAGAGCCCTCTCATTATGCTGACTGTAAAACAGTCAATGTAATATATTTGAGTTATTGTGTCAAATGTTTTTCATATTATATTGGCATGGCTAATCGATAGTTCAAAGACAGAATACTTGAACATATGAGGGATATAAGAAATAAAAAGGAAAGTAGTGCCTTGGCTATGCACATCAAGAATGAAGGTAGTGAGCATATGTTTAAGTTTCTGGTCTTGGACATACCTGCAGTCAGAAAAAGGGGAGGAGATATGAGGAATATTACTGAGGCGGCTGAACAAAAATGGATTATGTTACTGCACGCTGATAAAGCGGCTGGTTTAAATAATATGGTCTCCATTAAACCTTTCCTGAAAGAGAGACAGTTAAGGCACTAGTTTTTAGTTTATGTATGTTGTGATGTTTTTAAAATGTTAAATATGGCTTTAAATAATCTAATTGTTTTAATTGAAGTAATTAATGTTAATTGGAATACTATTTAACGTGGTTGTTTTAAGTCATTTTTATCCAAGTCTGATGAAGAGGTGAACCCTTGAAAGCACTTACTTACAATAAATTAGATATTCTGCTGTGTTATATCCAGTGCTATGGTGTTTTTTTTATTTATAATTTATTTCATCTCTGAATGAAAAGCAAAATTATATTTCTTCCACTATCAATGATCTTTGCTTAGACCATTATTCCATTGTAATATATTTCAGTAACTACATTTATCAGCATTCCTAGTTAACATCAGAACAACTCTGATTTTTGTTTTTCTGTGTTACTTTGTCAGTTTCCCCATCTTCATTGAACCAATTCTCTAGCTATCAAATAAGCCAAATGGATCCCCAAGGGTCAGAACCCTTTAGCCATCTCATTGTCTTGGGCTGAAGAATGACATTGTCATCATCATCTATTCTGAGAATCAAAGATTTAATCTTAAATTCTACATTCATTGTACACACCCTTCTCCAGTGGGAAAGTGCATCCAAACTTCCACCTGCAATTTCTTTAACTGACTCTGTTACCTTGACACAGCACCCCCCCCCCAGGGATTTCAAGGCTCCACTGGGATTTTTAATGTAGATGGTATACCTAGACATGCACCTGCCAGCCTTAATTACAGAGAAAGAAGAAGCATCAATAGTCACACCCTCCTAAACAAGACCCTTTGCTGCCCAGGGCAATAACTGAACCCAGGTTGTTTACATTGTGCACAGACCTTTTCCCACATTTATATCACGTTATCGAAAGATGAAAATAGCAAATGCTATTTCATCGGCCCCAAAACATCTAAACAGGAAAATATCGAACATGCAGAACAGCAAATTTTTTCCCATGGAAAAAATTTGCTGCTCCAAAACACATACACACAACACAAGTACATCAAACAAACAGCAACCACACACATACACTTAAATTCCTACATCTAACACTGCACTAAACTGAACATACACTACTATCTACCCACTTACCTTAACCAAAACCCTAACCCTAAGGTCCGTCAATATCGCACACTCACCTAACCTGCTCCCTAACCCTAACTCACTTAAACCGCCCCTAACCCTAAAGTCTGTCACTATCGCACACATGCCTAACCCGCGCCCTAACCCTAACTCACTTAACCTGCCCCTAACCCTAACGTACAAACAATCTCACACTTACCTGAACCCAACCCGTAACTTTCCACCACAGCGCTAAAAATAGTGAAGCCACAGAAACAGCCAACCGAATTCTTTTCCGAGGAAAGAATTCACTGTTCTGCAGCTTCGCTATTCTTAGCATTCGCCGAATAGTGTTTGATATCAGAACATTCAAAGTTTTAATACTTCGATGTTCTGATATAGACCCCTTTTCCCCTCTCTGTCATTGGAGTTGGCATAACTCTGAAATCCTTTTACTTTTTTTTGTCTTTAGTAATTGTAGTGTTACCAAAGCATTTTTATTATTTTTGCAGTTCTACTTACTTATGTGGCAAATAAGCTATATTCAGCATACCTATTATGTATAATTCATTGTATAATATGCAAATCACTTTTAGATAATGCGTCTTTAGATTAATTAACATTCTCTGTAATATTTGAGGAACCTTGTACAAATATTCTAAATATGCTTTACAAGGGTTTGCAGTCTGTTTCTATTTAAATTATTTGCCATAGATAGATTCATAGCATTTCCCTGTCCATATACTAGTGCTAACAGTCCTCTTTTCCTTTTGAGTACATCTCTAGCCAATTGGTAATCTCTCTTGTAATATTAAAGTTCCTGAAACAATCTGACTCCCATTTATTTGCAACACATGTGACTTTGTTTACATCACAGTATTTTAAAAAAGGAACACCTGGGGCTAGATTCCTGAACATTTCAAAACAATTTTTATGTTCTTATTTCAATTTCTTAGAGGTAACAGTATGTCAGACATAGATCCTAATAACCATTCCTTTCATTTTCTTTGCTAATGGAAACTGTGATGACATACTTATGAAAGCAGATTTGGTATAATCACCAGTAACTCAAATATAACCTGATAATGATATTGTAAGTGAGTTTTATGATATAATTAACTCATGTATTCATGAACACATACAAGTAAGGCAAATAAGGCAAGTAACAAGCAAATTAAAAAATAATGATCTGGAGAGATTATAAAATTAATGAGATAAGTAAAAGAAAAAAAAAACTTGCCACTTTGACTTTTGAGTTTACCATAGTCATAAAAATATGTCTAAATTAAATACAGTACAAAACTAATTTTCCTAAAAAATTGTGGAACTTAAATATGAACTCAAAGTCTGAAATTAATACTAAAATATGCCCTAATTGCATAATAAATATGTCTACCTCCATAGTCATTACTTTTTTGAGATCCTTACATTTTTCCTTATATTTGCATTATTATTTGACCAACATTGTATTTTACATTTCTTTTTACATCATTTATTTTTTTATAATTGTGTACTAAGTAAATTCACTTATTTTGAACAGATCTATAGTATTTTATAAGGTCAAGTTTGTTTCTCATAGTAATCTGTCTCATTTGTATTTCTTATTAGAGTAATTCGGGTCACTAATTTAACAGTCTTTGGGCTGTATTGTTCAGCAGTAACACTTGCATCTATAACATCTGTGGGGCTGCTATAAAAAAGCCTAATAAATGGCATTTTTCTGGTTCAACAAGAATTCTTAGCATCAGTTGGGGGTTGTGGCCAGGATGCTGACTGATTAGCAGCAGAATCCCTTTGCTATGCTACTTTCTATATTTCTGACAGGAAATTAACCTTCTAAACAATTCTAATTGCTTATAAGCAGTTATTTAACTAACTTTAAATGTTTTCTAGAGGTTTATGTTAAATCATCGAATGCTTATAATAATGAACACTGATTTATCGACCCTTTAAGAACAAAAACTGACAATCTCAAAGACAAGGAACAGTGATTTTTTCCCCAGGGAAAAAAATCGGTGTTCCACAAAATAAAAAAAAAAGTTCAAAACACAAAATAAAGTGAAGGGCTTTGCCTCTACACCCCCTACTTAAATATACCAACTCTAAGATCACACCACAGTGGAGGAAATGGCAAAGTCCCGAAAATGGTCCAGTGATTTTTTTCTCTGGAAAATAAAAACGCTGTTCTGTGTCTTCAGGGTTGTCAGCTTTCAATATTAATGGGTTGATAAATCAGCGTTCACTCTTTTAAGCATTTGCTGATTTAATATAGACCCTTCTCTAGGATTATTTCAAAGATTTTTTTTAATTTTCAAATATTTTCCTGTTAAAATTTTATCTGGAAAATTATTCATACATTCAGTCTGGAAATGAATCATTCAAAAACTACTTTAAAAGACTCATTCTTTAAAAAAGGAGCTTCAGTCAGTCCTCACAAATATCCTGGAGTTATCCTTGAAGTTGGATAAAACAGACAATAAATTAGATAATTTCAAAACAAATGGATCAAATCCAAGAAGCTCTTCAACAACAGAAGTCACAAACATCTGTTATTGAGGACTATTTTAAATGACGTAGAAAGCAGACTAAATGAGGATGAAAATAGCATTGAATTTTTATTAAAACAAAATACTCTTTTGCTGATCAAAATTGATGACCTAGAGAACAGGTCCTGTAGAAATAATATCACTATATTTGGTTTACCAGAAAAAATAAAAGGGAATAACATGGTAAGGTTTCTGACATCCTGGCTCCCTAAGATATTAGACCTACTTGAAGCAATGTCATTCGGAATTGAGAGAACACATAGGTCTTTAACTACATCCTCCTCAAAGAATAATTCCTCTCTGAGATCTACAATAGTGAGATTTTCTTCTTCTCAAGATAAGGAATTAATCCTGAAAACTGTCTGGGCAAAATCTCCACTCAAAATAGATGACAAAACAATTTGTTTTGATAATGATTATTCTGTAGCAGTCATCTCTAAAAGGAAATGTTTCTGCCTTTAATCAGAGAACTTAAGAAAGAACAAATTAAAGTTAATCTACTGTTCCCTGCCATATTGAAAGGTTTTCTTCCCTGATGATGTCAAGTGTTTGAAAGACCCTGATGCTGCTTTGTCACATCTACAAAAAAAATAAATAAATTTAAAACAAGTGGACTGGAGCTGTATTTCCTTAATGAGACAGGCTGAAAAACCAAGATGGAAAGTTAATGAGAAGAAGAAGAAGAAAAGGAGGAAGAAGAAGAAAAAAGCAGAAGAAGAAATAGAAGAAGAAGTAGAAGAAGAAAAAGAAGAAGAAGAAATTAAGAGACAAATAATTTATCATCATTTCATTTTTACTAGGCATAACAATGGCAATTTGTCTTTCACTTTAATTTTTGTCCTTAACACATATGAATTGCTTTATATGGGGTAACGATAGCCCAGAGATTCCCTATAATAAGGTAATTTAACTTTCTTTATATACTTTCTTTCTATAGGATTAAGTAATTTACATCTAACTTCAGTAACATTTTATTATTTAATATTCATAACTGAATAGTTCTTATCACTTGTAAATTGCTAAAATAACTATTTTTCCTTTAACAGTTCTATTTATGAATATATATTTAATGTCCAGGTCTTCTTTGCTTCATTTTATCTGAGTTGCAGTAATTTGCCTTTGATTTCAGTAAATGAATACATTGGGGTATAGTAAACATCTAACCTCAAACTTTTAATTTGCTATCATAAGCTTAATTTGTAGAGTTTTTATGTAAAACACAATATATAGTTCTTATGTGGTAACTTGTTTTAATCTATCTTTATAAGAAATTGAATAAGCCAAGCTGTTTACTGATGACACTAATTCTACATGTGTATTTATATAGAAAATAGTGTCCCCAGCACATAATTCTTTCATTGTTTTCCCTCTCTCTCTTTTCTTCTTTTCTTTGCCATCTATGTGTTGCTTAATATTAATTGCCATACATATGTTGACGTTTGCTGCTGGTGAATGTATTTATAATAAGGGTGAGGGATATTTAGAAGCTCAGCAGCTTTAAATTAGGTACTGGTCATGTGCTTGTGGATGGTAGTTGGAGGTAACTAAGGTGCTAATGTCTGTCCTTGGTAATTGCATGGTTTCAATTGGGGAAGCTGTTTGCTTAGGAAATCACTTTTATGCTTAATGTCATGGCTGCTTTGACATGATCCTGTTGTATTATTCTGAGTAATTTATATGTGTTGATATTGGTCTCATTGCCATGGTGCAGCCATTTGATTCTTTATTTCTTTTCCAGAGCATTGAGGTCTCTGCAAATGTTACAGTGTGAGAGTTGGGGTGTTGCTGTGGCTAAGCAGCTTTTTTTTGTTACATGAAAATGTTAGATGTTAAGGGAGGTTGTGATCTGCTTGGCTCAAACATTAATTGAAAGTGCAGATCTTGGATGTTTTTTTCTGTAGACTGTCTTGTTAGTTTGAGCTTCCTGCCATGGTCTTGAGAATTCTAAGTTGATAGTTGAGTCCTGGATTGCTAAAGAATTTTGACTAGTAAATGTGCATAAAGAGCTGAGGAATCTTGAAAAAAGGGACTCATAGACACTGATCTTCTTAGATATTTTATCATAATGAATCCCACTACACCAAATATTCAAGCATTGCCAAAATTACACAAGTATTGTGTACCCCCCCCCCATGAGACCTATCATGGCAGGGAGAGATTGGTGCACAGAATCTGCTTTCATTTTTCTAGAAAAATATCTTAAAAGTGTTTTAGAGAAATCAGATTACATTTTAAAAGGTACTGAACATTTTGTCAGAGACCTCTATAGTTTTTCCAATGAGGCATGCACCATGGAATCTGCTCTATTAGTTATGCTCAATGTAGTTTCCCTTTTCACGGTTATCCCAAATGACTTGAGTATTAATAGTATTATGAAATTACTAGCTCAAGATGATAATTACACAGAAGAAAAGAAAGAACTAATACAAACTTTGTTAAGGTTAGTACTTGAAAATAACATCTTTACTTTTAGGGACAGGGTTTACTGGCAAAAGAATGGCGTTGCGACAGGAACATTGTGCGCCAACAGTGTAGATGGAGTAATGTCAGTATGGGATATACAATTTATAGAAAAGGGAACATACAAACAGAATATACTATTTTTAGAAGGCTTGTGGACGACCTTTTTTTAGTATGGAAAGGGTCATTGGAGCTATTAATGGAGTTTGTAATTTATATTAACAACTCCACACCTTTTCTTAGATTTACATTAAATTTGTCCCAGACAGAGATCAATTTTCTAGATATCAGCATCATAAAGGAGAAAGATGGAGGAATTAGTACTAGGATGTATAGGGAAGAATGTCATGTGAATAAACTATTAAGTAAAGAGAGTATGCATCCTAACTTTGTATTCAAAAATGTTGCATACAATCAGTTACATAGAGTATCAAGACTTAATGTGAACTGAGATGATTTCAATCAGCAAATAGATATTGTGAGTGTGGAACTAGTAGAGAGAGGCTATGACAAGGAGTCAGTATCAAAAGATGTGGTTAATATAAGGGATTTAAGAAAAACTTGAGTGAAACCTTATTTTTCAGAACCTCAAGTATATGCATTTTATATAAACAAAATGAAAATACAGTTAGGATGTGTCTGAGTTATTCTAGAGATGTAGTGAAATATACAGAGTTTTTAATAAACATTGGGACCTTTTGACTTCAGATAGGCATGTGGCTAAATTTCTAGATAGACATCCGCAATTTACTTTTAAAAATAAAAAATCAGTAAAGGGAAGATTATGTACACCTAAGGACCTACAAGAAAAGGTTGAACAGATAGGAACCAGACCATGTAAGAATTGTCAGTTCTGTGAAATGATTAACTTAGAAACAGAATTTAAACATCCAGATACTAAGGAATTATTTTATTTAAATGTAAATGCAACTTGTAATACATGTCACGTGGTTTATTTAGCGCAGTGTCAACTTTGTAACAAATTGTATGTGGGTAAAACCGACAGGCAGCTAAAAGATAGAATAAGGGAACACATATATCATATCAAGAAGAAAAATTTGTTTAATGCACTGGCTAAACATGTTGCTGAAACAAATGATAGACACATTTTTAAATTTAGAGTCTTAAATAGGTGTATGGTAAATAAGAGAGGGGGTGACATCAGAGCCAAAACTGAAGAATTAGAAGCAAATTGGATAGCCAGATTGAGGGCTGATGTAGGACATGGTCTGAATGACCACATCTCCCTTTGACCTATTTTAAGGAATAAAACATGACGTAGGTGAATTTAAAGTTTATATAAATGTTTTAAACAGTGTTGTTATTTATAAAGTGTTTTTTATTTTATATAATGTACAAATAATCTATGTCTTTTTAAATGATTAAATGGATAGGTCACGTGATTTGAGTTTTTTGTTTTAAATAGGTGTTTTTACTTACAAATAATCACACCTGAAGAAGAATTAGTGAAAGTGCTTGTGTACCTTTTCAAATAAACAGCTGTGACTTTGAGAAACCTGGAGCCTTGTCTTTGCTACTTTATAATGATATTTTCTGGTATTTTGTTGGTTTTAAGCAAAGACATTTGGTGTGTGTTGGTTTTTCTTGCATAAGGAATGCTAAGCATTGCACAGCTATGCTGACCGGGTGTAAGCATTGTGTACATATGAATACTAAGCAATGAATAGCTCAGTTAAGCGGATTTGCCCATTGGTAAGCAATGCTGAACCTGCCCCTTTAAGCACTGCCAACCTTATCTAATCAGGTTTGCCCATAGCTTAGCTTAGTCCAGCATTTTCAAAACTGTCCAATCATGGCAAAGGGTGGGAAATCAGCCATATTTAAACCCCACAGATGGGAATACAGCTCATAACTGGTTGTAGTTCTCCACTGTAGGTAATATGGCAGGTGTTGGAGAGGGCATGTGCTTTCGGGTGCAGCACTGGGGCATACAGGAGTCCAAGGTCATGGTAGGACTCCTGGTAAAAAAACATGACATGAGACGGCTGCAGGACCAGTACCATGGCTCCCAATATAAATCAGAAGCCTGGGAAAATCTTGCCTGTTATCTCACCAGTATGCCGACTTGAAACAAAGGAAGATGGAGCTCTTGGAACAGTCAGTCTAAGGATTCAGACAGAGGTGAGATGTCCCAGCAGTGTGTAAGTATTCATAGCAATAAGTGTTTACCAAAGTCCAGCCTGTGTTTGTGATGGATAGGTATGCATAAATGTTTCTTTCTTTTCATTACAGCTCCCACTGAGTGGGCTGCAAACCTGGAAGCCCATGCCAGCAGGTTGCAAAGTATCTACCCGGCCAAAAGCGCTTACAATAAACAGTTTTTATATGAAGTTTTGACTGTAGCCGGTTTCTATTGCTCCCGTTTTTGTTTTTGCTCTTGTTCAAGGTTGCAAAGGCTGCGTCACGAGGCTGGAGAGTAACAGTCCTGGTTGTAGTAGTCATACCAAATAAATATGAAGGAGTAAAATGTGACTTGGCAGTAAAACAAATGTGTATGGTTTCTACTAAATAAACCAGACAATATGACAGTAATAGTCCCATATAGGTTATATGTAAATAAAAGTGTAACTGCCTGGCAATAAAGTTCTAAATCCTGGACTGGTTGGGTTTACGCTGGTATTGTATGGCCTCACATGTTGCATTCACCAAGATCTGATATCTGAATAGTACTGTTGTGTCAACCACTGTATCTCACAATGTGCTACATAACAAATATGTCTAAGAATGTCTGTATAGGAATGTTGTAATTACAAGGTCAGATTGTACAGCCAAGAGAGACTTAGAAGAAAACACTGAAGTAGTAAGCTGTATGCATAATCATACCTCTCAACTGTACAGATATTTGCAGAATGTCCAGATGTTTGGCCTGTTACTCTTTTTTCCTGGCAAATCACTGGTATGATCTCAGGATTGTAGTCACTAAATAATGACATACATTTGAGTTTCAGACTTCAAATCCTTCAGCAAATCTATATTAAAAACAAATCCTGTTACTCTAGCAACTTTCTAAAAGTTTATAAGCGCAATATTTAAAATATGTCCATTTTTGTACCCCCATTTTGTCAAGCTTTGTCCAGATGTTTTGCATGAAGAGGTTGAGAGGTATGTGCATAATTGTAACTAGGAATTTGGGAATATGTGTAGAAACAGTCAGGTAGTGTTAAACATTCCCCCACAGGTCTACCAGGTAAAAGAAATAGAATGTAGCTATAAGACGGTTGAAGTATACACTGTGTACAAACATACCACTGCCCAAACCAAGGCCATAGGGTATCGTAATAATACCTGCAAAGTAATTATTAGAGCAATGATAATTAATGTGAGTACTGCAAGGATATACAAATTGTTAATTGACATATCCCCCCCCCCACCATATATGCAACAATAATCTAAACACACAAATTAATGGGTATGTTTTAAACCAAAACTACTGTTGGGACAAATGTCCTATTGTTCAACAAATATTGAAACGTGTTTCTATTAATGTTCCATGTTGAAATACTATCATTGGTGACCTGTTGCTATCAATGTAACCTGCATGCCGTTGTAATGGAAACTGTGGTTCCATATATGCATTTGTTCTGTTTGCTATGTTCCAAACTGTTCCAAATCTGTTGTTTTTGGTTAATGGGAATATCTATGCATGCTGTTATAACTAATCCTGGATTATGTTGACTATTACTAACCCACATATGTTCTAAAACCGCAACACCATAGCACATTTGGGAAGGCCGGTCCCAGCGGACCCACCTCTCCCACCTCATCTGGCCGGGGCACCGGACCCCAGCACATCTGGGACTCACCCCAGGACCTCCTCATCTGCTGGTCCTGCACCATCTTCAGATGGAACCGACTCAGGAGATGGGGCTCACCCCCCCGGTGGTGGGCACGGACTGGATACTGTCACCTGAAGCCAGGTCCGGGGATTGGTGTGTAGCAAGCTCAAAAAGGAGTTTGGAGATCTGCTACACCAGCTTGAGGGCTGCATGGCACAATTAGAGGGTCAGCCTGCCCCTCCTGCATAGCCCTCAGCACAGCCACCTTCGGGGCCATGAAGGTGCAGTGGTGGCTGCCCATGTGTGGGGACCTCAGTCCCTCTGTTTCCATTTGGGGGCTCACGGGCTTCCAATTTCCAAACACCCCTCCCCATCCAAGGAGTTTACCCCCACATGTGTCATATACCACCCCTGTATGCTGTCTTGTCTGTCTTGTCTGTCTTCTTACCCAACCTACCTCCCCAAATATACCTACTATCCTTCCCCAACATCTCAGTCTCACCTTAAAAAGAAAGTGCAATCTGTTCCCAGAAATAATTTCACTGCATACATAGCTGTCCATTTCACATGCATGTCAACTGGACACATGTAATCTGGTCTAACTGGCTTCACACCACATTATTTTTGTCCTCATCCCTCTCTCAGGGATTTGAGTGTCCAAATCTACCTCCAAATTCAGTATATATGCACAGCTGTTGCTGTAGATGAAATGGACAGCTATGGACCTTCCCTACACCTGTCCTGCACATTCCTAGCTACTTTCCCTATTGTCTTTCCCTCTGCATGCCCCCTTTTCACTACTTTCCTATCACCCGTTTTTTCTTTTCTTTTAAAGAAATTAGTGTGGGGGTAAGTGGTAGTAAGCTCTTTTAAGCAGTAGTAAGTGGGATTAAGCCTGTTTGCATGGTGCTAAGCAATGTCAAAACAGATTAAGCACTTTTAAGGCTGTCTGCATATTAAATTGGAAGTTAACATCTCTAACTGCCGCGCAAACCTGCACAAACCCACTTACAGCTGCTAAAAGTGGCTTAATCGCTCTGCATCCAACAGTCCTTGGTCTGGCTAGCAACAAAATAATCAGCTCTTGTAAATCACGAACCCAGGACCATGCACATCATAGCCACAGCAATTTACCACTAAGCTATCTGAACTGTAGACATGTCTGATGTTTTCTCAAACATATCATGCAGCACGGTCATTCAACAGTAGGAAAATTGTATTTATATATGTGCGTGTATACAATATCTATATATATGTATATATATATATATATATATATATATATATATATATATATATATATATATATATATATATATATATATATATATATATATATATATATATATATATATATGTGTGTGTGTGTGTATGGTGTGTATGTAATGCATTCGGACATTGGTTCCACACTCTGAACTTCTTACTGCAACAAATCTGACCAAAGGCTGTGTAAATGGGGATGAAGGGGCCCAAGCTAGGGACCTCATGTAATTATAGCCCTTATCCCATCCTCCACAGCTCAACTGTTCTGCCTTGCAGCAATATAATAAAACCTGCGAAGTCCTAGACCCAGGGCCTTGTAAACTGTGATCAAAGCAATGTACCATTACACCATCTGAGCCCTAGTAGATAGTGATGATATCCCAAACATATCAGTTAGTTCAGTCATGCAACAGCAGGGGAAAGGAGTCTGTAGAATCAGTCAAGTAGTCTATATATATACATGTATATATGTGGACAGATATGTACATGATACATATATACATAGAGAGATATATATACACATTCATATCCACATATATGCATACATACATATATATAGAAAGGTTAATAAATACATATATATATATATATATATATATATATATATATGTGTGTGTGTGTGTGTGTGTGTGTGTGTGTGTGTGTACATAAATATACAGAAATATATGACAGCTGCAAAGACATGGCAATCAGAGTGTCATGCTGCTACACACTGGAATTTGACATCTGGAAACTCACTCACTGGAAGTATTCCTTAAAATGGGGAACAATGACATCTGTGCTGTAACAGACCTGGATAAAGGCAGCAGGAAGCACCCCTGCAGTACCAGCCTATACATAATTCCACAACATTTGGCTATAGAACATGGACCAAAGCTGCAAAGATGGTGGTATTTTCATATTCATAAAGGATGCACCCACCTCCAGAGTGGTAAACCAAAATTATGCATTACAGATCCTGCAGGCGTAGCTGACATTGGGTAGTACAGTGGTTCAGGTTGTAGCCTGTGATAGGTCCACATACATTTCCCAAGACTCACACTCCATGTCCATAAACACCTTGGAGAATATTAGTGTCCAACCTAACACTCTCATACTGGTTGACTTCAACTATCCCACCATTAAGTGGGAAAGCTACTCATGTACTGAGGCACATGGCCATCACATTGACCTGGTCCTTCCTAACATGGGCAACTGTTGCTCTACACCAGTAGTCAACACCTCACTTGTTATATCTGAACACAAAGTGATCACCTTTGGAAATCCACAGCCATCCTACCCCTACTGCACAGGTAACCACCATGAAAAGACTTTCCAAAGCTAATTATGGCTTCATAAAAGCAGAGGTGTCTAACCTCACGTCAGCCATGCCAATGGAGACTACTTGCATGACAGCTGAATCAAACAACAATGCACTATGAGCACATACACAAATGCATGAATACTGTCTTACCCAATATAACCAGGACCTTCACCTCCAAAAAAAGGAAGCTGATCTGATGGTCTCTTCCATAAATAAACTGTACAACAGAAGGAGGGAACCTATGTGAAATAAGGTGAAGTCCCAAGACAGGAAATAAACCAGTATCAGACGCAATGAATAGTTGAGATCCCTCATCAAATGCTCCAAAGTTAGCTGTGAGAACAGACTTGGAGCACATAGTAAAGACAACCACAAAGCCTCAGAAAGTTATTTCAGGAATCTCTACGGTAATACCAAGAATTGCTCTGAGCAACTAGACAATGGTACATCCCAGACTGAGCCAACAAATAATGCCAACATACTGTCTGGTATCTTGAGTGCAAAAAGTACCCCTTTACTCCCCCCAAGGACCTATCACAATACCAGTACACCACCAGGCACCCAGATTTACTGCAGCACAGGTTACAACACCACTGTCCAAGGTCAAGAATGCAGCCTCTATGGGACCTGAGAATATCCCTGGCTGTGTTCTACATGAACTACAGAGTGACCTGGCACCTTACCTGTGTGCTCTGTTAGAGCACAGCCTCACCTCAGGCTTTGTCCCTACTGAATTGTGCACTGCTACAGTCACCCCTCCCCACAAATGAGGTGTAACTACAGACCTTGGGAAATACTGCCCCAACTGCCTGACAAGTCTGTTATGCAAAGCTATGGAATGCATCATCATGCACCTAATAAACATGGATATGGGAATCTGCAGACTCAGGATCCCACACAGTATATGTTTGTGAAGAGTAGGTCATACCTGCTCATTCAACCTGGTCAACCTCTTGCCGTCAGTCACCTGAGCTGTGGATGAAGGCAAGGTGACATGTACAGCCTACATTGATCTTGCCAAAGCCTTTGATGACATTCACCACTCACTAAGCTCAGCATCAATTCCTATATAACTAGGTGGGAACACAGGCGCAAATACAGGGGTAGATTAGACATACTGCTGTCATACATTGAGACAGTTGAAGATGTTACTGGGTTTGTTATAACATCCTTTATGAGGAATATGACATTGGTAATACCAATAGATGTGAGTAATGACTGATTGCATTCCCCACAACAAAGTCCATAACTGATATATCAGGGACACCAACTGTCTGGTAAACACACAAAACATGACAGGCAGACATGTGGCCAGTCTGTGGACAGTGTGCCAGTGGAGAGGTACGTCAGAGACATATCACTGTGAGTAGTAACTTCACACAGTAAATGCATGTCCACACAAACTCTGTCAAGCTATCAATCCACCATGTGTATAACAGCACTGATAACATAGAGAATCTGTTCACAAATCTGGGGATATGTACCCCATGTTGGTTGGCTGTCTCCACATGTCCTTTCCTGTGACATATTGCCACCCACTGTATATGAATCTGTAGGCCACCACCTCTGTAATGTCCCTCACACAGGCAAGGACATGGGGCAAGGAACATATTAAGAAATGTTGCAAATGTCGGAACTAGCAGCAGTGTCCAGGCCCACAGCACAATACAGTGTGGGCACCTACATAGTGGTATGGCCATAGCAATACCTGACATCTGCACTTCTGTACACAGGACAAACAGAAAGTAGATAGCAAACAGGTTATGCATTAGGATGAATGTATTGAAAGATACATGTCTGAAACTGAAAGGTATGCCATTACTATATGGCAGCAGTCCCCAATGACATGTCCAAAGAACATAATAGTCTACAGTTCAATGTCCAGCTTTGCATGCAGGTGTGTATGGTTCCAGTACTATAATCTGTAATCTACTCTTACTTGAAAAAGCACTGTTAAAATGACTAATGTAATGATACCATATGTGTTAAATTATTTCTGTCAACAAGTGCACTGTAGTTGGTGTAATATGCAAGTGTGACTGAATATAAATTGGGATACTACCCATGTATGAAACAAATCCAAAGAGAACAGATTGTGGTGCTACCCATGTATAGCCAGGTGTCCCATACAGTATACTCACACCCCTTGCTACTGTAATGACAGCACATAGAAGCATTTTATGTACAGGGAATTACATGTAATTAAAATTAAAATTAATTAAATTTTATCAGTCTGGAATGTGATCACGGGTTACCAAGGCTAGGCTATGCTTAGCAGGTGTACCCATTGCTTAAATATAAATGCTAAGCTGATTTGTGCACTGTACATATATATATATATATATATATATATATATATATATATATATATATGTATATATATATATATATATATATATATATCACACACACACACACACACACACACACACACACACACACACACACACACACACACACACACACACACACACACACACACACATATATTATATATGTATATATACCATATGTGTTAAACTATTTCTGTCAACAAGTGCAATGTAGTTGGTGTAACATGCAAGTGTGACTGAATTTAAATTGGGATACTACCCATGTATGAAAGAAATGCAACGAGAACAGATTGTGGTACTACCCATGTATAGGCAGGTATATATATATATATATATATATATATATATATATATATATATATATATATATATATATATATATATATATATATATATATATATATATATATATATGTGCATTTGGACATTGGATCAACACTCTGAACCTCCCACTGCAAAGCATCTGACCAAAGACAGTGTAAATGGGGGTGAAGGGTCCCAAACTATGGACCTCTTCTAATTATTGCCCTTATCCCTTACTCCACAGCTGAAATGTTCTGCCTTGCAAAAAAATAACTAGCCCTTGTAAAACTTGAACCCAGGGCCCTGTACACCATAGCCATAACAGGTTACCACTAAGCCATCTGAGCTGTAAGATGTTGAGATGATTTCTCTAACATATCATGCAGAACATTTAGTCTACCATAGGCAATGTATAATGTGGAAGCACTAAACATTCTAATGATACACACACACACACACACACACACATATATATATATATATATATATATATATATATATATATATATATACATACACACATATATACATATATAACTACTTATAAATATATATAAAGAGAGTATATATAGAGGGTGCACAGAATATCAAACAGCCATTATTCCTACAGTTGCCACTATTTCAAATGGCCAGAGTCTGATTCTTTCCTACAAATAAGAATTATTGCATGAAAACATATACCCACACACAATGCAAATGACATGACACCACACATTTTGCATATATATAAATGTTTGTGTACTATTTCAGTTGTTTATGCCACTTCTTATAGCATTTAGGTGTTTGAAATACATAATAACTGATTAATGCAACTCTCAAAGAAAACATATGATACAGTAATCCACAAAAAATAAGATACTTTGCTGTCTAGGCTAAAGCCTTCAAGTAGCACAACAGTAAAAAACACACTTGCTTTGAAGACAAGAATCAATCAACACTCAATTACAGATGTAGTTCAACAGCCACCAATTACTCTCTGTAGTCATTGTCACAATGTAAATGTATCCATCACATAACAATGCTTAACTTAAAAGGGTACTATCACACTGACAAACAGAACTGTGTGCAAAACAGTAAGCTCTAGCCCACCACTGTTCCCATGGTGAAATGCATGAAAATGTACAGCCATATACCTTTGTGTTTCTTATTATTGATATTCCTCACATGTTGTAACAGCCTAGGTTAAAAACATTTAATAACCCTCCCCCATAAAATGTCTTACAAGGGCATATAGCAATGTTCTCTATACACTAACCTCTTCAATGTACAGGGTCACATATGTTGTCCAGTTGTAGCCCTGAAATATATGGACCCTACCCCACAGCTTGTGTGGGAGTCCACAACATCACTAGAATGATAGCAGGAATGTCAGCACTAAATAATGATAGACCATTACCTATCAACCTCTTACTGCATGACATCTGGACAAAGCCTGGTATATAAGTGGAGGACAGAGGCTGAAACACAGGGCCATATTTGAAATATTGCTGTTATACACTGTGAAAGTTGCTAGTGTTACAGGATTGGTTGCAACATACCCTTACTGAGGAATATGAAGTCAGGAACACAAATGGATGTTGCCATGTACTGATAGCAATCAACAGAGATAATGCCACTGATTTGTCAAGGGCAAAACCTGTGTGGGGAACAGACAAAACATAACAGCCAAACCTCTGGACATCATGTGGATAGCCCCACAGTTGAGAGCTATGCAGACAGACTGCATTCCATGCAAAACTAGCATGTGCACACAAACCCTGTAAA
Source organism: Protopterus annectens (assembly GCF_019279795.1). Taxonomy (NCBI): domain Eukaryota; kingdom Metazoa; phylum Chordata; order Ceratodontiformes; family Protopteridae; genus Protopterus; species Protopterus annectens. The sequence goes on along the minus strand of NC_056746.1, from coordinate 69,490,304 downwards.
ACTAGAAATATTCAATGCATATAACAGCAATACTCACATACTGTCCCTAGGTCTGGAACCTTATACAAATATGTAGTTAGCCTGTGCCCACAAGTCTTGTAAGAGGTATTCCTACCTTCTGTCTGTAACACTGCTGCCCCCACACATGAAGGATGTCTTCCATACAGGAAAGGTAAAGGGACAACGCCCACATGATGTAGTTATTTACAGTAGTGGGTTGCTATGACATTGGCTAGGAGGTTAGGAGGGTGGCCTAATGGTTAAAGTGTTTGTCTTACAAACACAAGGTGCTGGGTTTGAATCTCACAAGGGATAACTGGCTAGGCTTAAAATGGCTCATAAGGGCAGTTAGCCTAGTACTAACCTATGAACCTATGAACCTATGAACCTATTGGAAGAACTACAGAGCTGCCTGCTTGCAATTAGAAAGTGCGGAACAGCAACTGGTGCAGAGTCCTTCACCTGAACATGAGCATCATCCAGAAAAGCCATGCTGCAAATTATTCAAACCAGCTTGATCACAGTAGTGGCGAGAGAGAAAGAGAGACAAAAAATTAGAAACAACATAAACAAAACCTAAAAAGAAATAAATAAGAAACAAGAAGACAACTTGTACAAAGAAGGAACATAAAAATAAACCAGGTATGTGAAACATGTAAGCATGTAATTTAATGTAGTACTTGGTCTGTAATAATGAGATAGATGATTATGAAAGATGTAAATGTGCCATCAATACCTGCTGTAATGATGTCCTGCAGAACAAATGATGTGGACATAGCATCTGGCTCTGTCTGCAGTGAGCCATACCTGTCAACTGTGCAGATCTTCACAGAATGTCAAGATTTAGCCAGCATAGTGTTTGTTCTGTTCCACCAAATATCTATATGTCTGACAAATAGCTGGAGATGGCCGTAATGAAGTAATGACAGGCACATGAGTTTCAGACCCCAACACCTTCAGAACAGTCATGGTAATGTAAAATGTATCTTCCTACAAACTTCATAGGTTTGTAATAGGCATATCTATGATCTGTCCCAATATATCTCCCCCAATGTTAGGCTTTGTCCACATGTGATGCTCTAAGGGGTGGATAGGTCGGGTCACAGATGAGGAGCCTGACACACCCTTGGAAAGGACAGCTGACATATGGCAATGACTAGAGTGTCTGTCAAACAGTCGTGTCTGTGCCACTGCTAGGCTAGTTAATGAGATGTTGCTTATATCCATATGTTACCTGTGACTATGAGTATTATACATGTTTGGATTGTAAATCTAGGATACCTATATAAGGCATGAGTATAGTAAAGCACTGTTGCAGATGTGTGTGTTAAACTGCTTATGATATATTGAATTAATAACATTCAGCTGTACAGTGTTCTTCTGGACAATGTTCACAGTTGTGACAGATATCTGTAGTCACATACATGTATACTTGTGTTATGTCAGCTATATTAATACTTTATCAAAACTGATTGCCCTGTTTTGTCACTCAGTGATCTGGACCAATGCCCAGAAGTCCTGGTATAGCAGGTTGAGATGTATAATTGAGCTGTAATACTGTAAATATAGTGTGCCATACTGACATAGAACACAAATGTATAACAGTTAACCCCTGAGCATGTGTATGTATGTGTATGTTTAGCTCAAAGGCAAGAAAGTAATAACAATGGTTACAAGCAGTCTGTAAAATAGGATGTGTGTGTTGCACATGTGTGTAATATCACTGTCATCGCATACAACAAAATAAAATGTGTACTGCTACTGATTGTTGCATTACCATGACACTGATATGGGTACTACAGTAGGCATGCTTATCAGGTAGTATTCAGAGAAGTGTACAACTGTGTTATGACCCACTGTCCATGCCTACCACTAACAGCTATATCAACACCCATATACACTAGATATCAAAGTGTACACAGCCCTGTTGGAATGCCAGGTCTGTGTGCTGTATGTCAATGAGACCACAAAAAGTCATGTCAAAATGTTTCTCACCTCAAATGTGACCCATAACCTGTACAATTCTATTGAAAAAGAAACAAAGCTGTTTCATGGAAGGTGAGCAACCATTGCCAAGTGAAGATGTGATGTGATGTTAGAGTACAAACCAAGACAAATGGATGCTGTAATCATCTCAGCAGGTGGTTTACACAACATAGTGTAAGGGTGTGTACACACATTCAACTGGCTTACTGTACTGACTATTAATTCCCATATGTTTTCACAGGACAGGTTATGCTCCCTGTTGAACTGAGCAGACTATAGGTCACATCACAGGTGGGGATTGTGTTGACATATGCTTTTGTGGGGTCATGTTTCAATTGCACAACTACCATGCATTGTAACAGGGGTGTGTACACTTTATATCCACTGTAGCTATATGGAATCAGCAGTACCTGTCCTGTACAACCAGCCTCCACCAACGCTAGAGTAATCCCCCTTGGTGGACAGCAACAAGATACATGGCACATAATAGGTTGCTATAGTGGCTGTACAAGGACACATAGGTGCAGACCGCAACTTGGAAGCAAGTGCACCTATATCTGAGCAAGCATGTGTGGTCACAAGTGACTTCCTGTAAGACTGACTATGACTAGAAATAAGACATATCCAAACTATCAAGGCCAATTGCAACCATGTCTCTACATATGTACGCAGTCTCAGAGATAGTAACACAAGTCAACCTGTACTGTGGGTAAAGCACACCTTGTACACACATGCCATGGATACAGGCAACCTACATCAGACAGGATAGGTGGGAACAATGGCACCCTGTCCACAACATTTATACACGGGGATATGCACATCAACCACACTCCTGCCCTCATCAGTAGTGAGCATGTACATAATGCCGACTGATGTCAACAACAGCAAATCTCCATGAGGCATGAGAACATGACAGTCTGCCTCCTACATGAACTTAAGCATGTGCTTACAGCTTCATCACACACAACAGTCAAACACAGACTTGCCACCATCCCCATACCATCCACATGGAAGATGGCCACTGTCATCTCTCTACACAGAAATGAATGGAGAATAGCAGGTTATGCCATTAAGTGTCCAACACTGGGGGAACTGGACAGGTCAGGGCCAGGAGTGTAATATAAGATGTCAAAGCCATGATAGCCTACAGTGTTATGGTATAGTCTGGATTATTTGCAAGTAATATCCACTGTTGATGTGCATGTGGACAACCATATGAGGTCCTGTGACCTTTTTTCCTGTTTATGTTTTCCAGGTACAATGCCCTGGGAACGTCTGCCAGTGTTCATGAATCTTGAGAATGATACAATTATCCAATTTATCATCCAGCATCATGGCATACTATTTGGCCGCAGGGCCCAGGATCTGCAGGAGAGGACTGCCTTGTGAAATGAGCTTGTCCACAAGGTAATTGATGTCAGCCTGCAGAGCTGAAATTATGAGCAGGTGCAGCATCATTGCACTGACATAATCCGCCACACCCATCAGCGTGCTGCTGCTGTAAGGATGGACTAGCTAGCCATATGTGGGAGTCATGCCATCCAGCCCTCACTGACACATACTGAGGAGCTCCTTTCCAGCCTTAGGGCACCTGCCCACCAGACAAGCCAGCAAGCTGAAGACAACATTGTGGAGGTGGGTGCCACTACACAATGGACAAGGAGCGCGCAGGTAAGGCCCAAGGGCACATTACTAGATCACTGTTGCTTAACCATTTTTATCTGTAAAGTATCTACATGCATATGTCAGATAAGATAGTCTGTTGCTGGAGTGTAGTAATGAATAGATGTGCATAATCCTTAGTATTGTGGGTTTGTACTGTCAATGTGCTGAAATGCTGCTTCCACCCTGTACCAATGCCACAGGTGTGGCTACTGACATTACTTCTCTCACACAGCTATTTAGGTCCCTCTAGTATACAACTGGGCAGCAGCCTGTAACTGGTGAGTATGTAGTTGTTTTGTTCAGGTTTGCTGATACACCGGCCATGTTATGGCCATGCTATTTGCCATGCACACATTTAACACACCTACCCATAATGTGTGCTGTACATGTTCAGTTTTGTTGGTGTTAACTGCACTCCATCACAGTGGTCACCATGGTGGCATTTCTGAAGGGTATGTAAGATTCCTACAGTATACCTAACAACCTGCCAGTGCAAGATGTGTGGACAGAGATGAACAGAATGGTGGGATAAATGGCCTACAGTAGGCACATGTCTGAAATATTACCCTTATACAGTGGATACAACAGTGTATACACCACTATTACAATTGCAACTGTCTCTGATTTAAACAATGGCAGACCACAATAGCACATTCCACACCTTTTACAACCTGTAATGTGATCCTAACATGGGCAATGAATGTGTAATATGGAATCCTATGTTAGGACAACAAAATGGGGAATACAAACCTTACCAAATACTGGAAGCATATGTGTGCACACACTCCAAATAACATATTGTGGAAGCAGTTTGTGATGTACTGACAGCATTCACTCTTCCTGATTACACACCTGCCATCATGTACAGGGCCTCAATGTCACACCAAGTAATGGTCTGCTGTCCAAGAAGTATGTCCATGACATTTGCCCACTCACCTGCAACAGAGGCAGCCATGGCTTGCACACATCTTACAAACCATGAAATGGATCCCATATCTGAAAGGTAGCACTCAGGAGTGGGAAAAGTAGCCTTACCTCACCATTGCATATACCATGGCAAACAGTGCAGACAGTTATCTATGAGTGTATGAACTATGGGACAGCACTGATGTAGAAAATAAACAGATGCCCATCCAAAACAGATGACAAAACATGTTGCAAACTGGTCATAGAGGCTGCCCAGAAACATGCAGCAACACTTAGGGACTTGCAGGAATGTCTAGAAAGTACTGCCCATACCATACCTGTGTCAACAATCTCCTGGATTCTGTACACGTAGCATACACATAACATCAAGTGTCCAAATGGCATGTGTTGCAATGCATAATGGTGTCATAAGACCAAGGCTCAAACCTACAGACAATATTCATAAAGATCCATGTGGTGCACAAGTAACACCTCACTCCACCTTAGGGCCACCATCCCCAATTTTTAGCTTGCTGGTGCCAGTGTATACCTTTAGGGTTGCTGCTCATTAGCTGGAACTAGGCTGGTAGACATGGTGTTTTGAATTTGGAACACTGCAAAATAACACTCATGTGTGGCCTATAGTTGTCAGGCATCTGCAATAAGGCTGAGGATGGGGAGGTGTGTCAGCTGGAAACACAACAGTGAACTGAACATACATACAAAGCTCACTAAGAATGGCTGTATCTGAACACAGTCAAGGTTATGAATTGTGCCAGACATAACCCAGACTCTACAGCAATAATGAACCCAATGTTTGACCTCCAAGGGCTGTGCACATGAGCTGACCTTGCAATCTGGCAGAGTTGGGGTACCTTTGTAGGGCAGAGTGACCAAATAATGGCAATTGAAGATGGGCCATGCTAGTATACCCCTTCCAGGAATAGTGACTGCTGTAGTTCACTTAACAGGTGCCTCAACAAACCATTGTGTTAAGGTTGTGCACACTTATGCAACTCACATATTGTATGCATCTCATTCAGCATCTGCATGACTAACACATTTGTTTGATACATTGGATTGCACAGGTCATATTTTACATATCAGGTGGGTGTAATGTTAACAAATGCAGTATTGTGGCCCCATTGGATATCATGGAAGAGGCTGGCATGTCAATAAGGGTGTGTACACTCCTTTTATCCACGTTAAGCTTTGAAGGTTGACAGTGTAACCGGATTTTATTGCACCTACATGCAATGCTGATGATGAGATCTGCAAATTAAAGGTCAGGCATTAATTATTGACATCAGTCCTCATATCATCCCAGTTATGTGTCAGACAAACACATAGAGGCTGTGAGTAACAGAGAAAACATAACTGCCACACATATACACATTGTGCAATGGTGTGTACACTTGTGAGGTATGGTGCACAGTACATACCAGTGATGAGATCTGTAAATCAGTCATCAGGCATTCACAAATGATATCTGTCCACATATTATCCCATGTATGTGTCGGACAAACACATAGGGTCTGTGAGCAGCAGAACAAACATAACTGTCACACATATACACATTTAGCAATGGTGTGTACACTTGTGAGGTATGGTGTACAGTACATACCAGTGTGATGTACAGGTGCACAGCAACACTATGTACATGGGTGCAGTGTGTTCCAGGGGAAGAGCCATCACCTACTAACACAACTCATGCATCAGAGAGATGTGTAATGTTGGTAACAAGGATTGAGTATGGCTGCAGTGCATGCTGCTGAGTGCCATATGTCATGCATGTTGACTGTTGGGTAATGAGAGTTCTGTGTAATATCTTTGTGCCACCTCACCTGTAACTGTGTGTGTGTGTGTGCGTGTGTGTGTGTGTGTGTGTGTGTGTGTGTGTGTGTGTGTGTGTGTGTGTGTGTGTGTGTGTGTGTGTGTGTGTGTGTGTGTTCAGAAGTAAACCATAATGTACAGGTCTTAATTTACATTTCTTGTCTGCCCCTCACAGGTGATGAGGTGACTCAGGGTCCCTCCTGCAGGCAAACTTATGTTAGTGTCCATACAGACTCTGACAGTGATGATAGGCATAGTGAGGCACAGGCAGGGTTGTCAGGGGCTGAAACTGTGCCATTGATTGACATCCCACTTTTATCCATCCCATCCCCGCACACAGTCACAATGCCCATACATACCCCATCACCAATGACCATAGATGAGGGACAGTTGGCGGGTGGTGGCATGGGACAGGAAAGTGTAGTGAGTATGGCAAGTGTGTCCATACACAGCAGCCATAGCTGGATGACTGGTGAGGTCCCACACAGTCAGATATACAGGAGTGCTCATAGGAGGGCTGCTGGTCATCATGCCCCTGGCAGAAGTGCCACAGTAGGTGTCACCAGATGCATGTTTTGGGGCATCATGGTGGCACAGGCACATATGGAATGTTACACTAGCGATAGTCTGAGGCTGCAGAGGGCTACTCTTCCTGCTGTACGTGACTACATCTGTGATCTTGCAGATACCAGCCGTTATTTTGCAGAGGTCATGTATAGAAGGTTGGGTGATAGTGTGGGAATCCTCAACTGTGTGGTCTCTATGGAAGAGCATGTGGTAGAAGTAGGGCACTGGCCACATGGATGTAGGTCAGCAACACGAACAGATGGAGGTCTATGTGGACATGCAACATCTCATGGCTGCTCTCGTAGTGGCAGTACCAGCACCAGCACTGCAGGGAGGGTGCTGTCCACACCACAATGCAGCAGGCCACCTGCACGTGGTCCTGGCCGGTTGCAACAGGTATGCAAATCCAGCAGACAATTGTCATCATCAGGGGAGAGTAACATAACATTTCTGGGCTTCTGCCTGGTAGCACCCGTGCAACCCCTGGCAGGCGCAGTTCCCATGTCCATGGCCAGACACATTGAACTGTACACCCTGCCATGTATGGTCCACAGCTGTCCAACATACACCTGTATAGGGCAGCCACATGGCAGAACTGTGTGCATACATACACACACATCACCAACACAGCTAGGCAACCTCCATACCAACACACACCACATCTACACAGGCCATTTAATAAACAACCCCCTATCCCACACACATGATGTCAACCAAACAGCTCAGTCTAGGTCTCTGGCAAACCAACACCACACCCTGTGCATATGATGATACCTGTGCCACATCCCTGTCATCCATACCATCGATGCAGGGACATGCTAATATGGTTCTGATGCACAGGATGAATGTACTAAAGTTTGGCAATGTAATACTGTTTAACATGTTGCCAGATGGAATGTTTAATGCTTACACATCAGGGTGTGTAGCTGTCCAGCCATGATACATTATAGGTGTTATTAACACTGACTGATTGTGATCTCCATAATGTATTCTGTTTGTGTTCTAGGTGTCTATCTGTCAGAATGATGCTGGTCTGCTGTCCTTTCCTACAAGGGGTGTGGTACTGTGGTGACACATTGACTGCGTCTTATCCCAGGTACAGCTGAACACAAGTAACAGGTCTGTATAACAGTTACTGCATGTGCCACATGGGTGATAGGTCTGAGGGGTGTATACTGGTGAGTGCATGGTGGTTGATGTAAGCAGCTCTTCTACCATGTACAATGGTAAGTGTACTGGGTGGCACACACCAAATGTTTGTGAATAACACACACACAGAGGCTTTTGTGTTGATGCAATTCACAGAGAATACTGTTCACATGGATGTACTTCATTTTGCAGAGAACTCATTTTGGCCTATGAAATTCCACCAAGACCAAATTGCCAAAACATCACATCAGTAAATAATCAGTCTGCCAGTATAATGTCATTGAAAATGGTACTGGCAAGGTATATGTCCTCTTTCCCAATGTAGTGTAATCCTGGAGTTGATAAACATAGGTGTGCTGGTGTCCGTGTTTGACAAATTTTGGCCTTGTAATGTGACATTGTAACATATGGGTCCTCAATATGAAAATGTAGGAAAATCCACCCTCCAATGGATCCTGTTACACAATCACACCAACACCCACACAGGATACTGATGACACACACACACACACACACACACACACACACACACACACACACACACACACACACACACACACACACACACACTTGCCAATACTGAATTTCAAACCCCTACCTAGCTATGTACTGCTTGGGTGGCCACGGTGGTGCAGTGGTTAGCATTGCTGCCTCACAGCAAGAGGTTCTCTGGTTCGATCCTTGACTGGGGTGCCTTCTGTGTGGAGTCTGCATATCCTCCCTGTGGTCGTGTGGGTTTCCTCTGGGTGCTCCGGTTTCCTCCCACATCCCAAAGACATGCTGCAGGTGGATTGGACTCTCTAAATTTGCCCTAGGTGTGTGTGTGTGTGTGTGTGTGTGTGTGTGTGTGTGTGTGTGTGTGTGTGTGTGTGTGTGTGTGTGTGTGTGTGTGTGTGTGTGTGTGTGTGCCTTCTGTGGAAGGTTGACACCAGGCTGGCAACTCAACACTGTAAAACTCCACTGCCAATCATGAGCGGACAAGGTGATCTGCTGTGGCGAGCCCTAACCAGGAAAAGCCAAAAGATGAAGAAGAAGACCAAGCTATGTATGCTACTACAGTGTTACGCAGTTGCCACATGTGTCATGGAGCTGATATGTTAAAGAGTTGTCCGAAGGTATCTTTGAAGGTTAGTAATATCAGCAGCAGGGCTAAAGAAGGGGTATGGGAAGTGCAGTAAGTATGAATGTCCACAAAATTAGGTGTCATCAAAGACACACATACACACACACACACACACACACACACACACACACACACACACACACACACACACACACACACACACACAAACACGCAAATTATCATAGTTGCCTGGACCAGAATTAGAACTCCTACCTAATTCGTTTGCTACACTATGGTATTACAAAGTTATCATACATGCCACAGAGATTATATGTTGGAGAGTTGTCCAAAGGTATCTTTGAAAGTGAGTGACATCAGCAGCAGGGCTAAAGAAGGGGTATGGGAAGTGCAGTGAGTGTGAATGTCCACAAAACAGGTGCTATCAAAGACACACACATTCCCACACACATTTTCACAGTTACCAAGGCCAACATTAGAACTCCTACCTAATTTGTTTGCTTATATGTTGGAGAGCTGTCCAAAGGTATCTTTGAAGAGTGAGTGACACAGCAGGCTAAAAAAAGGGGGACACACACACACACAAACACACAAATTCTTACAGTTGCCAGGACCAGGATTAGAACTCCTGCTTAACTAGTTCGCTACATTATGGTATTACACAGTTATCACATGTGTCACAGTGATTATATATTCATAATTTGTCCAAAAGTATCTTTGAAGGTGAGTAACATCAGCAGCAGGGCTAAAGAAGGGGTATGGGAAGTGCAGTGAGTGTGAATGTCCACAAAACAGGTGCTATCAAAGACACACACATTCCCACACACATTTTCACAGTTACCAAGGCCAAGATTAGAACTCCTACCTAATTTGTTTGCTACACTATGGTATTACACAGTTATCACAAACATCACAGAGATTATATGTTGGAGAGCTGTCCAAAGGTATCTTTGAAGGTGAGTGACATCAGCAGAAGGGCTAAAGAAGGGATGTGGGAAGTGCAGTAAGTGTGAATGTCCACAAAATAACGTGTTATCAAAGACACACACAATCCCACACACAACACACACACATTTTCACAGTTGCCAAGGCCAGGATTAGAACTCCTACCTTACTAGTTGGCTACACTATGTTATTACACAGTTATTGCATGTGCCAGAGAAACTATATGTTGGAAAGTTGTTCACACATATCTTTGAAGGTGAGTGACCTCAGAAGCAGGGCTAAAGGAGGGGTATGTGAAGTGCAGTAAGTGTGAATGTCCACAAAATCAGGTGTCACCAAAGACACACTCTCACACATTTTCATAGTTGCCAGGACCAGAATTAAAACTCTACCTAACTAGTTTGCTACACTATGGTATTACACAGTTATTGCACGTGCCACAGAGCTTATATGTTGGAGATCTATACAAATGTATCTTTGAAGGTGAGTGACACCAGCAGCAGGGCTAAAGGAGGGGTATGGGAAGTGCAGTAAGTGAGAATGTCCACAAAATCAGGTGTCATCAAAAACACACACTCTCTCACAGTTGCCAGGATCAGAACTCTTACCTAAATAGTTTGCTACACTATGGTATTACACAAGTATCACACACACTCTTACACACAAACACACAAATTCTTACAGTTGCCAGGACCAGGATTAGAACTCCTGCTTAACTAGTTTGCTACATTATGGTATTACACAGTTATCACATGTGTCACAGTGATTATATATTCATAATTTGTCCAAAAGTATCTTTGAAGGTGAGTAACATCAGCAGCAGGACTAAAGGAGGGGTATGGGAGGTGCAGTAGGTGTGAATGTCCACAAAATCAGGTGTTATCAAAGACACACACACTCTCACATACAAACACACACATTTTCACAGTTGCCAAGGCCAGGATTAGATCTCCTACCTAACTAGTTTGCTATACTATGGTATTACACAGTTATCGTATATGCCACAAAAATTATCTGTTAGGTAGTTGTCCAAAGGTATCTTTGAAGGTGAGTGACATCAGCAGCAGGGCTAAAGAAGGGTATGAGAAGTTCAGTAAACGTGAATGTCCACAAAATCAGGTGTCATCAAAGACATACATACACACACACACACACACACACACACACACACACACACACACACACACACACACACACACACACACACACACATTCTCACAGTTGCCTGCACCAGGATTAGAACTCCAACCTAATTAATTTGCTACACCATGGTATTACACAGTTATCACACATGCCACAGAGATTATATGTTGAAGAGCTGTCCAAAGGTATCTTTGAAGGCAAGTGACATCAGCAGCAGGGCTAAAGAAAGGATATGAGAAGTGTAGTAAGTGTGAATGTCCACAAAATCAGGTGTTATCAAAGACATATACACTCCCACACACAACACACACACATTTTCACAGTTGCCAAGACCAGGATTAGAACTCCTACCTTGCTAGTTTGCTACAATATGGTATTACACAGTTATCACATATGCCACAGAAACTATATGTTGGAGAGTTGTCCAAAGGTATCTTTGAAGGTGAGTGACCTCAGAAGCAGGGCTAAAGGAGGGGTATGGGAAGTGCAGTAAGTGTGAATGTCCACAAAATCAGGTGCCAACAAAGACACATACACTCTCACACATTTTCATAGTTGCCAGTACCAGGATTAGAACTCCTACCTAACTAGTTTGCTACACTATGGTGTTAAACATTTATTGCACATGCCACAGAGCTTATATGTTGGAGAGCTGTCCAAAAGTATCTTTGAAGATGAGTGGCATTAGCAGCAGGGCTAAAGGAGGGGTATGGGAAGTGCAGTAAGTGTGAATGTCCACAAAATCAGGTGTCATCAAAAACACACACACTCTCACAGTTGCCAGGATCAGAACTCTTACCTAAATAGTTTGCTACACTATGATATTACATAGGTATCACACACACTCTTACACACAAACACATATATTCTTACAGTTGCCAGGACCAGGATTAGAACTCCTGCTTAACTTGTTTGCTACACTATGTTATTACACAATTATCATATGCACCACATTGATTATATGCTAAAGATTTGCCCAAAGGTATCTTTGAAGGTGAGTGACATCAGCAGCAGGACTAATGGAGGGGTATTGGAAGTGCAGTAAGTGTGAATGTCCACAAAATCACGTATTATCAAAGACACACACACTCTCATACACACACACATTTTCACAGTTGCCAAGACCAGGATTAGAACTCTTACCTAACTAGTTTGCTATACTATGGTATTATACAGTTATTGTATGTGCCACAAAAATGATATGTTAGTTGTCCAAAGGTATCTTTGAAGGTGAGTGACAGCAGCAGGGCTAAAGAATGGTTATGGGAAGTGTAATAAGTTGATTGTCCACAAAATCAGGTGTCCTCAAACACACACACACACACACACACACACACACACACACACACACACACACACACACACACACACACACACACACACACTCACACAAATTTTCATAGTTGCCAGGGGCAGGATTAGGACTCTCACCTAACTAGTTTGCTATACTATAGTATTATGCAGTTATTGCATGCACCACAGAGGTTAAATGTTAGAGAGCTCTCCAAAGGTATCTTTGAAGGTTAGTGACATCAGCAGCAGGGCTAAAGGAGGGGTATGGGAAGTGCAGTAAGTGTGAATGTCCACAAAATCATGTGTCATCAAACACACACACACTCACACACAAACACACACACATTTTCACAGTTGCTGGGACAAGGATTACAACTCCTACCTAACTAGTTTGTTACACTATGGTATTACCCAGTTATCGCATGCACCACAAAGCTTATATGTTGGAGAGTTGCCCAAAGGTATCTTTGAAGGTGAGTAACATCAGCAGCAGGGCAAAAGGAATGGTATAGAAAGTGCAGTAAGTGTGAATGTCCAAAAACATCAAGCGTCATCAAAGATGCACACATGCACACACAAACATGTTCACAGTTGCCAGGACCCAGATTAGAACTTTGACCTGACTAGTTTGCTACATTGTAGTATTACACAATTACTGCACACGCCAAAAAGCTTATGGGCTGAGATTTTGCCAATGGGTGATTTCAAGGTGACTGACATCCATAGGAGTGCTAATGTAGGGCAATGGGAAGTGTACTGAGTGTGAATGGCCTCAAAATCATTATTCCACAAACATACACACACACACACACACACACACACACACACACACACACACACACACACACCATTTAACAGTTACCATGTCTGAAATTAGAACTCCTACCTAACTAGTTTATTACACTAGAGTATTATGCAGTTGTCACAAGTGCCACACTGCTTATAATGCTGAGACTTGCCCAAGGGGTTATTTCAAGGTGACTGATAGCAGGGGTGCTAACATGGGCAATGGGAAGTGCAGTTTGTATGAATGGGCAATAAATAATTTCTCTGGAAACACACACACACACTCACTCATACACAACTTTACATTTGACAGGACTGAGTTTACAAATGCTACATGAATACCTATTTGTAATATCGTGTTACACAGTTAGCACAAGCACAACAAACACTATAGGGCTGACGGCTACCAAAAGGAATGTCTACAGTGATTGACATCAGCACATCATGTGATATGGGACAATTGGATGTGTTGAAGATGGGACAGCCCTCATAATGGCATTCTCTCTGTCACTGTCTGTCTCTCTCTTCCCCACATCTCTGTGTGTGTATATTTGACATATTATAGTCTGTTGGCCATAGATATGTGTGAGTATTCCTATCCAATGTGTGTGTGAAGCATAATTGGTGTGTAATTTGGTGTGTGTGCGTAGACATCTGCAGATGACAGATATGTATAGTCCACTGTGTTGTCAGACATGGACTTCATTTCTCTAAGTGTAGGAGCATGTCCAGTATGACCTTCTGTACTGAGTGTGTGAATCCATTCCAGGTAGGGTTGTACTCAAGTCCAGGTTTTAGTGTTCTACACCTACAGCTAGCAACCTGTTTCTGCAGGATATCTGTAGTTTGTTTGACAATATGTAGTCACAATGGGTGAAATATAGGGGAATACTGTAACTATTGCTGTCTGTGCTGCTTGTGTTGCATAGTTGGTGTTAGCACAGATATTCAGACATATGTACTGTTTTACACTGTGATCTGTTATGTCATCAACTGCTGACAGATAAGATTAATTGCTCACAGTTATTTACCAGGAAATACAAGATAAATGCAGCTGTATTGTGGTCCACAGCCTACACATTCTTTCACACTCCTGCCATTCTGGAGGGGTGGCTACAGACACTTGCTGACGGGTCTGTGTAAATGGTTCAGCACCTTGGTAGTATGGTGACTGAGGATCCCTTTCTTGTACATATATCGACTTAACAGAGTGGCCATATCCTGCTGTGGCCATACCTCTCAGCTGTATAGATTCACCCAGATTACCCAGAGGCAGGGCACATATATCTGGTCAGTTCCCCTTCACATTGTGTTTTACGAGTAGGTTCGTAGCCACCCATTCCTGGGTTTGCAGACAGAGGTAGTATGGGCACATATCAGAGTTTCAGACTTCACACACTCCATGACGTCTATGCTTCTACACCCGCCCCTCTGTTATTCTATCTTCTTCCTAACATTATACAACCGATATCTGAGAAGTATCCCTATAGGTGGCCCTTCATCCCAGCGGTATTTATGGATTGGTCTGCAGTTCATGCAGTAGGACATGGGGGGCATGCTACTGGGATTTGTGAACATGGCCTTGCATTTGTGTTCTGGTGACTATGTTTGGTTGTTATTTAGGACCCCATGAGATACCATACACTGGCACTATGGTTGAGGCACAAGCCTTTGACAGAGGACTGTAGGCCATTTGTTAGTCATGCAGGCAATCTGTAGTAGGCCATGCATTTTGTCACTCCTACATTCCCAGTCTGTAAGCCAGTGGATTCCCCTGGGGTGACAGGGTAAGTGTGCAAGGTGTTAATGACAATATTTCCTGTGCATATTCATCCATAGTTCTGGATGCAGGCAGGGCGCTGCTTACAGTTAGGGACACACCTGCATAGGACACCTATGACCACTGGTATTACTCCTCAAACTTACATGTTACTGCATTTCTACATAGGATTGTGGGGGGAGGTACACCTGAGAACATTAAACATTTGCTATGACTGTACTGGTATTTCAGGTATTCTGTTGGCTTCCATTTCATATCATATTCTGACCTATCATGCAGACTGGAGGCATATCAGTAGAGTACAGACCTTAGGTTTTATTGACCTACATTTCAGTTTCAGACTTCTTACCCTTCAGAACTAACATACAACTGCTAGACCTGTTGTAGTCTGTCTGTGTAGGTCTGGAGGGGGGCTGTTCACCATTGCCATCAACTGGAGGCTTTAGTGCAACATTTCTTTATGGTCATCTACACCCGTCCTGCTGGCTGAGGCTGGTGGCGGGTATGTGAGCTTCACTGACATGCATGTGTATGTCCCAAGGACACACATTTGGGCCACGACATGTACTGCAGTGGGATTTGTCACCTTGTCTAGTACTGCCTAGTATGTTGACACCAGTATTTGTTATGGATTTTTTGCTGCCCATATAGGTGTCCACTATCTGCTGCCATTCCATTCAGCCATCTGATTCCTTTGCATGCTCGCGTCCATACCAAAGATACAACTATCAGAACATACTACTCCATTCAGTAATTGATAGGAAGAGTGACTTACCTTGTGGCTGGGCCAGTATTGAAGATGGTGCTTGAGGGCTGACTATGTTGGATCCACATAGTACACTCCTTATACATGGTAAAGCACAGGTAGTGTCATGTTTGGCATCCATTTTACTGTATGTGCGTGTCAGAGAGAAGTGTCATTCCCTGGGTCCCTACTGTATCAGTGTATGTGCTATGCCTTGCCTTTTTGCCAAGGCCTGGGCATACTGGGCACACCTCCTTCTGCCTGCATGGGCAGGCTCAGGTAGTTCCTCCTCCAAGTCACTCTGTGCCTGTGATGGCCTTGGCAATGGTGGGGGGCTGTGTGGCCTTGCCCCATGCTGTTCCTGCTGCAGATGTTTCCGCAGGATCATATTGTGTAGCATGGCACACACTATGAATATTTGTGCACATGTAGCTGGAGAGTACTGCAAGGCTCCATCAGATATGTCCAGGCAGCAGAAGCATGACTTGAGCATCCCAAACACATGCTCTATTATGATTCTGGTTTGTATGTGTGCTTCATTATGGCATTCTTGTTCAGGTGTGTGTGCATTTCTGAAGAGTGTCATTAGCCATGGCTCCTGTGCGTAGCCAGCATCCGCTAGTATGTGGCCATATGGAATCTCCCCACTGGCAAATGATTGGTACAGCTGTGTCATATGCCAGATGTGAGAGTTGTGATAGCTTTAAGGGCTGCCAGCACAGACATTCAAGATAATGCCCCGGGCATCGCACATGACCTGGCAGTCGATGGAGGGGAAGCCCTTGTGGTTTATGTAGCCCCTACCCCACTGGCTGGGTGGTGCTTTGATGTGTATGTGCGTGCAGCCTATAGCACCCACTGCCTGAGGGTATTCTGCTATTTGGTGGAAGAGATGCAGATTACTGGTTAACACATCATGGGTGTTGAGGAAATATATGTGGTCATTGGCATGTGCCTACATGGCATCCAGGAACTGGTGGAGTACCCTGGATGCTAATGCTTGTGAGATCCCCATGATATCCCCAGTTGCCCTTTGTAAGGTATCTGTGGCTAGTATTCTTAAGCCTGTACCTTGGTATCCACTGGGATGGGTTCCCCTTTGTTGGTTCTGTGTGTGAGGCGTGGCCGGCACAGCTCAACAATTTGCTTATAATGTCCCTGTCCACTGTATAGAGCTCCACTATCTCCAGCTCATGTAGCGGTTACCCTGGGTTTGTACACTCTTCTCCTCCTCCTCACTGTGGGATGGTCATCAGCATTCACATCCTCACCACCCTCAGCCTCTTGCACATATTGATGTATGAGAGCGACAGCAGCTCCTAACATTTTGTTAGTTTTGTCAGGTAAAATTTCCCTTTCTGTATACATGTGGTGTAGATTTTGTGGGAAAAAACAGACTAAAAGGTGTTTGCATAGTTTATAGTAGTGTGCTGGGCTGCTGCCTGTGTAATTGGCTGAGTCTGATACATTTTACATGACAGCTATGCTAGTTCTCCTTGATTGTCTTCCTACTCCTGTTTTCCCTTCCCATTGCCTTCCCATTTAAGCCCTGAGGTGCACCACACATACCCAGTGCTCAGATGTGAACAGAGCTGCTATTTCCTATTTTTTTTTTAAACCCAATGCACAGTGTGCACACCCATTTAGGCAATGTAAACTATGCTAGGCAGCCTCAGACACACCTCCTTCCTTAGCCTAGCTTTGCTTAGCTAAGGACAAACACAGGTCACACAGCTCCAATAAGCTTATAGCATGCATGACACTCCCCCCTTATGAGGTCATCTACCTCTTAGACGTATACAGTGGTGTTGCTGCACCTACATGGTTGGGTGCAAGCTAACACTGAGAGGAAATCTGTGATTCGGTATCAGTTCCCTCATTTGCATAAACCAGAATGCAAATTCATAGTTACTACACTCAAACTGGGCCTTCCCCCTTAGCAACCACTATCCCCTGGTATTGTTGTCTTATGCATGCCATTGACTATTATAGCAAAATGCTGATTTGGGTATAAAAGCTTATTTCCCTCTTTTTCTAATTTTGTGCTGATCCTGTTTGCACACCGCTGCCTTATGCTTAAATGGCTGAAACTGGCCAAAAAAAACATAAACTTGTTTTTTATAAAATAGCAACTATTTTTCATGCCAGTGGCCATATATGTGGCAATTGGCATGCCTACTACATTGACTATGTGCTTTCTTTCAAGCTGTCATGCCTCCATTTTGTAATTTGAAAAAAATGCATTTGGTTAGTAACCAAATACATTTCTGCAAGTTACACTATTCCTGCACCACCTGCCTGCTTTCTGGGCTGTACTTCACCTCATTTGCATGTTTTTTCACTATCAAATGAGGTAATTAGTATATATCAGTGGTGTCCATGCGGAATAGTATAGGCGCACTCGTGCACATCTCAGGGGCTCGTTCCTGGATCTCTCGTCAGCCATATTACATGCAGCAGCTCTTGCACTATTCAGGCACTCCATGCAGAGCTTGCTGAATCCATGGGGCTAGTCTGAAATTTAATTTATTGATAATTAGAAGTATAAATCTAAGCTGTTTGTTTCATTCAGTTATTAGAATTACTGCATATATCAAAATAATAAAGAATTAGTTGTTAAAAGACCTGAACATGCATACTACACATACCTTTACTTTATGAAGTGTACAATTTTATATTATAAGAAACTGTTTGACTTAAGTTATTAGATGCAAAATATAAATGCATTCATATATGTATTTATATATATATGTTTATAATAACGTATAATAATAAATAAAAATAATAATAGAGTTAGTGACAGAATTTTGGAATATATAGACATATATCTGTTAAGATGTTAATATAAAATATTGTAGATATTAAATGTTTCATAACTATTCATATGACCAGGAAAGAATGGATTTTTTTTTTAATGAAGAACGGTATGTTATTCTGATATCTTGACTTATAATTTTATTAAGTAGCAGGGTGGGAGTACTCTCACTCTTGCTGATGGGTGGGAATGTTTGGGTAGTTTGTACAGCTAAACTAGAAATTTTACACTCCATTTGGGGTTTGAGGGATTTTAAATATGTATGTTCAATAGTTTGGTATATATTTTATTCTTTTTGGGTGTCTACTACTGTAATTAATATTTATACAGGACAATCTAGATCTTACTGATTAGGTGAGTTCCAGTATTCAGTTCCTGGTTTTTAAAGTAGTTAAATGTTACTATTATTATTTTGAAATTATGAAAACATTTCTAGTATATTTGTTAAACATTCTATGTGTCAACTCTTAAGTGTAGTTCTATTAGCATTAATGGTTTAAACAATGGTTCTAAGAGAGGGGGGTTACATAGGTATTTAAAACTATTTAATTCCCATCTTATATTTTTACAGGAGGCACATTTATTGCAGGCAGATATAGACAGACTTAACAGTAAGGCATATTTTGTGTTAGCTGGTTCTTATTATAATCAGAAAAAGAGAGGGGTTGCTATTTTATGAAGAAATTCTCTGTCTATACATACAAATATTGGATCATATAATGATGAGAAGGGCATATTCTGTTCAGTTAACATTAGAAATTAATAAAAGAATGTATACTCTCATTAATATATACCATACCAACCACCTGGAAAATCTCCCACATCATTCCCCTACACAAGGGTGGAAATTCCATAGAATTTTCTAACTATCGTCCTATTGCGCTTCTCTCTCCCCTGGCTAAAATAATGGAAAAGTGTATCCATAAACAATTACTTGAACATCTTCTCCAGAATAATCTTCTGGCTAACTGTCAACATTTTAGACCATTTCATAGCACAACTACTGCCCTATTATCCTTCACTGACTGCATTAATTTCAACCGCAATAACAACATTCTCTCCTCTGCTCTTTTTATTGACCTCTCTGAAGCATTTGATATGGTCAACCATAATCTTCTTATTAAAATTCTACAATCCTTTTCTCTTGATACAATGGTTATAACATGGTTTCAGTCCTATTTAGATAATCGTCAACAGGCTGTCCTATGGGAAAATACCCTATCATCCCATCTCCCTGTTACCCTTGGCGTCCCTCAAGGGTCCATACTGGGACCACTTCTCTTTTCAGTATTCATCAATGACCTTAACCAAGCTATTCCCCAAGCAAACTGTATATAATACGTAGACAACTCAACAATAATCTGCTCCTCCAAATCACAAACCCAACTGCAGTATCTAACCCAAAACATGTTTAATATAACAGAGAACTGGTTCCTACAACGTTGCCTCCTTTTGAACTCTAAAAAAACTAAACTCCTCCTTTTTTCTCCTACAAGGAAGTCACCCCCAATCAATTTCTCAGTCTCTTCCAATAATGGCATACTTATATCCCCTGATCCTACTACTAAACTTCTATGGGTAACTATAGATAATAACCTAAACTTTGATACCCATATCAATAATACCATAAAAACTGTTAACAAGAAACTAGGATCTCTTTACAAAATAAGGCCTTTCCTCTCTCCCTTAGCCAGGGCCACTATTGCCCTTTCCCATCTCATCTCTACGCTTCATCAATATATACAAACCTGTCTAAAAACAACCTACACAAACTGGAAACCTCTTATAACAACATTGCCAGGTTTGCTACTGCTTCTCCTTTCAAGACTCATCATTGTAACAACCTGAAGCAGTTAGATTGGTTAGAATTTCAGAATCAGAATCAGATCCACTTTAACCAATTGACTATTGCTCATAAGGTCCTCTACCACCCCACAAATACCCCAATACTCTCTAGCCTTATCACCCAATATAGAAATCTTGACACTTTACGATCATCAATGAAACTTCATGTTGCTACCTGCAAATCTAACAACATGGCAGGAAGTGCCCTGTTCTCTAATGCAGTGGGCAAAAATAGGAACCAGCTCCCTAATGAACTAACATCATTGCCCTCCTTTACACTATTTAAGAAAAACCTTAAATACTATCTTAAAACACATTGGTTATGTCACTGTTCTAATCCAGATTAACCCTACCTTGCACCTATATGTCCTAATGTTGAAACTTTAAAATGTATCTGTAAAACAACTTTGATACCTGAATTTCTATACTACTGTAGATTGTACTGGTTATAAGGGGAATTTTTCTGTTTGTGTTTTATTGTATATATTGTTTTCTCTATCATTACTGTTAACTTTTTTTGTCTGACAAGCAATCTGTAACTTACTATAATGTTATGTTATGTTCTATTTTGTTTCTTGTCTTTTATGTGGAGCTTTTCTCCCCAGGCCTCTACTGAAAATGGACATGTATCCAGTTAGTCTAGCCCAGTAAACAAATGTAAAATAAATAAATAAATTAAATAAATAAATAAATAATGGACATTGGATTCTAGGAATAGTGACTAACACTGCTATAAATCAATTGAACCAATTTGTCCAAATTTCAAAAGGTAATCCTGTACTAGCAGGGGATTATAATTTTATACTACAAGCTGATGATATTAATTCCACTAGAAAGAGAAAAATATTAGCCTTAGCAAAAGAATTAATAAAGTTTATAGACTTATTTCATATTAAAGACATACATTATTTTCAGATGAATCTTTCTTCATTCATTATTCAAACAGTGAACTCAAGCTAGAATTGATAGAATATAGATCTCCAATGGATTACAAGCTAGATTAAATAAGGTTAAAGTAATATTATGCCCACTTTCAGACCATAATGCCATAACATTTGATCTGACATTAGAATGTGGCAATGATATGCCTATTAGACACATACCTGCTTATATAAGTAACTTGAAATAATTTAAAGATTATTCATGAAAGAAATACAGACTTTATTGAAACCACTTATCCAAATAACATTTCTGAGATTTATCTTTTGGATTCTCTAAAGACTTGTCTATACAGTAGAATTATGTCTTGGTATGGTTTAAAAAACATTGGGACAAGAAACTGAGTTACAAGAAAAAAATGATAAGTTAATACTAGATAATCAAAAGACAAACACCAACACGACAAAAGAAATTAATACATTAAATAATAAATGTTTAGAGATTTTAAATACAAGGTTAGAATTAACTTGGAAAGGATTAAGATTATAAAATTTACTCCTGGATTCACGTATCTCCATGCAAGAATAAGGCTATTCTTGCACGGAGTGATTCGTGTCCATTTAAGATAGCAGCATGTCTTGCATATGCATGAAGGCGCGCTGTTATCTAAACTAAACGGACACAAACCAGGACCGAGTGCACGGTGTGTGTGTCAGCAGTCCCAGCACCTGAAACATGCCCCCTTCACTCTAAAAGTGCCATACTGCACTTTCTGACACTGATGCATGTCAAACTATATAATATTAGAGCCTGGCTCCAATATTTATATAGTAAACAAGTGTCTGCAGACACTGAAATGTAAATAGCTAACATTTCAGTGTTTGCGGACACAGAAAATAAAAAAAAAAACACAAAAACACCTATCGAAGGCAGCAGCCTTCAAGTGCACACCCCCAAATGTATGCACTCTTGCCCTACATGCATGGAAGCAGTAGGGCAAGAGGAAAGGAGTAAAAAATACAAAAATGGAATAATATTTTTTTTTCATGGAGTAAATCCAAAGTTTAAGCACTGTGCAGCTTGTTTGTGCTGTGTGCCACTATGCTTAGCTTGGCTGAAATCCTGAAAATGATAGACAAGTGCTACTGTGATAGAAAACATCATTAAGCTGCTGTAGCATAGTGGTACTGCCATGGTATAGCCCCCTCTGCCAAATTATTTAATAAACTTTTAAGGAATTTGAATGATAGATGCCAATCATATGTCTCACGTATAGCATAGTAGGGGTGGGAATATGTAAAATATAAATGTAAAAAACAATTTATAACTTTAATGAAAAAAAATAGATTTAAGCAATGCTTTGCTTGTGTAAGCATTGCTGAGCTGCATTCAGCTCTGCTTAGCTGGTGTAAGCATTGCTATGTGGTTTGAGTGGAGCTAAGTATAGTGCAGCATATTAAAACCGGCAAATCACGAAAAAGTGCAGGAAAACAGCCCTATTTAAACAGCACAGGTGGGAATATAGCCATAGCCATTTGGGACTGCACACAGCAGGACTGAAACGGCTGGTGTCAGAGAAGGTGTGCACTTCCGAGTCCAACGTTGGGGCATTCTGGAGTCCAGGGTCATGGTTGAGCTCCAAGTTAAAAACTATGATGCCAGGCTGCTGCAGGGCCAGTACTAGGGTTCACAGTACAAAGCAGAGCCTCGGGACCAGCTTGCACGTGATCTCACTTGTGCCAATGGCATACCCCAGACTGGTGAGCAGGTACGTCATCACCATAACGACCTGAAGTGGAAGAAGGGTGCACTCTTGGACCAGTGTATGCCAGAAGCCCGAGGGCAGGATGTCCCACCTGTGTGCAAGTATGCAGTCTTATGTATCTCTAAGTATGGAAAAAGTTAAACTTGTGACTCTGCATATGTGATTAATGTGTGATGCCTCCCCATACAGCTGCTGCGGAGAGGTCCCAGAATGTGCAGGATCATGCACAGTGACTGGCCCGGCTGCATCGGCAGTATGGTGAGTACAGAATACCCCCTACTATTAGCAGTAAGAAATCAAAATGTTAGTAATGGTAGTACTTCTTGTATATATAATTGTGCTGTAAAAGTCAGGGATAAATGCCTGTGTAAGGCTGCCAGTGTTACAATGGAGTATTCCCAGCTGCTGTGTAGACAGATAGCAGTAGCAAATGAGGTACAATATGCAGGAGAGGAATATTAGAATATGTATGAGTGTGCCTGAGTGAACCTGCCAAGAAAGTGCCATGTCAGGGCTACTGTAACAGTTAGAAATGGAAAGCATCCCCCTGTGCAGATCATGCAGGAATAGTGATTGTGGAGTTCTGAGTCATACACAGATATGTATGTCAAACTAACAAAGGTGATCCCAAACATTGGTGTGTGTCATCCCACTTGTACCTGATAAATAGAAGTGTGTATATCCTGCAGAATGCATTAACTGAGGTGAACTGATTTAGCACTGCTTGTCTGCATACTTTAGAATGGGCATGTCAAATAACTGGAAAAAAGCAACAATACATATTCCCATCAGAATGTGTTTTACTTGTTTGTCTGCCAGCATTGTCCTGTGTTAACCTTTCAATTTCAGCCGTATGTAGTTGTGAATGTACCAAGAAATGTATAAGGCTAACAGGTGCAGACCTAAAAATTACACTGTGTACTCAGGAATCTAAATTGCAGTATGTAGTTATAAAACAGCCAAATGTGCAATCCAGCTAATGTGCACGTTTCACAAACAGTGAAACCAGTATCTGTTGTGTATGCATAAAATGTACTGAAAATGGGAAACAAATAATGCAACATGTGATAATAAAAGTACTGTGCACAAAAATATGTACTAGATAGAAATGTCTCAAGCAAAACACAACACTTCCCCAGTAGCTCAGTCTGATAAGGACTAGGCCTGTAGTTCAATTTTGCACACACAGCACAATTCAAATCCAGGGACTGCCACTAACATCTCAGCCTGGTTCTACACTTTTAAACTGCAATCTGAATAGAAAAAATAATGTACTCAACACATGCATTTTCCATACAGGGCACACAGGTAAAACAATTTGAATAGAAATACTAGTATGATGTGTATAACTATGAAAGGTGCACAAGTGCTGTGTTAACCAGCCCCAGTCCTGCAAATAGATGCAAGCTAGACATGCACACTCTGCAGTCTAGCCCAGACAAGCCCCTCAAGTATCACGCTGTCATGGATAGTTTCCCCAGTTGACAAGAAACCTGCATGCAGAGAATGTCCCAGTAGATGTATGTGAAAGACACAATGCACCCTCCAGGGCCTGGAACTAAAAGGTGAATCTGAAATATGTGTATAAATAACAATGTAATGTGCACACAGTTTATCTGGACAGGGCCACAGGTACAAAAATTGGTATAGAAACAGGTCTGATGTGTAGAACTAAAATAAGGGTACAATTGCTCTGTTGATAGCTACAGCTGTTGGTGTGCTGTAGCAGCCCCATGGCCCAGCTAGGGTGTAAGTGTGGTCAGAGTGTAGAGTAGTGAATAGTAGTGTACTGACAAATATACTTGATTGCAGTTGTCAGTTGAACCTGTTCCCTTCCTTCACCACTCAACTTATCCAGTCATCACAATGAAACCAACATGGGTATGTTCTTAAACAAACCTCTACTGTCGGGACCATTGTTCCATTTGGTTTATCATTGTTTAAACCGTGTGCATACTAATATCCCCTGTTGAATAATCATCGTATTGCCTGCCTGACATACCACTAACTGGCATGCTGCTGCAACCCTGAATAACATTCCATATATGTATGGGTTCTTTTTGCTATGGCACTGTTATAATTGCACTGTTTTGGGTTAATGGGAATATCCATGCATGCTATTTTGACTAATGTAATAATGTGTTGTACATGACTAACTGATATTCATTGTTAATTTCCACACCCTAGCACATATGGAAAGACAGATCCCAGCAGATCTGCCTCTCCCACCCCACCTGGCTAAGGCACCAGGTCCCAGCATGACTGGGACCCAACCCACACCTGTCTCATCTGTTTGTCCTGCTACACCCTTGGGTGAAACAGCTGCAGGGGATGGGGATCGCCCCTCCCTGCAAGTGGGCACGGTGAGGACGTTGTCACCTGGGACAAGGTCTGTGACATGGTGCGCAGTGTCCTCCAGACGGAGCTGGATGACCACCTGCACCAGGTGGAGGGCAGGCTGTCGCAGTTAGAGGGGCAGGCGGCTCCCCCCAGCTCAGCCCCCAACACAGCCACATTCGGGGTTGTGAAGGAGTAGTGGTGACTACCATCGGGTGGGAACATCAGTACCACTACTACCATCTTGGGGTCTCATGAGCCACAGATTCCCAACCACCCTCCCCGTCAAGGTGTCTACCCACCATGTGTCATACACTGTCCCTGTCTGCTGTCTTGTCTGTCTGCAAATGCAACCTCTCCTACCAAACCTCCTCACCACACTTACCAATAATCCTTCTTTAACATCCCAGTCTCACATTAAAAAAAGGGCATCTGTCCCACAAAAAAAAAAAAAAACATGTTCCATACATAGCTCTGCATTTTGCACAGAGGCATGTACCCAGCACACAATCTAACCCTACCAATCATCCATATTGTATGATGCCCACACACCTCACTGTAGGGTGTGAGGCTCCAAATTCTAAATTGCCCACATTGAAAGCAGCTGTTCCTGCCAAAGAAATGCAGAGCTACGGTCCTTTCCTACACTCGTCCTGCACATCCCTACCTGTTTCTCCTCTAGTTTGTCCCCCTGCTTGCCCCAATTTCACCATTTTCCTATCTCCCTTCTTTTGTTTATTTGAAATTAGCATGGGTTTAAGCAGTCATAAGCAGCCATAAGGAAGAGTAAGCGAAGCTAAGCTTACATAAGTGTCACTTAGCTCAGTGCAAACCGGTGCAAACCCCCTTACAACTGCTTTAAAGTGCCTTAATCAATTTGTCTCCAACAGCCTCTGTTCTGCCCAGCAACAAAAAAAGCAGTTCTTGCAAATCTCAAACCCAGGACCCTGATCACTATAGCCAAAATGATTTACCACTAAGCCACTTCAGATATAAATAACTGATGTTTTCTCAAACATATCATCCAGCACAGTCATTTAACAGTAGACAAAATGTTTATATATATATATATATATATATATATATATATATATATATATATATATATATATATATATGTGTATATATATATATATATATATATATATATATATATATATATATATATATATATATATATATATATATATAAACACAACAAATACATGTATGACCAAAGGCACCGTTAATGGGGGTGGGGGGCCCAAATTAAGTACATCTTGTAATTATTGATATCATCCACTCCTCAACAACTGAACAGATCTGCCTTGCAACACAATACCAACACTTCCAAATCTCATACCCAGGACCCTACACAACATTGCCACAAGAAGTTAAAAGTAATCCATCTCACCTGTAGGATGTCAGGATGGTATCAATAACATATGCAGAACAGTCTGTCTACCATAGAGAATGTACAATGTGGAAACAGTACACATTCCAATGATATATATACACATACATATATATGCATATATATATATATATATATATATATATATATATATATATATATATATATATATATATATATATATATATATATATATATATATACACACACACATACATACACATATACATATATATATATATATATATACACACACATACATTCACATATACATATATTAGTATGTATAGATATGTATAGGAAGATACATATTTAGAGGGTGCACAGCATATAGAACAGCCAGTATTCCTACAGTTGCCACCTTTTAATGGACAGTGTTTGATTCCCTCATACAAAAGGCAATTATTGCATCAAACATATACCCACAGAGAAGTCAAAGGATATGATACCACATACAGGTTTGCATACATAGAAATATTTATTTGTGTACCATTTCAGTTGTATATGCAATTTCATATACCATATAGGTGTTTGAAATACATACTAACTGAGTATTGCAACTCTCAAGCAAAACATTTTATGCAGTAATCTGAAAGCATAACATAGGTTGCTGTCTAGACCAAGGCCTTCAAGTAGTACAACAGTAAAGAACACTGACCTGGAAGATAAAAATCAATCAACACTAATAAATGCAGCTGTAGTTCAGCAGCTTCCAATTACACTCTGTACTCAACCACTAGGGGGAAAAGAATTAAGTTGTCATAATGAAAATGTATCTGTTACATAACAATGCTTAACTTAAAACATCACTATCACACTGACAAACAGAACTCTGTAAGACAGTAAGCACTAGCCCACCACTGTTCCCAAAGTGAAATGTATGAAAATGTACAGCCATATTCCTTAAGATGTCTTACTACTGATATTCCTCACATGTTGTAACAGCCTAGCCTATAAATGATGCATACCCCTCACTCATAGAATGACTTATAAGGGCATATGACAGTGTTACATACACTGACCTCTGGATTGTACAATGACACACACGTTTTGTCCAGCTGTAGCCCACATATATATGAACCCTACCCCATAATATGTGTGAGGGTCCAAAACATCACTGGAATGATGGCAGGAATACCAGCAGTACATAATGATAGGCCACTACTTAACAACCTCTTACTGCTGACATATGGACAAAGCCTGGTATATAGGTGTAGGACATGGGCTGGAACACAGGTCATATTTGCAATATTGTTGCTATACACTGTGAATGTTGCTGGTGTTACAGGATTGGTTTCAACATACCCTTATTCAGGAATATGAAGTCAGAAACACAAATGGATGTAGCCATGTACTTATAGCACTCAACAGACAGAATGCCACTGATATATCAGAGACAAGACCTGTGTGGTGAATAGACAAAACATAACAGCCAGTCCTCTGGCCATCATGTGGATAGGCCCACAGTTGAGAGCTATGCAGACAGACTGCATTCCATGTTAAATTAGCATGTACAAACAAACCCTATAAAACTAGTGGTATACAATGCATATAACAACACTACTCACACTGTCCGTAGGTCTGGAATCTTATACAAATATGCAGTTGGCCTGTGTCTGCAAGTCCTGTTGTAACAGGTATTGCTACCTGCTATCTGTAACACTGCTGCCCACACACAGGAAGAATGTCTTCTATACAGGAAAGTAAAGGGCAACGCCTACATGATGTAGTAATTTATAGTAGTGAGTTGCCATGACAGTGGTAATTGGAAGTACTACACAGCTGGCTGCATGCAAGTAGCAAGTGATGAACACTGATTGGTGAAGAGGCCATCACCTGATCATGTGCATCACCTACAAAATCCATGCTGCAATCTATTCAAAGCAGCTCTATCCTTGTAATGCACAGAGAGAGAGAGAGAGAGAGAGAGACAAACAAACAAACAGGAAACAAATATCGAAACCAATTAAAACTACAAGACAACCCTACATAACTAACTGGGACATACAAACGTGTACTCAGAAGGGAGGACAATACTACAAGAGGTATGTGAAACATACATGCATGATGTCCTGCTGAACAACTGCTATGGACATAGTGCCTGTTCCTGAGAACAGTGGGCCATACCTGTCAACTGTGCAGATCATCAATGAATGACAAGATGTAAGCCATCATAGTGTATGTTCTGTACCTCAAGACATGTATATTAGTGTGGCAAATAGCTGGTGATAGAAGTAATGCTGTTATGATAGACACATGAATTTCAGACCCCACCACTTGCAGGTCAGTCATGTTAATGTGTACTGTAGCATGCACAAATGCCATAGGTGTGTAATAGGCTTACCTGCAATCTGTCCCTATATATACTCCCCTAATATTAGGCTGTGTCCACATGTGACACCTGTCTGTGTTGTAGCAAGGCAGAACAGAGCAGCTGGGGAGGAAGGAGAGTTAAAGAGTGTGGACCTGATGTTTGAATGCACCATATATATATATATATATATATATATATATATATATATATATATATATATATATATATATATATATATATATATATATATATATACACATGTCTACAGATATACAGGCACACACTTATATATAGATATATACACACACACACACACACACACACACACACACACACACACACACACACACACACACACACACACACACATATATATATATATATATATATATATATATATATATACGTGTATTTCTACATAGATACACACACACACACACACACACACACACACACACACACACACACACACACACACACACACACACACACACACACACACACACACACACACACATATATATATATATGTAAAATGTATGTATGTGTGTATATATATATATATATATATATATATATATATATATACATATATATATATATATATATATATAAATACATTTCCCCTACTGTTGAATGACAGTGCTGCACGATATGTGTGAGAGAACAAAATGGACAGTTATGGCTGGTGTGAAATCCATGTTGGGAATATACTGCCCTTGTTTGTGAAGGTGGGATTGGTATGTTGGGGAAGGTTAGTAGGTATATTTGGGAAGGTAGGTCAGGTTGGAAGACAGACAAGACAGCATACAGGGGCAGTATATGACACATGTGGTGGTAAACACCTTGGATGGGGACTGGTGTTTGGAATATGGAAGCCCATGAGGCCCCATATGGAAACAATGGGACCAAGGTCCCACCCATGGGCAGTCACAACTGCACCTTCACGGCCCTGAAGGTGCCTGGGCTGAAGCATGCAGACCCTGTGATTATGTACTGAGGGCCTCAAGGTGGTGTAGCCTATCCCCCAAGTCTTTGTGAAGCTCCCTATGCACCAGGCCCTAGACCTGACTTTGAGTGACAGGATCCTGTCTGTGTGTGCTCCCTGGGGGGGAGAACACCATCCCCTGAAGGGGTTCCACCTGAAGGTAGCGCAGGACCAACAGATTGTGAGGTCCCATGGTGGGGCCCTGATGTGATGTGGCCTGGTAACATAGCCAGATGAGGTGTGAGAGGTGGTTCTGCTGGGAACTGTCTTCCCAAACATGCTATTTTGTCACAGTTATAGAACCTATGTGGATGGTAATAGTTCACACATTCCAGGATTATGTCAAACAGCATGCATAGATATCCCAATTAACACAAAACACCAGATTTGCAGCAGTCACATAGCAAACAGAACACATGCACATATGAAACCATAGTGGCCCTTACAATGGCATGCAGGTGACATCGTGCATAACAGGCCACAATGATAGTGTTTCAACATGGAACATGACTACAAACACATTGCACAAATTGTTGCACAATATGATATATGTCCCAACAGTAGGTTTGCTGTAAGCATACCCATTGAGTTGTGTGATCAGATTGTTGTTGCAGATATGGTGGGGAAAGACAGAGATGTGTATTAACAACTAATACATCCTTGCAGTATGTGGTCCTCAGACATTTTTTTCTCTTTATGTCTTTCAGGCACCATGTCACGGCAGTGATTGCCTGTGTACGCCCAACAGGAGAATGAGGTGATCATACAACACCTGGTGCAGCACTACTACACCCTGTTTGGATGTACAGCCCTTGATCTGCAGGAGAGGACCACCCTGTGGAATGATCCTGTCCATGGCATAAACAATGCTGGCCTGCATAACCGCGGTTATGAGCAGGTCTGCCACTGGTGCACTGACCTACTCTGCCATGCCCATCAGCGTGCTGTTACAGTTAGGAGGGCAAGCTAACCATGAGGGGGGGTCATGCCATCCAGCCCCCCAACACATGCTGAGGAGCTCCTCACCAGCCTCATGGCACCTGCCTGACCGCAAATGCAAGATCCTGTGGAGAACATTGTGGAGGTGGGTGCTAACCACACAATGGATGAGGAGCATGCAACCAATGCCACAGGTGTGGCTACTGACAAATTATCTCTCACAAAACTATGTAGGTCCCTCTGGTACACCACTGGGGCAACAGCCTGTAGCTGGTTAGTATGGTGTTTGTTCAGGTTTGCCAATACACCAGCCATGTTTTGGCCATGGTATTTTCCATGCACACATTTAACACACTTACCCATAATGCATGCTGTACATGCTCACTTTTTGTTGCTAACTGCACTGCATCACAGTGGTCACCATGGTGGCATATCTGAAGGGTATGTAAGAGTCCTGCAATATAACTAACAACCTGTCATTGCAAGATGTGTGCCAGACATGAACATAATGGTGGGACAAATGGCCTACAATAGGAACATGTCTGAAACATCACCCTTATACAGTGCTACAACAGTGTATATACCACTATTACAATGGCAACTGTTACAGATCTACAAAGCGGCATATCACAAAACCGCAATTGTAATGTGGTCATAACATGAGCAATGAATGTGTAATATGGAATCCTATGTTAGGACAGCAAATATGGGGAATACATACCTTAACACACACTGGAAGCATATGTGTACATACACTCCATATAACATATTGTGGAAGCAGGTTTTGAGGTACTGACAGCATGCACGCTTCATGAATATGGAACTTCCAGCAAGTACAGGTCCTCAATGTCACACCAAGAAATGGTCTGCTGTCCAAGACGTTTGCCCATCAAAAGTGCCCACTTACCTGCAACAGAGGCAGCCATGGCTTTCACACATCTTACAAGCCATGGAATGGATCCCATGCCCAACAGGTAGCATGCAGGAGTTGGACATGTAGCCTTACCTCACCATTGCATATACCATGGCAAACAATGCAGACAGTCATGTATGTGGCAAGGATGTATGGGGCGAGATTAATGTAGAAAATAAACAGATGGCAATCCAAGACAGATGACAACACATGTTGCAAACTGATCATGCAGGCTGCCTAGTAACATGCTGCAACACTGAGGGAGTTGCAGGAATGTCTAGCAAGTATTGGCTGTGCAGTACCTGAGTTGACAATCACTTGGACTCTGCATAAGTGTGGCCCATGGACCTCAGGCCCACCATACCCATCTGTACCTTGTGGATGCCAGTGTACACCCGTATGTTTGCCATTCATTAACAGGGACTAGGCTGGTACACATGGTGTTCAGAATTTGCGACACTGCAAAATGACACACAAATGTAGCCCATAGTTGTCAAGCATCTCCAAAAAGGCTGAGGATAGGGAGTAGATGGCATCCTGAAACACAACAGTGAACTGAAGCAGAAATCCAAAGCTTGCTCAGAATGGCTGTATCTGCACACAGTCAAGGTCATGAATTGTGGCAGACATAAACCTGACTCCACAGCATTAGTTATGGCACTGTGTGACCTCCAAGGGCTGTGTACATGAGTTGACCATGCAATTATGCAGAGTTGGGGGACATTTGTAGGGCAGAGTGACCAAATACTGGCAAATGCAGATGGCCCATGCAAGTATACCCATTCCAGGAATAATGACTGCTGTAGTACACTTAACAGTTGGTGCAACAGACCATCATGATAAGGGTGTGCACACATATACACCCAAACATTGTATGCATCTCAGTCAGCATCTGTACAACTAACACATTTGTTTGATACTGCATTTGATTGCACAGGTCATAAGTCACATTATAGGTGCATGTACTGTTAACATATGCAGTAATGTGGCCCCATGGCATATCAGGGAAGAGGGTGCCATATCAATAAGGGTGTGTACACTCCCCATAGCCACAGTAAGGTTTGAAGGCTGTCAGTGTAATTGTATTTTATTGGCCATACATATGCTGCTGATGATGAGATCTGTAAATCAGTCATCAGGCATTCACAAATGATATCTGTCCACATATCATCCCAGGTATGTGTCGGACAAACACATAGGGCCTGTGAGCAGCAGAACAAACATAAATGACACACATATACACATTCAGCAATGGTGTGTGCACATGTGAGGTATGGTGCACAGTACATGCCAGGGTGCTGAACAGGTGCACAGCAATACTGTGTACATGGGTGCAGTGTGTTCCAGGGGAAGGGACATCACCTACTAACACAATCCATGCATCACAGAGATGTATAATGTTGGTAACAGGGATTGACTATAGCTGCACTGCAAGCTGTTGAGTGCCATAAGTCATGCATGGTAACAGATGGGTAATGAGCGGTCTGTGTGTAATATTTTTGTGCAACCTCACCTGTATGTGTGTGTGTGTGTGTGTGTGTGTGTGTGTGTGTGTGTGTGTGTGTGTGTGTGTGTGTGTGTGTACTGTTACATAATGATGTACAGGTCTTAAAGTGCATTTCTTGTTTTCCCCTCATAGGTGCTAGGTGGTTTAGGGTTCCTCCAGCAGGCAAACTGATGTTACTGTCCATACAGACACTGATAATGAAGATAGGTGTGTTGAGGCACAGGTGGGGTTGTCAGGGGCTGAAGCTGCACCACCATTTGACATCCCACTGTTTCCACCCCATCCCTTCACACAGTCACATTGCCTATACATACCCCATCACCAGTGGCCATAGATGAGGGACAGTTGGCGGGTGGTGGCATGGGACAGGACAGTGTGGTATCTATGGCACATGTATCTGGACACAGCAGCCATAGCCAGATGTCCGGTGGGGTACCACACAGGCAAATATACAGGGGTGCTCGTAGGAGGGCTGCTGGTCTTCATGCCCCTGGCCACATCTGGTGCCACCAGATGAATGTTTCAGGACAGTGGTGCAGTGGTTAACATTGTCACCTCACAGCAAGAGGTTCCCCAGTTCGATTCTCGGCTGTGGTGCCTTCTGTGTGGAGTTTGCATGTTCTCCCTGTGTTCGCGTGGGTTTCCTCCGGGTACTCCGGTTTCCTCCCACATTCCAAAGACATGCATCTGGAGCATTTCTCCCCAGGCCTCCGCTGAAAATAGGCTCTGTGGAACCTAGTCGGACTTTCCCGGTCAACAAAATGATAAATAAATAAATAAATAAATAAATCATGGAGGCACATGCATGTATGGAACGGTAATTCCAGACAGGGTCTGAGGCTGCAGAGGGCTACTCATTCAGCTGTTATTGACAACATTCTGATCTTGCAGGTGCCCACCGCTATTTTGCAGAGGTCAAGGATAGATGGTTGGATGAGATGGTGGGAATCCTCGACTGTGGAATGTCTGTGCTTGAGCATTTGGTGGGAGTAGTGCAATCACCAAGTGGATGTAGCCCAGCAACACCAACAGCTGGAGGTCGATGTGGACATGCCAGAAGTCAGAATCGCTCCCGTAGTGGCACTACCAACCCCAGCACTGCAGGGGGTGCTGTCCACACCACAACACAGCAGGCCACATGCACGTGGTCCTGGCCCATCCAAAGAGGGACCTGGATCCAGCGGACATATGTCATCATCAGGGAAGAGTACCATTTTGTGACTTATACCTGGTGGTGCCCGTGGAACCCCTGGAAGGCACATTTCTCGTGTCCATGGCCGAAGATGGTGAACTGCACACCCTGCCAGGTATGGTCTGCAGCTGTCCAACAAACCCATGTATAGGGCAGCCACATTGCAGAACTATGTGCATGCATACACACACACACATCACCAGCACAGCTAGGGCAACCCCATACCTACACACACCACATAACAACAGCCCAATTAATAATTAAACCCCCTCACACACACACACATGATGTCAAACGTATGGCTCAACCTAAGTCTCTGACAAACCAACAACACACTCTGTGCATATAATGATACCTGTGCCACATCCTTGTTATCCATAACATCGATGCAGGGACAGGCTAATATGGTTCTGATGCACAGGGTGAATGTACTATGGTGTACCAATGCAATGCTGTGTAACATGTTGTCAGCACTAAAGTTTAATGCTTACATGTAAGGAAGTGTAGCTGTCCAGCCATGATGCATTATAGCTGTTAGTAACACTGAGTGATTGTGGTCTCCATAATGTATTCCGTTTATGTTGTAGGTGTCCATGTGTCAGCAGGATGTTGGTCTGCTGTTGTTTCCTACAAGGGGTATGGTATTGTGGTGAAACCTTGACTGTGCCATATCCTGGGTACAGCTGAACACATGTCACAGGTCTGTATAACAGTTACTGCATGTGCCACATGGCTGATAGGTCTGGGGGTGTATACAGGTGAGTGCATGGTGGCTGATGTCAGCAGCCCTTCTACAGTGGACAATGGTAAGTGTACTGGGTGGTACACACCATATGTTTGTGTATAACACACACAGAAGCTTTGGTGTTGATGCAATACACAGGAGAATACTGTACACATGGATGTATGTACTTTTGCAAAGAACTCATTTCAGCCTATGTAATTCCACCAAGACAGAATAGGCACAACAACACATTTGGAAATAAGCAGTCTGCTAGCTAAATGTCATTGACAATGGTACTGGCAGGGTATATGCCCCTTCCCTAATGTAGTGCAATCCTCAACTTGGTAAACATAAGTGTGCTGGTGTGGGTGGCACAGCCCTACCCTTTGGAGGGTGTGAGGTGCTGTAGAACCACAGATAG